>NC_140956.1:80654277-81101777 GCF_014529385.1 Adiantum capillus-veneris | reverse complement strand
TGAATAACAATATTTCAAAACAAAATGTCATAAAACTCAATTAACGTTTCATATACAGCAATACATCATCTTAATCTAATGGATAATACATTTATTTAGATCAAAAATTTGATCTCTAATCATTACAAATTGATATCTTAATGTTGTATCGTTGTGTGTCCACCCTTTGGGATGAGCTTCCACTACATTTTACATGGAGAAGGATCCAACTGTTACCTGCATCCATACAAAAACATTCAGTTAGGACTGGCTATGTTTGTGTGTGTTGCAAGTGTCAATACTGGATCTAGTTGTTATCCATGTCACACCTGTAGACCTAGTTTACAGCTTTCCCCCAGAATTGTCATTTAAGTAAGACTTTAAAGTAAGATAACCTCTTGAGTGTAGAGTCTTATGCATCCCAATATTTAGTGAGTTTCCCCACAGAAATGATGCTAGTATCTACTATTATATATGATGCAATCACCTATGCATTTTTGAGTTACATATCATTGTAAACGAGATGACTAAACAAAAATTGGGCAGCATCTCCCCTGTAATTCGATTAATATTTCAAAAATCTCATTTCATGCCATCTCTCCATGAGAGGTTTCCGGCTTTATTGACAACACAAATTTTATATAATGTAAAAATAGAGATATGTTGCATGCTATTCTCTCACAAAACCATTTTGATAAAAATCCGGCAGCATTATGATTATATTTCAAAACTAACAGCAAAAATTCCTCGAACACACCCCAGTTTACTGTACGTCAACATGTTACTTTCTAACAACCAATCTTAGGATTTAGCTGAGTCAAAAAACCAAAGTGTAGAGTGTGTGTGTGTGTGTGTGTGTGTGTGTGTGTGTGTAAGACTTCAAATAGCTCAAAAGAGCGTCATGTTCCCAAGATTTGATCTGCACATGGAAGCACCATGACAGGGCCACTATCCCACCTACGAGCATTATATGGTTTTGTATACAAGTTTTCGACACGATTTCCTCAACAAAAGCATACCTACATGTGTGCCCCAATACTCACCGAGCCATCTCAAAAAACCACTAGTGGTCGATTATCATATTTGATGCAAAAATAATTACCATATTTGGTGTCGATTACCATATCTAAAGGCAAGAATTTTTTGACACTTATGTACCATTCCATCTTCTAGATTACCAATCTCGCAAAAGTAAACATTTGGACAGTATCTCCTTCGTATAGCTGATATAATTGCAAAATTTCCAGTCAAAGCCATCTCTTGTTGAGACCCTCACAAGAGGTTAACGGCGTCAGAAGAAAGAAAACCAAGTTCAAAAAATATGTTCTGTACTACTCCATCTTCTAGTTTACCAATCTCTAAAAGGTATAAATTTGGGCAGCATTTTCTTCGTAAAATGGACAAATTCTCAAATATCCAATCCATGCCATCTCTGTTGAGACCCTCACAAGAGGTTTAAGGCTTCTAGCAACAATTCCAAAGCTAAATTATCCAACACGAAATCATTCAAAAGAAAAACAATGTATATGTGTGTTACTTTCACGTAAAAAACCATCAGGCTAAATCTCAAGTTAAATTGTTTAATCTAACACTTATGCCAAGTAACAATATTCCTTTATATCATTCCAAGTCATTAATGATGACCAAAAAAGAGGCCGAAAGAGCTTCTTTTTGTACAGCGGATACTATACCACTAAGATGCCGATAATCATTTAAACCACCAGTTATTATCTGTAAGTTAAATGAAGACCATTGGTAATCTTTTGAAAAATTGGTAATCCTTCAAAAATTTGACACCCTTTCCCTTGTTTTGATGGGATATTTTCCGTATTCCAAACCAAGCTAGCTCATTGGAGCCCATCATAGGAAAAGTTAAGGCACGTATTGCTACTCAAAGTTTCTAGAAAGGACCGGTAACTTTAAAAGCAAAGAGATTCACCCATACAAGTATGGGTATTCAGTTTATGATCCCATTATTATCTGAGAATTTACTCAAAATCCTTAGGTTTCAACTCCAAAGCAGCTTTGAAATTTCAACCCAAAAAAAAACCAATATAAGATCCCAAGTTGAAGTCCATGTGAAGCATAAAAACCATTCAAAACAATTGTGAAAAACAGTAACCGCTAAATTGCTCAGGATCTTCACTCCTCGAGATTACTACCATGATTAGTATTGCTATCTATGGCATAGGGATGGATCTTATCCTTAACCGACCAAGAACGGTATGTTCCCTAAGTGTGGGCATCTCAATCCCCATCTGAGTACATAACACAAAAGTCCATATATTCAACTAGATGACTGTGCAAGAGAATCTCCTATTCAACGATTACATTAGATCTTATTGCAGACAAATTAAGAGCATTTAAGAAAAATGTATTTCCAAAAAATCCTGAAGCATTTACACTCTCCAATTTTTCTGAGTAGGTGCGAATGCACCTACCTGTATCATGATGATGATTCCTGTTTTTTGTACTCGATGTCGCATGATGGTTTGACAGTTTGTGTACACCGGGAATGGTATTCAGCGTTCGAGTGGAACTTGGTTGAACTCCTAGTGTGACAATACAAGGGGAGAATAGACTTGGCTAGGATGTGTATATTCTGCATGGAATCCGAAATCTATGGTAAGCAAGGTGTAGAAACCGACCTCTCCTTATCAGTAGGGACAGAAGCGCAAGATGCCTTGTACGAACCACTCTAATGGTAGAGCTGTGTGGTTCTTTGTGTCCCTAGGGTTGTGTACGGGAGGCCCAAAGGTCATAGATTATGCGATGGAGGACGCTTGGGAGAGGCCTGCATGCAACTTCCTACGCGCTCTTTTTATGTGTAGGTATGTGAGTTTAGATAGGGTAGGCAAGTAAAGCCTAATTAGGCACCGAAAATGATAGCAAACCAATTATAACAAAGTAGATAGGATCATCCTTAAATGATTTCACACGGTGTCATTGAATACATGGGGTTACCCCATGTGATTGAGAAGGCCAAGTTTTCATTCAATTGTAGATCCCTGATTCAGGCAAAGAATGATTCTATTTCCAATTTATCCAAAGAACGTATCCGATATTGGTATCACGTGTGTGTGCATGTGAATCAGTTAATTGGCTCCAAGGTTCTTGAGCATGCAATGTGAGTTTTCTATATTATTGAAAGTGTGTGTGTGTGTGTGTGTGTGTGTGTGTGTGTGTGTGTGTGTGTGTGTGTGTGTGTGTGTGTGTGTGTGTGTGTGTGTGTGTGTGTGTATGTGTGTAGCTGTTTAAATCTTAACTAATAAGACATAATTGAATTTTTACATTCAAAAGACAACTGGCCAAGGAATAATGAACGATATGTACAAAAATAACTCAGTATCAAAATTATTTAGGTACAATGATTGTAGGAAAAAGATCCTCTTTCAGTAAGATCAGTAGTAAAAGAACTTCCCATTCCTTAGTAAGTATTTCATTAAAGTAAGGTTGCTTGCCAAAGAAAAGAAAACCCTCCAAGATAAGATAGAGTCCTTACCTACATCCATCCAAACAAGACAACAATTCAGTTAGCCTTGGATGTGTTTTACATGTATCAATGGACCATATCAGTTGTTATCCATGTCCATCTTATAGGTTTTAGTTACTTTAGACAAGCTCGGTTATTCATTAGAACTGGTATGTTTAGCAATCTTTTCTTATTACTTCACAAATGAGTGTTACAGTCTACTTTCTTACATGGTGAAGTCCATTAAGAGTCAAATTATTTCAAGATCCATAGCTCAATAGCTATGTATCCATATACTTACCTTCAGAATTAGTAAACCTATGGTATCAAAGGTACCCCTTTAGATAAAGGGATGTGAGATCCGACTTACTTTTTGTCAACCAAAGGTATCAAATGAGGGTGATAACTACCTCGTTTTTTTAATTAACCATTAAGATACCAGTATAACAGGTTAGAAGAGTAGCAAGACTACTTTTCCTTAATGTGGAACCTTATTTTTTCAGAGCAATAGTTTGCACGCTATGTCAAAGACGAAAAAAACTTGCCATATACTTACCTTCATCATCCCAAGATATCCATAAACCATTAGCAACTTTTTTGGAACAGTAGTGTCCCAAGAGATTAAAGAACAGTAGCTCGGTTATTATGCCAGGAGCCCAAAGCAATTGTTTACATACTTACCTTCAAAAATTAATAGACCCATGATTTCATTATACCAACTATTGTCATCCCTTTAAACAGAGAAAGGTAATTTCCGGCCATGTTCTTGCACGATATCAATCATTTTTTCCATACAATGTAATAATGTAAGGTACCACACGAATATCTCCTTTTCCCAATGAGTAGACCAATAAACAACCTCATAACCAAAAAATCCCGCAATTGCAAGGTCTTGCAGTGGCTATAACAGAGTCAAAACGGCCCTCAGCCAAACCCAAGTTATGCAAGTATTGCCTCCATTAATATAGTTGACGAACAACAGCCACCTTTTATGCATAAGAAGTTACTATGACCAAACTTTATCAGTGCCTAGGTGTAGCAGCCGTTGAGAACAGCCAAGTTATCACGCCAAACCAATACATATACACACATACACACAAATATACACAAATATTGCCTCCATTAATATAGTTGACGAACAACAGCCACCTTTTATGCATAAGAAGTTATTATGACCAAACTTTATCAGTGCCTAGGTGTAGCAGCCGTTGAGAACAGCCAAGTTATCACGCCAAACCAATACATATACACACATACACACAAATATACACATACCCATTAACTCCGGTTGATGTCAACACATATCCCTATTTCCAAACCAAATGTTTAACCATATTTATGTATGCAAAGGTCAAGTCCTGCAGCGCTAAAAAACAGAGCCAATATAACAACCTGTAACGACAACCAACTCATGCAAGTGTTCCCTAATACCAAAGCCCATAACCAGGTACTTTAATACAAAACACTTGTAAGGTCCTAAAGCGGCAGAAAAAGCCAATATAGCAATCTGTATAGCTAACACCATTCACTCAGGTGTTCTCCCTATTGGTACGGTCAACAAAATAGGCCAAAAAATAGTTGCTCTTTATGCACAAGTAGTCCCAAGGCCCACAACAATGCCAAGATTTAGCAGTTTAAGATTATGCAGCGGCTTTTTACAGAGCCGACCCCTAAATTACATGTAGGTATTCCCTTCAAAAAGACCATTATTTTGCTCAAATGCTAAACCATATGGCTCAAAAGTTTGTCTCTCTATGTCTAAGACAAATCCACAGTGTATAACTCAGACGGCATCTTTCTTCACTAACCATGCAAAGTACTGCAACAACACTTAAATAAAAACCGAAGCTTTGTAGTAAGGTAGCTGTGTTACTTGAGCTGCAAGCTCCATTTTAGAAAGTTCAGACAGTAGAGAAAAATGAGCAGAAAGAAAGACCTACTCCAGGGCTAAGTGAGGGCCACAGTATGCCCTCATCTCAGTTTATATAGGATGGCATGCACGCTCCCAGAGCCAGCAGGTTTGAATGCAATCGGCCGCCCTCAACTGCGCGAGCTTATAGGCGCCATTGCCTAGGGAAGGCGATAGAGAGTGGACAGGGGCCGCCTACCACATCTGATGATTTCACTTAAGTCTTCACGCTTTGGTTAAGCGGTGGTCAAGTCCCCTTATGAGGCAGTTTCCAATGGTATGGCAAAAAGGGGTTATCTTTATTATGCAACCATTGGGGGGGATGGTGTTTTTTCTTAAAAAAACACTTATGACCAGTATACTAGTGTGTGTGTGTGTGTGTGTGTGTGTGTGTGTGTGTGTGTGTGTGTGTGTGTGTGTGTGTGTGAGTGAGAGAGAGAGAGAGAGAGAGAGAGAGAGAGTGAGTGAGTGAGTGTGTGTGTGTGTGTGTGAGAGAGAGAGAGAGAGAGAGAGTGAGTGAGTGTGTGAGTCTGTTTCTAGGCACCCCAGAGATAAAGGCTTCTGCCTTCAATGATAAAAGGATTTCATTTCTAGGAAAGGAAGGTCAGTCTTGATCAACCCCTGTGTGCATGTATTCCCTCACTTATGGATATCCAAGTTAGGCTTGCCTAGGAGTTTATTAGGTCAAGTGCTAATAGTGTTGCCAGAGGCCACTCTGAAAGATGCAGGCATGCATCCGTGTGCGAGATTGAAATCAGTGGATAAGGAGATCAAATAGTACCACTATGTTGTGTGGTCAGGAACCCATGGTATCATATGTAGACGAGGGTTTACTAAGGCAAGAAGTATGTGTGTAGGAGTTAATATAATACGTTCCAAGTGATAATATGTGTGTGTGTGTGTGCGTGTGCGAAGGTGATCAAGGGAAAACCTGCTAGAGAAGTACTTGCACAAGTTCAAAGGGAGGTAGCATGCGTGTGTGTGTGTGTGTGTGTGTGTGTGTGTGTGTGTGTGTGTGTGTGTGTGTGTGTGTGTGTGTGTGTGTGTGTGAGAGAGAGAGAGAGAGAGAGAGAGAGAGAGATTTGCATTTGCAACTCTTTAAAATGCATGCTCGTTTTAAAGTGAATCTTGAAGCTTATTTAAGAAAGCTTTAGTTGGAGGCCTTGTGTAGGTCAATTAAAGCATAAGCACATGTCCAACCCATCCCATCCGGATAAGCTTTAAAGAGAACCCACAACCAAAGTTAATTTCATTTTCTATACTATGTATGAAGCAGCTTAAATTTTTAAAGGAAGATTTTTTGTCACTTGGGAGCCCCGCTAGGGGTGGGAGCTACTAACAAAGGGAGATTCTTATGGGTTATGGAGAAGGTCAAGATTAAGATGTGAAGGTGGAAGTTCGTGCTTCTCCCCTTCCCAAGCAGAGTGAAGGTTATCAACTCTTTCATGTTACCCTACATAGCCTTCAATGGTCCGTTGTTGAAGCTAGCTAAATGCAACTAGAAACAGTTCTTCAAACTAGTGAAGAGATTTCTTTGGAAGAACAGCACTAAAGGCACAACACCCTGGCAATGGGCAAAATGGGAGACGGTTGCAAGACCTGTGGAGCAAGGTGGGCTTGGGATTCTTAACCCCAGCACTCACGCGGAGGCTCAATGTGCCAATTTTTTAGTTTCCCTCGCTAAGGAACACCATGCTTGATCTATTATGGCTAAAGATATGATGGAAAACTCCAAAATTCGCTCGCAAGGCGGGCAATGAAAAGAGGTCGATGTACACAACAAGCTGTTGGCCCTGAAATGGGTCATCCTAAAACTCCGGGATACGACAAGTGAGATTACTCGTAAATGCAGCAGAGTAACTGGGTCTTTGGAATGGGGAGAGTTATCAAGGTACTTCCACAATTCTATATCTCATTGGTTCCCTTGGCTCTCCAAGGCTGGAAGCATCCTTTTGAACCCTTATTGGAGGGAAGTGGCCAGAAAAGTTAATAACAAAGTTATTAGGCATATAGGCCAACTATGGGACTATAGGAGAGGCTGTTGGAAAGGAGTTGATCAATTGTCTTCCGAGTTTACCCTCAGTGGCTTCTGAGTTGATCAATTGGCTTCTGAGTTTACCCTCAGTGGGCTAGAAAGATTGTTGGTTAGTAGAGCCCTGGAACAACTCTCTTTGTGGTATCTACCAGACTGTGAGTCCAAGCTCGAGTGGAAATCTTGTCACTAGCCTGTGAAAAGACATTTCCTAAAACCCCAAACAAAGAATTTGTATCTCGCTCTTATGAAATCACAGGATTGTTTCTCCCCGCTCAATAAACAGTGGGGAAAGAATTGGCCAGAGTCAAGGTGGGAAAAAATCGTCAAGAACATTTGGTGCCCTCAATGGCCGGATAGGATGAAGATTTTTCTATGGAAGGTGCTATGGGGATCCATGCCAACTGGAGTGAAGATACTTGCTAGGGGAATTGGTCCAGATAGATGCTCTCAATGTAGAATAGTTTGTGAAGATCTTTCCCACCTGTTCGGGGAGTGTCTGTCAATATGTGGACTTGCAGGCAAGATTTGCAAATGGGTCCAAAAAACCTAGAAAATAGGATTCTTCAAGAACGATCTCTTCTTGGGAGGAAAGACGTTTAAGAGTCATACACTGCTCATTGCTACTCAAATTGTGAGGTATTGCTACTTTAAACATATTTAGAAGGCAAGGAACGGTCGAATTTTTTAGAACTTTCTGGAGGTAGCTAATTTTGTGGAGATAGTCCAAGAAAGTAGGGTAAGTGGAGAGTAGGGTAAGAAATTAGCTATGATCATTGCCATTGGAAAGCAAAAGAACTTAGAAGAGTGGAGCGAGACCCTCGGGGTTGCTGTGAAGGACGTGCAAATGTGAACGTGTGGGATCATCCATTGTCAAGGGGTGGCTCCCTCATTAGCCAATATATCATGGCTCGTCATGAGCATGTCAAGAATCTGTAATTTTTGGATATGGTAATATAATTCACTCACCCATTCTGAGTTTTGCAAAAAAAAAAAAAATTAAAGGAAGGAGAGACCCTCCATGTGTCATCCGCTGCTTCACTTAAGAGAAAATCTTATAAAATTTCTCATTTCTTTGAAGCTTGGACTGTTGGAATTTGTGAGCTTTTCAACCTTTCAAGTAATAAAAGAAACGAAAGGGTCACAGTGGCTTTCTAAAACAATAAGAAAATGATAAAATCATTAGGTTGAGTTTAGCTAGAATATATAAGGTAAAGCATTGGTTAGGAATATCGGGAGGCTAGAGAGTAAGAGAAGAGAGAGAGGGCATGTAGTCAGGAGGGTGTTCATGCAAAATGAGAAGAAGAAGAAGAGTATTTTAATGTCGATGGAAACTATCCCACAGATCGTCAAAATCTATTCGATGTGGAGATTTTATGCACTGAAAGGCACGAGCATCCAAGCTCAAACCAGATTTTTTGTTATTATATTATTTTATTTTCATTCGTCCAAAAATACCAAAAATTGGCCGAAAATAAGCCGAAACGCTAAAAAATCACCCAAAAATTCAAAAATTTGTCAGATAAATCCAAAAAAAATTAGAAATCGTAGAAAATCATCGGCAATCACAGTCAAACACTTTGTACACACAAAAGCACACCAAAAATAACAGTTTTTACCAAAAATCATCAAGTCCAAATGTGCTCGAAATTGAGCCGTAAACACACATTCAAGAAACTTGTAAAGATCACAAGATATCAATTTTTTATGGAATTAACCAAAAATTAATACAAAAATTTACAAAAATTACCAAAAAAATAAAAAAATTATTCAAAAAATACCCCAAAAATTTTTGAAAATTCTCCATACATATGGGATAAGTCTAAATAAATAAAATCACAAAAATCACATCAATTCAATTGCCAAATAATTTGATCAATAAAATTCAAACTAGGTAATTAAATTGGCAAAATTAGGTGCAATTGGAGTGTCTAAATCCTTGTTTTGAGCTCAAAACATAGCAATTAACCATTACACACAGCAAATATGCAATCAAAACATTGAATTAATCATGCACATTAAGCACTTTTTAGGCACACACAAAAGGGTTAATTTTGTCGAAATTGCAATGTGATTTCACAAATCTCTAGTTGGGCATGACCACAACACAAATCAATCATTACAATTGAAAAATCATTAAGCACACATTGATTTTTAGGTGCACAATCAGGGGCAAAATAGTGTATACACACTTAAAATTAGGCATACGTAGACTCAATTAGAGTGCACAGACACTTGATTTTGGTGCACACACACTTGCAATTGACCATTCACGCATGCAATTAACTCAATTAGGCACACAATTAGCAATGCACATTCACCAATTGGCAATTGAACTTATCAAATTCATACGCCACTAAATCCAGAAAATTTTGGCATTACGACGGCATGAAAACGAACAATCTAAAAAATTTCATAGCAACATAGCATCAACATTGCATTGCATTAACATAGCACCAACATTACATTGCATCGTCGTGGAGTCTCTACACAATGCTACACATCTTTAGATTCTAGGGAGGTTGAGAATACCACTTTGATTACCTTTCCGATGAAGATCGGTTGAACGGTTGAAAGCTCCAATCCTTCAATCCTTCATAGAAAATTAGTGTGTAAGCTAGCAAAATTACTGAAATTAGCAAGGGGTTGGTATGAAATTAGATACGGTGACAAATTAGGGAATTATGAACACATTGCTTCATGCACACACATCCAAAATCCACAAAACCATAAACATACAAGTGAAATTAGTGAGTAAACGCATTCGATTATGCCACAATTACAGTATCGTAGGCCATCGTCCCCGGCAACGGCGCCAAATATTGGGGGTTCCATAATTGCATAGCTCCAATGACCAACAAAATTATCAATCCGGAGGGATGAGCTACCCGGCTAGGGTATGGAAACACTCACACGATTAGTGAGCTAATCATGGCAACACAAATGGTTGACTCTACGAGATGATCTCCTCGGCCAATGGAGGAGCTAAGCCACAATGATGGGCAATCTCCACATCCACTTTTCTTCACCTCTAATCAACCCAATCACACACTAACGATTGCAAGACGCACACAAAACTAATCTTATCATGCAACACACTAATCGCAAGCACACACACATAGATCTATTGAGCACCACACTCCAATCAAACCTACATGCACACACAAGCAAGAGAGGAAAATCACACAAGATTAGAGAGGGATTAACCCACCAATTAGTTACGATCTAGCTAATCAAAGCATCATAGGCAATTATAAGAAGCATGAGAGGAATAATGAAAGAGAATTAAGCATTGATTAGTGTTAACCAAGCCACATGAGCAAGGAGAAGCTCAAGGACTCCATAGCCACACACCTCAAGAGCTCTCACCAAAGAGTGCTCTCAACAAATGGATTAAGAACCCTAATTTCTTTTACAAGCTTCCTTATATACCTAGGGTAAAAATATGCAATGTTCGGGCGCCCAAGGCCTTCAAGGCTCCACCACTTACTGAATCTATAACCTAGGCACACTAACTCACCTGTTCTTTACAGCTTGAAACTCCCATTGAGCCCATAACAAATTCAAATATTACAATGGCTTGAAATAAATTGGGAATTTACAATAGGTGACCATTTTAGAAAAATGTGGAAAATGTGTAGCTCCAATCTTCACTGCTATTTTGTATTCATCCGCGATGTGCATCTGTACATCTTTGGTCTTTAGCAGCTCCTGTTAACTAACGTTGACTCAGTTAACACACTCCCCCCACACACACACACACACACACACATCCCAAGCAAGCCATAAAAGTAAAGACAAAGAGAAACAAAAAAGTGCACAAAATCCAAGCTTCACTCACCCACACAACAAACATGCAACACGCCTACAAGCAAGGAAAGCGTATTGCGATTACAAGTGCTGGTGTGTTGGGCATATTGCATTTATGAGTGTTAGTGTGCTTCTAAACACTATAGTTCTCACGTGAGCGGTCTTTTTGAGCAAAGATCCGAGCTTTGGACCATCTAGCATTGGTTGAAATGCTGAAGGATTACCAACTCGTTGAGCACTTCTAGACTCCCAACCTGGAGACATTCGTTCCCGCATGAAGACAAGTGCCAACACGGTTCTTCATTATCAATGATCTGAATGCTTTGTCAACACCAAATAATCATGTTGTGCTATCTAAGTAATCGATGAGATGTCATCTAGCATAATCCTCTCACATGTCATTCCATCACAGCAGTTGCCTCCCCAGTATGACTATATTTGATACTTTATGCCATTCTAACCAGCAATCCTGTGACAAGAGGTATGTTGAATGCGTTTTGCGCCTTTGCAAATGAGGGATCTAGAGACATGGCAGACAATTCACTAGTGAGTTGTTAGGCCATTCTCCTCAAGATTGCCCTCAGGGAGTTGCCTGCTCCCACTTTTGTGAGAGAAGTGGCCATGATCACGATGACTGTTGTTATCTAAAGGGGCTTCGACAACTCCAACAACCTCTAGTCTAGACTATGCAAAATCTAAAGCAACCATTGAAGGTGTCTCTATCATGGGGATGTCTGAGGCAAGTTGAAACAGAGAGGCAATGGGCCGCACAAGCAGAGCTTTCCCCCGTGACGTTCATTCGGAGATGAACTGCTACGCTGTATTTGCTTTTGCTCTCTGTAATTAATGCGTATTCCAGGTTATGCAGCAGCAAGTGATATTTTGCTCTGTAATTAATATGCATATTCCAAGATATGCTGCAACAAGTGATCGAGTGCCTAACTTCCATGCTACGAAGCTTGCAAAAGAAGTGGATTCCCACCATTGTTCAAATTTTGCCAAAGCTTTGGGCAATTTGGGAGTGTACGCAAGTCAATTACGACAACAAAGCGAACCATCCAGCAGCCAATTTCAACTCCAAGACATCAATTTGCAATTCCAAATTGTGGGAGGGGGGTGCACCGGGCCTATGAGGCAGTGCAAGACAGAGGCGACACACGTAGCCCTTGGGCAGGAAGCTGCCAAAAGGGGACTGCCCCCATGAGAAAAAATAGGTTAATATCATGTGGCCCGATGGACCACAAGATATATGGTTATTGAAGTTATTGGTCATTGAAGTTTATTTGTAACAACAATGTGTGTTGAAGATGAGATACATATATGGGGATATGTAAGCATCACAAACTCATGATCTTTTGAATTATTTTGTACGCTATACTTCACCATGGGTGGGAACCAGGCAAATTATCTAAGTTATCAAATCATGATCACGATTGATAACTTCAAAAAGCAACATATAATGAGCCATAACAAACAAATGCCATGGAATCTATGTAGTTGACAACATCTAGATAGGAGGCCATTATGACCATGAGTAGATTACAAGAGGCATAAATATTTTGCAAACAAAAGGATGCACAAGAAGTTTTGAACAAATTCTCACAATAATTCCCACATTGTGACTTACCTCAACATCATGAGCTTTTGTGAGGGAGGCACCACATACCTAGCTAGGTACAATTGGGGGTAGGGGACCGTCGGCCCATTGGGGGGCCGGTGGTCCCTGTACCCAATCGTACCTAGCTAAGTATGAGGTGCCTCTCGAGAAAAAAAGAAAGGATACCTACCCAAATACTTATAAGACGTTGCCAACGCCCTTGCAAGCCTCTTGTGGCAATGCACAAAGTGATGGTGACAATAGCAAAAATGATGGCGATTGACATCATTGCTGATAGGTGACACATCACCCACGTTCTCTGAAAGGGACACGTGTTGTGCCAGTGCCCATGCCAGCCTGCAACCCTTTGGTGTTGCACCAGCAAGGGTCGTCACAACAGCGTTTTTTGCATCGATATAGTGTATTGAAGAGATCTTGATGATGGCGGTTGAAGTGGTAGATGTCTAAATATCTTCGCACATGAAAAAGAAGTATCTGGGTAGGTCACAGGTGTCTAAATAGAAGGGACACATGTTAAATGGTGTCTTTTCTTTTTCATGTGAGAAGAAATAACCAAGTGTTGCCTATGTGGGCCCCGCCTAGATGTGAAACATAAAGGTTTAAACCTAAATGAAATGACAACCTGGATTTACATATCTTATCAATATTGAAATTTTAATATAGCCAAATGGATGGTCGAGATTGGGGAAGGAGATGGATCAACCGTGCAGAGGCACCCGCAGAAGGGGAGACAAAAGCAAACGGTTTAGAAATGGTTTGTTGTAGAAAGGGAGGGTTAAGAGAGGCGGAGATCTTTTTGCGGATTGTTTATGCGAGGGTCGAAGGTCTCTAGCTTTCTTTTGAGAAGGTGAGCCTTCGTGCTTACCCTCCAAATCCAAGGGTCAACTAAACTAAAGCTTCACCTTTTCCTTCTCGTATTCTCCTTCGGTGGCCCCGAACCCCTAAAGTTGCAAACCCCCACATCAAAAGCCATGCTACTTAGATGTGAATTTGGTGTGAAACTCAAGTCATGGTCCCCCTTTTATGATTTACGATTCCTCTGTCCAACTCATGTGCAAATTCACCATTGAGATCTTGCCAGGTACTTTGCATATTTAACGTAGCCCAAGGAACTAGGCATACTTTATATAAAACGGATACAAAGAAGGGGACCCCTCGAGGCGCATGGCCTTCTCTCCCACTTCTCCTCGGATTCTTTGCCATAAAGAATATGACCAAAAAGGATGCCTTTTTACACTAATTCTCCTAAATATTAGCTACTTCACATGCAAAACTTTGGCATGCACGTTTTTGGTCACCTGAATTTTGCCAGTTTGCTCCATTCGCAAAAATCTGAAATGGTTGCTTCATTGTCCCCTCTTGACACACCATTGAAACATGTTTGTGAAGGATACTTTTTGAGTAAAATGTAGCATTCTAAGTTTCCAAAGGATTCTTTTGTGTAGGCTACTCAAAAGTTGCAACTTGCACAAGAACCCATCAATGAAATTGTTTGAAGTCATTCTAAAAGTCCATTCAAAGGATCCAGAACGATCTCTTTTTTGCAGTTATAGGTGAAAAGAATAAAATGTCTTATGTGTTGCACGTGTGAGATATCAAGAAGGGTTTGCTCTTAATTACAATTGCCATAGAGAGAGGTATACTAAACTTTGGTATGAGAGATATAGTCATCTTAGTAATGTTTTGTTAAAAGAGATGTAAAAATATGGGATGGGTGTGCATATGCCTACAATCTCAAATATGCATGAACTTTGTGATGCTTGCTTGACGGGCAAGCAACAAAGGAATAAAAAAGGAAGGCCTTTCCATGAGAGAGTAACGATAGAGCACAAGCTCCTCTAGGGTTGATACATGTGAATCTTTCTGATAAAATATCTACTTCTACTTTGGGTGGTTCTTTCTACCTTTTGCTGTTATTTGATAAATTTAGCAAAAAGACAAGGGTGTATTTCATCCATGAGAAGGCTAATGTTTTGGCACCCATACACAAGAAGAATTCATATAAAATGAATTCAATTATTATTGCAGCAAGTATGCCATCAAGTGTCACCTCACTACTACTCAGGCACACGATCAAATGGAGTTGTGGAGCACTTCAATGAAACTATGCAATTGACCCTTGTGCTCTCACTTCCCCCACCCCACACCCGCTTGTTATTGAGCACTCTCTCTCATTACAAATTATTATCTCATAGCCTTGGATTGTTCTCGCTCTCTCTCTCCCTCTCTCTCTCTCTCTCTCTCTCTCTCTCTCTCTCTCACACACACACACACACACACACACACAATGTATATCATGTATATTGCATCTTTTCTCTTGTAGTGGAATCCTTTATAAGATAGCCCAAAGGTGAAGGACCTAAAGATGTGGGAAGGGAAATACCTAGAGTCCTATAAAGAGGGTGCCCAGAAATGGTATGACACATTAGGAGAATAATCCCACCTCTAATAATAATGCCATATCATCCTAAAATCATTTAAAAGCACATGCAAAGCCAATTGGCCATATAATCATGAGATTCCACCATCCAGTAATGTCATCTCTCAAACATCGTCTCTTCAACACAAGATGGTCTTTAAAGAAGGTACCCTAAAGTGATATTATATGCCATTATAATAATGCCACATGTAATAAGGATCCCACATAATCATAAAATAAGTTACAATGCATATTCAGGGTCAATTAGCCATACAACCATGAGATGCAACCTAAGATGACACCATCTAGTGATGACATGTCTCCAGCACTCCTTTTCAACACCAGATGCCCACTTTGTATCAATATTATTCTTGCCTGAAGGCAAGTCCACTATATCCCATGTATGAATCTTATGAATAGAGTCAATTTCTTATTGCATAGCATATTTCCACTCATCACACCCTAGACCTTGTTCAAAAGAATTGGTTTCATTTGCATCACAAAGAGTGCTAATACAAGCTAGTCTACTTGGTCTCTGTCAAAACTAGTACCATCACATGTTTTTCTTGGTAATGGGTCATCCAACTTGCTATCCTCTAAAGTTTTTTGAACCCACTTAGGCAAGACTCTTTCTTCCTTGAGAGCTTCTTGCTCTTCACACACAATCTCCTCTACATCATGAGGTGTCACATGCTGATCCAAATATTGATTAAGGCTATCTTTTGTGATTCTTGATTCTTCACAAAAGAAGAAAGCAAACCTTCAAATACATCATGTGTTTGGACATAAGGTATATTAAAAGTAACCATAGGTTGAGCATCAATTTCCATAAAGATTATATCCGACTTTCAAAAATCTCATCTGTAGTTGGATTGTAGAGTCTAACCTTTGTTGCCACTTTATACCCCACAAAAATACATTTCATTGTGTTATCATCAAGCTTTCCAAGCAGTTACTAAGGAACATGAGCATAAGCAAGACAGCAAAAAATGATTTTTTTCATACCAAGCCTAATATGGAGTAATGGTCTTCAAGGCACAAGTCGTACATATGGAGTAATGGTCTTCAAGGAACAATTAGGATATTTATTCAAAACATGTGCTGCACAAGTAGCTACCTCCATCCATAGCTTTTAAGGCAAGCTCTTAGCTTGAGCATACATCTAGCCATCTCCATCAAGGGCATGTGTACAAGGTGGGAGCATTTAGTAGGTGGTTGGACTAACAAATTCTAGAAGCTTTGAGTTACCAGCCAGTTACTACGATAATTGTGATAGTGCACAGTCAAAAACCCAGTCCGAAAGCTATAAATAGGAGCCACTACTTCAATTTTAGGACATCTGGTCCATGGATAGCTAATCCAAGACCCAATCCTAGAGCTCTCTGTAGACGGTTGGATAGTTTCACTAAGTGGGAACGTTCTCTTATGAGACGGGCAGCAAATTAGTTAGTAATTACTACGGTAATTACTATGGTAAACCCAAGGTGTATAAATAGGGCCCATTACATTGTAATCGGGTTGGCAATTGTTGGCATTCGGGTTAGCATTTTGACAACATTTTTACTTGAGTTGTCAATCATTGGCAGTTGTTGTCGGCTGTACTCTCTTTGTTATTCATATCACACTCACTGTAATCCCAATCATGGCAAATATTCCAATCACACTTACTTTGTGTCCAGTACTCTGAATCTGAATCTAAATATTATTCTCAGTACATAGTCTGATTCTTATTCCAGTATCCAAATTCAATTCCAGTTTCTGATTTCTGTCCAGTCTACTGTCTAAAATCTTCTAACACTAGTAGCTGAAATCTTCTAACATTGGAATTAGTTGTCTCAAGAGATCATCTCCAATTCCATTTTGGCGATCACGGTGGCTCGAGCTGAAGCTCGTTGACTAAAAGACTCTTCTCCTAGTTGGAAGTTTTCAGCAATGGCACCCAAATCCAGTCGTGGCCGGAAGTCCACCATCCGTGTTGATTCTATTCCTGAGGAGTCAGGAAGAGAGTCTGACCCTAAGCAAGAGAAGATGATTGACACTGAGGCTCAGGAGGAGCATAGTCAGGCTGATGAGGCACAAGACTCACAGCAGTCCAGTCATTCTCGACGCCGACGGGCAGAAAGGGAAGCACGGAAAGCCAAGAGTTCTCGGTCTCGGCAGGGGGATGAGAGTACCAAGGGAAGTAAAGGCAGTCACCGCACTTCTAGCAGACAGGCCAAAGAAGACACTGACACCGAGACAGAGACAGAGATTGATTGGGATGCTGACACTGACAATTGCAAGAAGACTTCCAAGCGCCATTATGAATCCAAGAAGAGAAGCGGCAGGATCACTAGTAATCGGAATGATTACATAGCTTCCCTGAAAATTTCTTTTTCAATATTCAAGGGAGGTAAGAAGGATGATCCAGACGTTCACATACAGGCTTTTGAGCTGTATGCTGCACTGAAAAATATTGATGTAGATGATTGAGGGGAATATTTCCCACAAACCTTGAAGGAGGCAGCGAGGAAATGGTATTACCATTACCCGCCTGCCAGCTCAGATCCTACAACAAGTTGCTTAAGTCCTTCAGACTGGAGTATTCCAACAACAGAGGGGATGAAGATATCCTCTGTGAACTGGATAAAATCAAGCAGCGGAATCTCTCAATCCGAAGTTATGTGGAAAAGATCAAGGAGCTAACCACGCAGTTACAGGAACCGCCATCTGAGAAGAGGTTGAGGGCATGGTTTTTGAATGGTTTTTGAAGCAAAAGGCTTAGGGAGCAGGAAAGCAAAAAGCTTAGGGAGCAGGAAGTACCAGCTCCTACCAAGAAATTCAATGATCTGGTCCAAAGGGCACTGAAGCTGAAACAGCAGGCCAAGAAGAAAAAGAGCCACAAAACGCGAAGGTCTAGTAGCAGTAGTTCTGCTACTGAAAGTTATGATTCCAGTGAGGTGTCCAGCAGCTCCGAAAGCAGCTCTAATGAACGATACAATTAGAAGTCAAAGAAGGGATCTTGGACCAAGAAAATTGAAGAAATGGCTAGACAGATTGCCAAAATTAGCCACACTAGATAGCCAGTTCGGAAGATGGAGACTTGGTGTTTGAAATGCAAATCCAAGGACCATATCTCCAACAAGTGCCCGCAATGTACTTACTGTAAGGCTTTTGGTCACTTATGGAACAATTGTGGTATCAGGATTCATCACTTTAAGAAAGGCAAAGACCTGTCAGTTGTCGCCTATACTGAACCAGTGAAGGTAGAACCCGCCAAAGTATCTCAAGAGGAGAGACCAGGTACTAGTGGTACTGGTCAGGGACGTGGCCGATTCCAAACGGGTATGGGCCGAGGCAGAGGGCGTGGCAACTTCCAGAGTCGGAGCATGAATTGCTACACTTGTGGGAAGTATGGCCATTTCGCAACCCAATGCCCAGACGCACTTGCACCTACTGCTATTGAAGCTAAGGCACCAGAGCCAGTCCCAGTACGGATAGTCACAAGAAGCAAGGGTGTAGTGATAGAAGAAATTCAAGATACTTCAGAAACACCAGTCAGTAATAGCAGCAAGTGGGCTCAACAAAGAGAAATTTGGAAGGTCAAAGGTAAAGAGAAGGTGGTAGATGAATGGCAAGACCAGAGGGAACTAGCGGCTAAAATCACGGAGGATTTGGCCAAGAAGCTATCAGAGAAACCAGAAAGTTCTGAAGCTCGAGTCATTCAGAGGATACCAGCCCAATCAACTGATAAAGATCAGTCAATACCGGCCATACCTGAGACCATGCTCGTCGCGGTACAAGGAATGGCTGATGAACTGAGAGTTGATGGAAGGATTGGAATCACTGCAAAAGAGGAATGGTAGTGTGAAGATACCAGTTCTTCGAGCTCTGACAATCAGTCTAACCAAGAGAGAGAAGAAATCCATGTTAAAATTTGTGATAGAATTCAGAAGTTGACTATAGAGCTGGAGGATATTAGAAAAACCTTGCCTGAAGTGGCCAACTTTATCAGACAGCGCAGGAAAGCTGAGGCAGAGCCCAGAACAATGGACCTTACGGCCGTTCGAGATGATGAAGTTCCGCTCATTCAGGTGGACTACAAGGTTAGGAAGCAATGGGAACCTCTCCCAAGTGTTATCTTGGATGGAGGATCAGGAGTCAACATAATGGGAGTTCATCTCCAGCAGAGAATGGGTATCACGAATCTCAAGCCAACACCATTTAAAGTGAGAATGGTAGATCACAGAGTGGTACAAGCGAAGGGTATGATTGAAAATATGCAGATAAGAGCGGGCAGGGAAAAATTTAAAACCAGTTTTTTAGTTCTGGATGTGCAAGGGGCATATAAGTTGCTACTAGGGCGCCCATGGTTGAGAACAGCACATGTTGTTCATGACTATGCAAATCAAACCTTAACCATAGAAGGGGCCAGCGACAGAATTCAAATCCAGACGAACAATACTAGGAGCTGGAGAAAAGAACTGAGGCCGAAGGAGTTATGCCAGAAGTACAGGGCCAAGAAGATCGAACGAATGTTAGCGGCCATGAACATATTCCCTTTAGCAGAGATCGACTTGAATGCAATTCTACTGAATAAAGAGCAGGCCAACAAGCAGAAAAAGAAATTCCCCGATCAGTTTACAGAAATCAACACGGGGGAAAGAACAGTTCAGTTAACTGGGAGGTTGGTGGAATCAGCTGATACTGGTATGGTACAGGAGCCAGTACGTTTTGAAGAACACACATTGGATCAGAATGCTCATTCAGAACTGAATGGGCCATCCTGGGATTATGCTGAAGAGTCGACCAAACAAAAAGGAGGCGGGCCTAATTGGTTGCTTCCAGACGACCAATAAGTGGAAGAATGGAACCTAGGATCGGAGGATAGTCCTAGGACGATCAAGGTCAACAAGCATCTCAACCCGGCAATGAAGTAAAAGGCACACAGGATGTTCCAGAACTACAAAGACGTGTTTGCCCGGGAACATACAAACCTGAAGGGAGTGGATCCTGAAGAATGTCAGCATTGAATACCGTTGAAGCCAGATGATAGGCTAGTACGACTGCAAAGATACCGAATGAACCCCAACTATGCTAAAAAGGTCAAAGAGGAGATTGATAATCTTCTCAAGGCTGGCTTCATCACAGAGGTGGCCAGTAGCGATTGGCTATTTCCCATAGTCGTCGTTCCTAAGAAAAACGGGAAATTGAGAGTTTGTGTCGACTATAGGAAACTCAATGCCCAAACTATCAAAGATCCATTTCCATTGTCTTTTACTGACATGTTGCTTGATGAGATCGCAGGATATGAAATGTATGTTAAGTATGGAGCCTGATTTACCCTTGTAATTTTTTGTGGTAAAAGCGCACATTTGTAAGGCCCCATTATAAGGAGAAGCCATCGTGCGTGAAGAAAATCACTCACCAGAAACCAAAATTTTCACGGACAAGAATCACGGGCAACTTTAGAGGCCTCGGGGACGGAGGCCCTCGAGACTTTTTTTTTCGCCGGAATATTATGGCTGGACGGCGATCGGAAATTGGTAAGAAAACAACCAGTCGGTTGGCCGGTGGCCGGTAGTCAATAGCCGATGGCCGGTGGTCGGAAGTCAATGGCCGGTGGCCGGTGGTCGAAAGTCAATGGCCGGTGGCCGAATTCAAAAGCGGAATTGTCTTCTCAAGGGCGGCCACACATGGGCGGATTGGAGGGTCCGATTTGGACTTATTCGCACAAGGGCGGCTACACATGGCTGTCTCTCATAAGAGAGGGCAGCCCTTTTGGCCTATAAAAGGAGGCCATTTCTACACACATTTCATAGAGTGTGAAGTTGATGCAACAAGGTGAGTGTGAGGTGGTGAGAGTGAAGCAAGGCGGGAGCTCTATTAAGGGTTTAATCCCTTTGTAAACTACTTCTTCTTTTGAAGTGCTAAAGCCATTGAGTGGCTGCTTTCCCGTGGACGTAGCCCACATTGGGTGAACCACGTATATCGTGTGTACTCTCTCTCTCTCTCTCTCTCTCTCTCTCTCTCTCTCTCTCTCTCTCTCTCTCTCTCTCTCTCTACTCTATAATCTCTTGTGTGTGAAATCTATCTCTCTCCATTAAGTAATCTACTCAAAAATCTATTTAGCTACATCTTATTTCCTAACAACTGGTATCAGAGCAAGGTTTTCTCGTAGCTAAATTATCTCAAGGAAAGGATTCCTTGAATTGAGTGGGAGTTATGGCGGAGGAAGGGAAGCTCAAGATTGAGAAGTTCAACGGCAAAAACTACCAACATTGGAAGATGCAGATTGAAGACTATCTCTACCAGAAGGACCTCTATTTGCCACTAGGCGATCTTGCAAAGAAGCCCGCAACAATGGCAGATGAAGCATGGATTGTCCTTGATCGAAAGGCACCGGGAACAATCCGGTTAAGCTTGGCGTCAACGGTGGCCTTCAATGTTTTGGAGATGAAGACCACGGAGGACTTGATGAAGTCACTTGATGACTTCTACGAGAAACCATCGGCATCCAATAAGGTATTTCTTATGAAGCGCTTGTTCAATCTAAAGATGGCAGAGAATGGTTCAGTTGCAGAACACCTAAATGACTTTAACACAAACATAAGTCAACTTCGATCAGTGAAAATCAATTTCGATGACGAAGTGCAAGCTCTCCTTATACTATCATCTCTACCGGATAGTTGGGACAGCCTTGTGATGGTTGTAAGTAATTCTATTTCTGGCACAAATACTCTTAAGTTTGATGATGTTGTGGGTGTTCTCCTAAGCGAGGAAATGCGAAGGAGAAGCACAGGAGAATCATCAAGTGCTGCATTGTCAGTAGAAACAAGAGGAAGGCCTAAGGAGAGGTTCAAAAACCAAAAGGGTCGTGATCGCTCAAGGCGGAGCAAGTCACACACAAAGTCAGTTCTTGAATGTTGGAACTGCGGCAAGAAGGGCCACGTCAAGAAGGATTGCTGGTCCAAGAAGAAGAAGGAGACAGAGTCTCAAGACAACAAGCCAACATCGGAGGCCAATGTGGCAAGTAAAGTAGAGCAAGATGCTCTAATTCTCTCATTAGACAATGTGTCTAATTCCTAGATAGTAGATTCCGGGGCTTCATTCCATGCGACACCACACAAGCAACATTTCCAAGACTACACCAAAGGTAATTTTGGGTATGTATACTTGGGAGATGATGAAGCTTGTGAGATTGTCGGCAAAGGGACAGTTTCTGTCAAAACTACTAACGGAAATGAATGGAAGCTTAAAGATGTTAGGCATGTTCCTTCTCTTCGCAAAAATTTGATCTCTACAGAACAATTGGACAATGAAGGTCACAACATTGCATTCGGAAACAAACGGTGGAAGATCTCAAAGGGATCTTTGGTGGTTGCCAAGGGAGAAAAAGTTGGTACACTTTACTTGTGTACTGTTAGCACGCAACCTTCAGCTTGTGCAGCAACTACAGAAGTTGACAGTGCGGTGTGGCACTACCGACTTGGGCATATGAGTACCAAAGGAATACAAATCCTTCAAACAAAGAAGCTTCCACCAGGTTTAAAAGAAGTGGACTTAGAGTTCTATGAAGATTGTGTTTATGGTAAACAAAAGAGGGTAAAATTTCAAAAAGCAGGAAATGAAAGAAAAAATAAAAAACTTGAGTTGGTTCATTCTGATGTTTGGGGTCGTGCAAGTACACCATCACTTGGTGGCTCATTGTACTATGTAACATTCATAGACGATGCGAGTAGAAAAACATGGGTTTATGTCATGAAGAATAAATCCGATGTATTTTCCATATTTCAAAGGTGGAAAGCCTTTGTGGAAAATGAAACAGGTACCAAGGTTAAATGCCTCAGATCCGATAATGGAGGCGAATATTGCAGCCAAGCTTTTGAAAACTTTTGTGCTAGCAATGGCATTCGGAGGCAAAGGACAACCCCAACAACACCTCAACAAAATGGGATTTTGGAAAGGATGAACAGGTCAATCATGGAACGAGCACGAAGCATGCGACTACATGCAGGCCTACCGCTTGAGCTTTGGGTGGAAGCTGTAAGTACGTCTGTGTACTTAATCAATCGGTCACCCTCAACGGTGTGAGCGGGATGAAAACACACACAGCGCCTCTATAACGACCCGACACACACTCTTGGAAAGATACACACACACACTATGGGGCACCACTCGGCTTACACAACACACCTGGCCGAGACAGGGAACACACCTCTGGAGTGAGAGGAGAGAGACTATCCACTTGCCCACTCCACACACATACACACACACACACACACACACCCAAAAACTCAACTCAAAAGAGGAGAATTTCGGATGTTTAGATACAATTGAGCTTGGGCCAACACCAATGGGGCAAACAGCTCACACAATATGGGTAAAAGATACCAGATACAATCACAAATTGGAGAAGAAACTTCACTCACCGGAGAAGATTACACAGAAAAATAGCAGAAAAAGAGTGAGGAATTTGGCAAAATGGACAGCGCCATCGCGTCCGGAACGGCCCAAAACCCCAGTCTACAATGTCAAAGTGCTCAAATCCGACCTCGGATGAGCAGTTTACGGCCAAAACAAACCCCAAAAACACACCTGCGGCTGTTCCTCCTCTCTTCTCCACGTTTTTTCTGGTCTTCTCTCTTGTTTTTCAATTCCCACACTTAGATTTTTTAGTTGGGCACCCTTGGCCTTTTAGATGACCTCAAACGTACCCCGAACAGGCCAAAAACTGACCTCGCAGTGCATAGTTGTCACCTTTTTGCATCATTCGCACACCGGGCACTCAGCTTTTTTCCAATAATGCATCTCGCCACCACGTGAAGTGGCCCCAAAAAGTGGTCCTAATGATGACCTTTCTGCATAACTCTCACCAGAAAACACCCACGTTGTGTCCGTCCTCATCTGCGTGCAAATATTGACCTCGTTCGCCCTCCTGACGCCACTAGATGCCATCTGACGCACCTGCTGACCTCACGTCGTCGGCCCGCAGATAGCTTCCTCGAGAAGTTTTACGCGCTATAAACTCCTCATTATTGTAGAAAACATACTGGTACTGGTGATAGTGAAAATCGATGCACTATGTACATGCTGTCCTACCTGTACACATGTGGGCCCCACATAACCACCTGGCTAAGGAAAATGGGCAATCCTTTATTTGATGCACCATGCATGTATATGTACATATGTGCAATCCCTTGCTCCAAAAATCTCCTGACATAATTTGCCCATCCCCTAGCCTGCTAGATCATTCATGATCAGCAGCAGCAAAGAGAGATATGAGACTCGCCGCATCACAGGTCTCCTCATCCCTCACAGACATCACTCGCTCTTCAGAAAACTCATCTTGCTCCACCATCATCAACCTAGCATGATACAACTTAAGACGCAACCCATTAACCCTTGACTTATGTAGAACACCATCCAGGTTAGCCAGCTGATATGTGCCATTTGGAAAACACTCTACTACCTTGAAAGGGCCTTCCCACTTAATTTGAAACTTCTTTTGGAAGGTGTTGTCCAGCTTACTGTTGTAGCGCAAAACCAATTCATGCTTCTTGATACCCTTACTTTTGACCTTTTCATTTATCTTTGCCAAAGCCCTATCTTGCATCTGCCCATAATGTTCCAATGCACTCATCCTATCCAACTGAACCTCTTGTAACTGCAAGAGCCTCTCTTTGAATGCATCACTAGGCGGCCCAAGCAACTTCTCCAACATTTTGACCGCAGGCAACTCTACTTCCACAGGCAATAGTGCTTCTTTTCCATACACCAAATGAAATGGAGTAAACCCTGTACCTGTCTTCACCGAAGTACGGTAAGCCCATAATGCACTAGGCAATTCCAAATCCCAATTCTTTCCTTAGTGCTCTGTCACTTTAGAAAGAATTTGTACCAACTCACCATTGAATCTTTCATTTAAGCCATTACACTGTGGGTAATAAGGAGTAGTATGCTGGTGCCTAATCTTCATCTTTGCACATAAAAAATCTAGCAGTTTAGCTCTAAATCCTGGTCCCTTATCTGAAAGTAGCTCTAATGGCACCCCAAACTTGCAACATATTTCATCATACACAAATTTTGCCACATCCTTTGCAGTGATCTGTTTTACTGCTATAGCCTCTGCCCATCTAGAGAGATAGTCCACTGCCGTCAAGATATAGCTTTTGCCCCTGCTTGTGATAGGTAACGGGCCTATTGCATCAATCCCCCACTTTTCAAACACATCAAACGCCATAATGGTTTTTCGTAGCTCTGGCTTCAACACTCTCTTCCCAAATGCTTGACACCTATTGCAAGACCTACACCAATGGTGAACATCCTTGTGCAAACTAGGCCATACATACCCCTCTTGCAAAATCTTATGCAAGGTGATCTTTAGAGCAAAATGGCCACCACATGCGCCTTCATGATTCTCTTCCAACACTCTGTAAAGCTCCTCCCGCCAAGGTACACGCCTCAACACGAGATCAGCTCCTTTCATGTATAAGACATCGCCAATCAATTTGTACCTGTATGCTCTACGCACAAAGCCATTCTTCTTAGACTTCTGAATCTCCTTTGGAATGATTCCTGTTAGCAAAAACTCCTCTTCTTGAGCCAAACTTTCCCGACCATGATAAAGAGGTAAATTGGTCCTTAACACGAATAGCTCCCCAATCATGCCTTGAGCTGCTTCATGTGCCTCTCCATTTAGAGCACGTTCAATGTGTCTAATGCTCCATGCTTCAAACTTTTTTAACAGGCCTTTAATTCTGAAGCACATTTCCTTCAATGAGGTGTTCTTGCTCTTCCACACACCCAACACTTGCTTCACCACTAACAAGGCATCACCTTTTATGCTCAACCTTCAAACCCCATGCTTCAAACAAATGTGTAATCCGGCTTCCAATGTAGCATATTCAGCCTCATTGTTACTATGAGCATCCAATTTGAACCCTCTCTTGCATACTAGCTTCCCCTCTGGATCATAAAGTGCTATACCCCCTGAAGCTGCATCGTGGCTCTTTCTGTATGAACCATCAAAGAACAACACATGTGCATTGCTGATATGTGGCACTTCTTCAACTACCTTTCTCACCACCTCTTCCTTGACAATAAGGGGATTCTCCTTGTAGGTCAACAAATCAGCTAGGGTAGCCCTTGTACTATCTTCCACTAGAAAAGAGAACTCAAACTCTTGCAGCTCAATTACCCATTTCTTCACCACATTTGACATGTTAGTACCATTAAGTAACTGTGGCAAAAAGGCATAACTCGTCAAGAAAACAAAAGGCCGTGGTAGCAAGTAATGACGAAATCGTCGACAAGCAAATATTACACTGGCCATCACTAGCTCTACTTCCGATAACTTTCTCTCCGCTACCAACTTCACTCGGCTTGCACAATACACTGGCCTCATATAATGGCTGCCCTTCCCCTTTTGCAATAACATGGCTCCAATGGCATCATCCCCTACTGATGGATTTACATAAAAAACTTTCTCCCAATCAGGAGCCTGCATGGCTGACAACCCCCCTAACACCTCTTTCACCTCTTGAAACACTTCTTCACACTTGTCATCCCATTGCAATGGATCATGCTTTGCCACTTGCTGTAATGGATAAAGAAGCTGCGAAGACAATGGAATAAACCGTGCCATGTACTTCACTTTGTGTATAAAGGTTGCCAATTGCTTCGTACTCATAGGTGATGGAAGAAGAATAATTGACTTAACCTTGTCTGGATCAGCCTCAATGCCATTTTCTGACACCATGTGGCCCAATAACTTCACCCTTGGTTGTGCTAGATGACATTTCTTTGGATTTAGTTGTCCTCCACATTCATCATATCGAGCCAATACCATCTGCAGCTTCTCATGGTGATCATCCCTACTGCTATAGACACAGAAGTCATCCATAAAAGCTTTAACACAACTACCAATGAATGGTTCCAACACCCAATTTGCTCTCTCTTGATAGAAGGAAGGTCCATTTGACAACCCAAATGGCAATACTGTGTAGCAATAGCAGCCCCATGGCGTAATAAAAGTGGTCTTTGTGCGGTCTTTAAGAGCAATCTTCAATTGAAAATAGCCTGAAAAACCATCACACACATTGTACCTCTCATAACCTGCCACTGAATCCAAGATCTGATCAATGAATGGAAGAGGATATGAGTTCTTCTTAGTGGCTGCGTTTAAGGGTTTAAAATCCACACAAATTCTCCACTTCCCATCCTTCTTTGGACTGACTACAACTGGACTCACCCATTCTGTGGTCTCCACTGGAACTATGAACCCTGCCTTCAATAACTTGTCCACCTCTACTCGCAAGGCTTCCATTTGCTCTTGACCCATCCTTCTTAGCCTTTGCCGCACTGGCTTAGCACCTTCTTTCAGCTCTATATGCATCTCTTTGCCCTTGAACCCTCTGATCTCTCCATATGAAGTAATGAACAAATCAGGAAAACTAGCCAGCATGTGCAAATATATGTCCTTCTCCATAGTTGAGAGGTCTCCACTAATCATGTGCGTCATTAATTCCTGCTTCTTTGACAACTCAACCTTGGTTTGCATCAGCCCTTCAATCACTTCATAAGGCCCTTCACTTTCATCTTCAACCTCATTCGCAAATGCAACTAAGCCAATATCCTGGATTTCTTTGTCCATCAAAAGAAATGCAACATCAGCATCCTCATCACTGCTGGTAGTGCTATCACTGTCCTCATCTGTCACCGTGGAAGAGTCTTTATCACTAGACTCATCCTCATCTTCATAAAGCTCCTCTAATCGTTTCCTTGTGTCCATATTATAAAGCTTCTTGGTACCTGTCTTTCCATAGAGGCTAATCGTACCATGTCGCCAATCTTGAACAGCTCCCACCGCACGTAACCATGGTCTGCCCAGTATAATAGGATATGCTCCCAACCCTGCTGGCATCACATGAAAATCAACCACTGCCTTTGCATCATATGCCTCCACTTCTAAGCTCTTTACAACACCTAAGCATTTTACTTTTTGATGGTTTGCCAATCTGATCCGAAAACCTGACACCCCAGCCACTGTGAGACCCATCTTCTCAACGCATGAGTCTGTTATGACGCATATTTGGGCTCCGCCATCCACATAACCTTGTCCCAAATTTTTCCTTTTATGCCACACATCTACTATTGGACAAATGTCTGGTAGCTCATCCATTGCCAACACCTTCACTGAACCTCTCTCTGGCTCTTTCTCCATTGGGTTAACCATCCTCTTCCACTGTCGCTTTAGCTTAGGCACCATCTCTATAAGCTGCCCAAAAGTAACATCTGCCTTCCTGCTCGTCAGATCCTCCCTCAAGTCATAGCTTAATTACCCATCCCCTAGTGGAAAATCTGAAACATGAAACTTTCGACGAGCTCTCCTTTTCCTCTTGGCCTTGACATCCTCGCCTTCATGGCTCTTTCCTTTCTTCTTACTAGGACCTGGGGCACTTCTTCCTTCCTTATCCTCTGTGGTCCTCTTCCCAATAGGCATCACTAATGTATCCTCTAGCTTTGATGCCTTCTCCAAGGTGACTACACTTAGCACTTTTGTCTTTCCCTTTTCCTCCTGGGTCAGTCCACTGGTATCTTCGTCTCCCTTAATTTCGATGCCATAATCATTTGACCTAATTAGCACCTGTCTTGGCAATGGATACATGTCTCCCCCCATCCTTGGTGGCTTATCACATTGCGGGCTGATGTGACCCAACTCTCCACAATTATAACATGTGGGCGTCTGCCTCCAAAACCTACCATTGCTTTGTCCAACACCATTCCTAGGCCTTTCTTCACCTCCTAGCTGATTTGCAAACCTCCCTCGACCTCGATTATTTCCCACTTGACCTAGCATGTTTAGGCTGAGATTCTTCATCAAATCTACCATTTGCCTCATGTCTTGCCTTAGCCCATCATCTTGCACTGCTGTAGTGACCACTGCTGGCATAACCTGAGTAGTAACAGGAACTACTGGTTCATGATGAACCCCTGACATGCGCCCTTGTAAAGACTCTATAGGCTGAAATTCAGACCTCATTGGCAAAGACTCCACCCCTAACTGGCTCATTTTCCTCAGCTTCCACTCTTTGTTCCTTGCTACCTCTAGTGCATCCTCATATGTCCTAGGCTTCTTTAGCTCCACTCTCCAACGTATATTCTCCCAAAGACCAGCCAAGAACCTGTCCTTCTTCATCATGCCAGGCAGGGGTACCTGTGGTGCTAAAGCCTTGCACATTCGCTCCCATGCCAATGAAAACTTACGTATGTACGCATCTACTGGCTCACCTTCCTTCTGCACCAAACCTTGTACTTCTTGCCACACTTTGTCAGGATCTTCTATCTTCACAAACTCCACTTCCAATCCATGCCTTAGATTGTCCCAACTCAATCTTATAGGTGGATCTGCTGCACGCAACTCCTCTTCAAATGCCTTGGACCAAACTCGTGCATCACTCTTCAAACAAATTTGGAGAAGGCGTAACATTTGCGTAGGGTCATGAATCTGGTTGCTAATGCAGGCAACCTCCATCTTTTCCAAAAATTCTTCCACATCTTCATCACTTCTTCCATGAAACTCCGGATAAGAGAAATCCATGGCTACCCAAATTATGATGCTTTGAGAACCCTTTCGAACACACGTGCAAGAACCCAAAACTTTTCACTACCCAATCCCTAGAAACTTCAATGGAGCTCAGCTTTAGATAAGGACAAACACATGCACATCAAATGAGTTTTCGTAGTTGATCATTGGGATTACAACAGGCAAAGGACATTCCAGAATCTCTCTCAATCTTCTTGGCCCAAACATAAAGACTCTGCGCTGCTGGAAAAAGATCTTCCTGGACACATGAACATTAATCTGAATCCTTTGAGTTAAATGAAAAGGAGTGAAATGAGGGCCATTTTGATCATCCATTAAAGCCAACCATGAAGCTCCCAAGAAGGCACACCTGACTCAACCTCTGATTTTTGCCAAAATTTCAGCAGCATAACAGCATAAATGGCTCAAAATACCAGAAAACCAGCCATCATAACTTGGGAAAATTTCGACAGAGTTTCCGCAGAAGCAGAGCAGTAGGAACCCAAAATATAGACTGTCTATGTATGCATAAACTGTCAACAATAGAACCCGAGCATCAAGTAGGACTCACTAGTACATAGCCTATGGCGAGGTCACAAAAAGGGTGCTCTAGCTACCTGTATCACCGAAAGGATCTCCACATTTGAGAATCCCCCAGCTCAATAAAAACCTCACGCTATCGACCCTCTCACGAAGGCTAATGCAAATAGCATATAGTCAAGTCTCAGAAATGACTATCTTCCAGACCAAGTCTCAGAAATGGCTGGGACTGCCAAATACAACCAAGTATGGCTCCACAAATGCGTACAATGGCAGTTTCCATAAGTAACGTACAATCCAGTAGACAATGCGCTCAAATAGGCGCCAAGTGATACATACCCACAACAACTGCAAGTGACATCACTGCTAGTATATCACTGTACTCCATCTACCTGTACCTGTGTGAATCACCTGTACCTGTACGTGTCCCTGTCCCTGTAACCTATAACCTGTAACCTATAACCTGTAATCTGCAACCTGCAACCTGTAATCCCGAAGCTCGAAGCTCGAAGCAGAAGGTACTCGAAGAAGATCCTCCGTGGGGGCGCCAAAAGAATGTGAGCGGGATGAAAACACACACAGCACCTCTATAACGACCCGACACACACTCTTGGAAAGATACACACACACACTATGGGGCACCACTCGGCTTACACAACACACCTGGCCGAGACAGGGAACACACCTCTGGAGTGAGAGGAGAGAGACTATCCACTTGCCCACTCCACACGCATACACACACACACACACACCCAAAAACTCAGCTCAAAAGAGGAGAATTTCTGATGTTTAGATACAATTGAGCTTGGGCCAACACCAATGGGGCAAACAGCTCACACAATATGGGTAAAAGATACCAGATACAATCACAAATTGGAGAAGAAACTTCACTCACCGGAGAAGATTACACAGAAAAACAGCAGAAAAAGAGTGAGGAATTGGGCAAAATGGACAGCGCCATCGCGTCCGGAACGGCCCAAAACCCCAGTCTACAATGTCAAAGTGCTCAAATCCGACCTCGGATGAGCAGTTTACGTCCAAAACAAACCCCAAAAACACACCTGCGGCTGTTCCTCCTCTCTTCTCCACGTTTTTTCTGGTCTTCTCTCTTGTTTTTCAGTTCCCACACTTAGATTTTTTAGTTGGGCACCCTTGGCCTTTTAGATGACCTCAAACGTACCCCGAACAGGCCAAAAACTGACCTCGCAGTGCATAGTTGTCACCTTTTTGCATCATTCGCACACCGGGCACTCAGCTTTTTTCCAATAATGCATCTCGCCACCACGTGAAGTGGCCCCAAAAAGTGGTCCTAATGATGACCTTTCAGCATAACTCTCACCAGAAAACACCCACGTTGTGTCCGTCCTCATCTGCGTGCAAATATTGACTTCGTTCGCCCTCCTGACGCCACTAGATGCCATCTGACGCACCTGCTAACCTCACGTCGTCGGCCCGCGGATAGCTTCCTCGAGAATTTTTACGCGCTATAAACTCCTCATTATTGTAGAAAAAACATACTGGTACTGGTGATAGTGAAAATCGATGCACTATGTACATGCTGTCCTACCTGTACACATGTGGGCCCCACATAACCACCTGGCTAAGGAAAATGGGCAATCCTTTATTTGATGCACCATGCATGTATATGTACATATGTGCAATCCCTTGCTCCAAAAAACTCCTGACAACGGCATTGGATGGGGGAGTTCCAGAAGAGGCATGGACAGGTAAACCGGTGAATTATGCATTTCTCAAAGTGTTTGGGTGTGAGGCTTTCATGCACATAGATAGAAGCCTAAGATCAAAGCTAGATGCAAAGTCCAAAAAGTGTTTCTTCATTGGCTATGGAGAAGGAGACTTTGGGTATCGCCTATGGAATCTTGAAGATGGTAAAATATTAAGGAGTAGGGATGTAATTTTTAACAAACAAAATATGTACAAAGATTACTTGGAAAGAAAACAAACAAAAGAAACAGGTGATGAGTACATGGAGCTTGAGGACGGTGAAGACTCAAGTACTGCAAACAATGACAATGTGAAACAACGTCAACCAAATGAGGAGCCTCAACCTATTCCCCGAAGATCTACAAGAGCAAGTAGACCTCCAGAAAGGTTTGTTCCTTCCTTCAACCATCTCTTGATCTCATATTCTGGAGAGCCGGAATCATACGAAGAAGCTATGCAACATGAATCCAAAGAAGAATGGACGAAGAGCATGCAAGTGGAGATGGACTCACTACATCGCAACCAAACATGGGAGTTGGTTGAGTTGCCTAAAGGTAAGCGGGCACTTCAAAACAAATGGGTGTACAAGCTGAAGGAAGAAGAAGGTGGGAAGAAAAGGTACAAGTCTAGGCTTGTGGTAAAAGGTTTTTCTCAAAAGAAAGGTATTGACTTCAATGAAATATTTTCTCCTGTTGTAAAAATGAACTCAATTAGGCTTGTCTTAAGCCTTGTGGCTGCTCATGATCTAAATCTCGAGCAAATGGATGTAAATACGGCATTCCCTCATGGTGACTTAGAGGAGGAAATCTACATGCTTCAACCAAAGGGGTATGAAGTAAAAGGTAAGGAGAAAATGGTTTGCAAATTAAAGAAGATCTTGTATGGTTTAAAGCAAGCATCAAGACAATGGTACTTGAAGTTTGATCGATGGATGTTGGATCATGGATTCACAAGATGCAACTCGGATCACTGCGTCTACACGAAGAATTTGGGAGATGGGAAATTCATCATCCTAATGTTGTATGTTGATGACATGTTGATTGCAAGTGCTAACATGCAGGACATCAAAGGCCTAAAAGAGGAGCTGTCCAAATCTTTTTCAATGAAATATTTAGGTGTTGCAAAGAGGACTCTTGGTATGAAAATATCAAGGGACAGGACGAAGAAGACAATAAAGCTATCTCAAGAAGATTACATCAAGAAGGTACTAGAAAGGTTTGCAATGCAAAATGCAAAACCAGTTTCTACACCTTTGGCTGGTCATTTTAAACTAACGAGGGATATGTGTCCAAAGACACAGGAGGAGATAGCCTATATGTCTAAAGTTCCATATGCTGCAGCGGTAGGTTCTCTAATGTATGTTATGGTCTGGACAAGGCCAGACATTGCTCATGCAGTGGGAGTTGTGAGTAGGTTCATGGACAACCCAGGTAAAGAGCATTGGCAAGCTGTGAAGTGGATACTTAGGTATCTAAAAGGGACAACAACAAATGCTTTGTATTTTGGAGGAACTGATATTTTTCTAGAAGGGTATGCTGATGCAGATATGGCAGGTGACAAAGATACTCGAAGGAGCACTATTGGCTATGTGTTCACGGTTGGAGGGACAGCAATAAGCTGGGCTTCAAACTTGCAGAAAGTGGTTTGACTTTCTACCACGGAAGCAGAGTATGTAGCAATGACGGAGGAAAGCAAAGAAATTATATGGCTTCACAGATTCTTAGAAGAGCTTGGATTCAAACAAGACAATTGTGTCTTGTACAGCCCTAGCCAAAGCGCTATCCATCTTGCGAAGAACTCAGCCTTTCATTCAAGGACAAAGCACATTGAGGTGAGATATCACTTCATACGCACTCTTTTGGAAGAGGGACAGCTAAAGCTAGGAAAGGTGCATACAAGTGAAAATCCTGCAGACATGTTTACAAAGGTAGTCAACAAGGAGAAGTTGAGCTTTTGCTCATCTTCAATCGGCATTCAAGGATAAGAGCCAGGATGGAAAGCAGTCACAGGTTTGGTTTGGAGATCAGTCTCCAAGTGGGAGATTGTTAAGTATGGAGCCTAATTTACCCTTGTAATTTTCTGTGGTAAAAGCGCACATTGGTAAGGCCCCCAGTATGAGAAGAAGCCATCGTGCGTGAAAGAAAAACACTCACCGGAAACCAAAATTTTCAAGGACAAGAATCAGGGGCAACTTTAGAGGCCTCGGGGGCGGAGGCCCCCAAGACTTTTTTTCGCCGGAATATTATGGCCGGACGACGGCCGGAAAGTGGTCGGAAAACAACCGGTCGGTTGGCCGGTGGCCGGTAGTCAATGGTCGATGGCCGGTGGTCGGAAGTCAATGGCCGGTGGCCGGTGGTCGGAAGTCAATGGCCGGTGGCCGAATTCAAAAGCGGACTTGTCTTCTCAAGGGCGGCCACACATGGGCGGATTGGAGGGTCCGATTTGGACTTATTCGCACAAGGGCGGCTACACATGGCTGTCTCTCATAAGAGAGGGCAGCCCTTTTGGCCTATAAAAGGAGGCCATTTCTACACACATTTCATAGAGTGTGAAGTTGATGCAACAAGGTGAGTGTGAGGTGGTGAGAGTGAAGCAAGGCGGGAGCTCTATTAAGGGTTTAATCCCTTTGTAAACTACTTCTTCTTTTGAAGTGCTAAAGCCATTGAGTGGCTGCTTTTCCGTGGACGTAGCCCACATTGGGTGAACCACGTATATCGTGTGTACTCTCTCTCTCTCTCTCTCTCTCTCTCTCTCTCTCTCTCTCTCTCTATAATCTCTTGTGTGTGAAATCTATCTCTCTCCATTAAGTAATCTACTCAAAAATCTATTTAGCTACATCTTATTTCCTAACAATGTATAGCTTTATGGACGGTTACAATGGCTATAACCAGTTACAGATCGCTCCTGAAGATAGAGCAAAGACCACTTTCATCACCGAGTGGGGAGCTTTCATATATCTGGTGATGCCTTTCGGCCTGTGCAATGCACCAGCTACCTTTCAGTGGTGTATGATGGAGATGTTTAATGAGTTCCTTCATCGGTTCCTCGCTATTTTTATGGATGACTTTACTGTATATTCAAATGAGGAACAGCACCTACTATTCCTAGAAATGGTTTTCAAACACTGTCAGGAGAAGCGGATTTTTTTGAATCCATTCAAATCTGTTTTCCTAGTCTGGAAGGGACAGCTACTGGGACATGTGGTTTCCCGAAATGGAATAAAAATGGCCAATGACAAAATTCAGTGTGTTCAGCAAGATAAAGCACCCAGAAATGCTTCAGAGTTGAGCTCTTTCCTAGGTTATGTTAATTTCTATAGAAGGTTTGTACATAAGTTTTCTTCTCAAGCAGTACCATTATATGAGCTTACAAAGAAGACCAGTAAGTTCAACTGGACTGTTGAATGTGAGGAGAGCTTCCAGAATATGAAAAAGGCCATTATCAGTAAACCATTCCTTAGACAACCAAACTGGGATGTTATTTTCCATGTACATGTAGATGCTTCGGGATTGGCAATGGGGGCGATATTGGCTCACCCAGACGGAAGGACTGATTATCCGGTTTATTTTGCCAGTCACAGATTCAGTCAGGCTAAACAAGGATATACGACTACTGAGAGAGAAGCCCTTGGAATGGTTTTTAGTGCTACAAAGTTCAGGCATTACCTATTGGGAAAGTTGTTCCATTTTTATGTGGACCATCAGGCTCTTCTGTTTTTTATTAATAAAGTCATTATTCAAGGCAGGTTGATAAGATGGATGATGTTCCTAATGGAGTTTGAATTCAGAATTTTTTATAAGCCTGGCAAGAATCATTGTGGAGCTGATTTTCTGTCAAGAAGTACGGAAGGTTATTCAGAATCACCCCTGAGGGATGAACAAGTGGACGCCGACTTATTCCAGCTAGAGGCAGGAGAATCAGTTGATCTTGAATGGTATGATGTTTATCAGTTTCTTGCTCAAGGTGCCTTTCCAGAGGACTGGAAGCAAAACCAAAAGAAAGCTCTGGTCATAAAAAGCTTGAAGTTTACTATCATCGGAGGATCACTCTATCGACTGGGTGTTGATGGTATACTTCAGCGTTGTGTGCCTATGGAAGGAAGAATGCAAGTGATTTCAGAAGCACATAATGGTGAATCTGGTGGACATTTTTCCAATGAAGAAGTAACCTACAAGAAGATTCTGCAAGTTGGTTTGTGGTGGAAAACACTGATTGCTGATGTTAGAAGTTTTTGTAAAACTTGTGACATATGCCAAAGAATGGGTCGACCAACATCTGTAGATATGACTCCTTTGACGCTAGTACAACCACTAGGCGTGTTCATGAAATGGGGATTAGATTTTATGGGACCTTTTAAGAAGGTTACCCCCAGGAAGAACAAGTACATAATACTGGCTACTTGTTATGTCACTAAGTGGGTGGAAGCTAAAGCTCTTCCTGACAACACAGCCAAGTCAAATGCAAGGTTTTATTTGAGAATATTGTCTGCTGATATGGATGTCCAGTAGAGATTGTGTCAGACCAAGGGACACATTTTATCAATGACACTATGGAAATTCTATTGGATATGCTTTCAGTCAAGCATTGGAAATCTACTCCTTATTATCCCAAATGCAATGGACATGCTGAAAGTAGCAACAAGACAATCAAGACTATTCTCACTAAGGTGGTGCAAAAGAAACCAGACCAATGGGATTTGAAACTCCAGACTGCTCTATGGGCGTATAGGACGGCTTATAAGGTCACTACTGGGATGACACCATTCAGAATGGTGTATTGCACTGAAGCTGTGGTTCCTATGGAGTTTGTTATCCCAAGTCTGAGAATGGCCTATGAAGTATGGATTAGACTTCAACCACAATCTGAAAAAGTGCCTAGATGAACTGATGCGGTTAGATGAACTCAGGAAACGGGCTATGCTGGAACAAGAAATTGTTCAAAAACGAAGGAAGCACTGGCATGATCGCCGAATTAAGGTTCGAAAATTTCAGAAAGGAGATTTGGTGATTCTCTATCAGTCTAGACTGGGTCCGAAGAATCCAAACCTGAAGATTGCCTGGGCAGGACCATTTGAGGTAGATTGGGTCTTCTCCAATGGTACAGTAAGACTGAAATATTTATCTGGATTATTGTTTCGAGGAGTATATAATGGTGCAAAGATCAAGCTTTACTATACAGAAGCTAGGGAGACTGGGCAAGAACAAGGTACTAGGGAATTGGGAACTACAGATCAAGAGATACCAGAATCGGATATTTTTGGGCTTTTTCATGTGCAACCAGTTCCAATTTCAGAACCAGTACCAATAGAACCAGACCAGACTGATCTTAGAATCAGTACCAGTATGATCAAACCAGACTGGAAACTAGTCTAGTATCAGTGGGAACACACTTTTCAATTTTTAAGCGCCCAACGATCAGATTGCACGCAAGTAGCCCGGGGGATTCACCATGGAAAACTTACCACACCACGTAAGTGCAGGGGAGGGGGGTTTTTTTACAAGTTACATAAGCGTATAAGTTAGGGGCAAGCGCCCAATAATTTTTCTCCCAAGCTTAAAAATAAGGGAGGGGGTATCATATTTATGGGGTAAGGAAGGGAAAAATGAGAGGAAGTTTTTTTTGTGTTTCAAAATCATGGCTTCCCAAAAGTGCCTTCCCTCAAACTTGTGAGTCAATAGCTACAAAGATACATGCAAGAACTAACACTTCTTTGTATCAATTGTTTGTTTTATGATTATAGTTCATTTGTTGAGGGATGAAAGCCATAAAGAGCTTGTATAGATGCAAATTTACACAGAGAACCTAACACAACTTTATAGCCATGTTTTTTGAGTAATTTAGATGGGTCCAAATTGGACAAGTAGCTAGAGTGCAAGCTGAACATGCATATAGTTTGAAAGTCAAATTAAGACACATTGAGGGTACATCTAGGTATCAAGAGAAGTGGTTCCTTTGTACATTGCCAATCATTATGCTACATGCTCTTTGACTAGTTTTACTCAGTTAGATCATGTGAGACCTAAATTTTATATGTAAGATAGGGGTATGATAGTTTTTTGCATTGATTATCGTATAAGAGTAGAAAGGGGGTCATATTCCCTAATATGAGTCGTATATAGGGGTTTTATCAAAGTTGTATGCTCGTAGGTGGCGTCCCATTTTGTATATAGAGTGAATCCCCCAGGGCCAATAGTAATCATTTCAAGGATGGGTAGCAGTCTTGTCCAATGCATGTCTACCACGACAACAGCGACGCACACAAGTCTAGAAGCGGTGAGTGGTGGAGCTTTTATGGCGCGAACACGTATAATAGTCAGGAGAGTCGGCATTTTTCCTCACAAATCCCCTGCGCGACAATTTCCTCCCGTTATTCATTCGCCATCGCCAAGCTCCGAGGTTTCTTCGCTACAGTTGCAGACCTCATCCTCTGAAGAGACAGTTGACTCTCAGCTAGCTTTGCCAACGACACCAGGGTACGGCTTTGACGCATCAAGTAAGTCTTCTTCTCCTTCACCTGTTTCGTCGTCTTCACAGTGTATGGGTAGAAGAAAATGCTCAAACAAGATGCAGGAGTCTCTTGAGGAAACCCAGGCCATAGTTACTGCTGCAAAGGCAAGCCTTCCCATCATACCATACAATAAGATTCAACGCTATGTATTCACCGACCAAGCAATGGCTTTGCTGCAACTATGGGATCTCCGAATTGTTCTGCAAGCCACAAGAATTTCTTTCGACGCAGACATCATAAAGCAGGTTCTTGATTCTTTCGACGTTGAAGATGGCAGTGCCATGGTGAATGGTAAAAAGGTGTCGGTTACACCAGAGGCCATAGCTTTTGCATTCCAGATGCCCAATGAGCCCAAACCATCTATGGCAACCCCACAGCAGATAAGTATAGTCCTAAAGGAGGATGAAGCGGCTAAGCATAAGCGCAAGGCCAGTGGTCAAGGTATTCCAGTTAGCAGGACTGGAAGCTTCTACTACTTACAGGTTTGTGGCTGAAGCAGTAAGCCTTAAAAATAATCCAACGTATGTATCTGAGAAACTCTTTGCTATGTTGTTAGCCAAGACATTGGATCCAAAGGTTTCTATTAACCTTTGTCAAATAATGTCACACAATGTGCTTCAGCAAACTGCCAAGTTAAAATCCCAGAATGTTTTAAAGCTTGGTATGTTTGGCAATTTTTGTATTGGGCCACTGCTGCAGATGGTCATGAGCAGGTAAAAAAGGCTTGGAGTGAGAATCCAATTTCAGAGCCTAAGAACATTGATCTGTCCTCAGACGATGAAGCAACGGACAGTCAGACCACTTCAACTGATCTGAAAAGGAAAGCCACTGAAGAACAGGCTGGCAGTTTGAAGAAGCCAAAGACTACACTGACGAAGAGCAGTGCGTTTCTGAGGCAAATAGAGCCAAGTCAAGACTATGAATACTGAAAAAGCTATAGTGAGCCAAACTGAGAAGCAACTTGCTCAGAATACTGTGCTTAACCAGTCAGTAGGACATAGTGCAGTCGCTACTGGTTCTGGAAAAGATCAAGCAAAGGCAGCAATTTCTAAGAAGGTAGCAAAGCAGTCGACGGAGGACAAAGGCAAAGGCCAGATGGACAAAGGCAAGGATCCAGCTTCTTCAACTTTACCAGGTGGTGTCTCTATTCCAAATAATTAACAAACTTTGCACCTGGTAAAGAAGGACAGGTTGCAGCAGATGCAAACCCATCCACTGAAAGGGCGTCTTCTCCTACATCATGTTGATTATGCAGCCCTACCTTATATGGCTCCACTGATAGTATATGAGTCTATGGATTCTGACCCAGCTACAGTAAAGGACGGATGTTCAGTCCTCATCCAATCTTCTTGGAATACTATTGTCAACTGCATGGGACAAATGAAGGATGTTGCGGGGTCAGAAGACGAATTGAAAAAGGCTAAAGTTGATTTGAAGGAAGCTAAAGCCCATATTTAGAAGCTCAAGGTAGCACGAGATGAGCAGAATATGCAACATAGGGTACTTGAAGCTCATTTAGAGAGGGTTATTGAGCTATTAAACAAGAAGCTAGCTAAGGCGGAATCTGAGATAATGATCATCAAGAATCAAAGGAATGAAGCATTGAGAGCTGCAGAACGGGCTGAAACAATGCTGAAAATGAAGAGAGTTGAATTCAACTCCTTGTTTATTCGCCATACAGCTCTGAAGGCTTCCCTCACTAACATATACATTTATAATAGCCTCGCTGAAATTTTAAACCCAGCAGGCAATGTTGTCTTTGATTTAGAAAATTTGAAGTCTTTGATGGAAAGTATGCATAGTGATTTGCAAGACAAAGTGACTGAGTATAATAATGCTCTATGAATCAAGAAATACTGGATTATATTGAGCAGCAGAATCCCTTGGATGAAGCAGAAGAAGACAAGGAAGAAGAAGATAAGGATGAAGGAGCTGATAAGGAGGAGGATGACCAAGAAGAAGGGCATACAAATGATGATGATGATGCCCCACCGCCATCTCCACCTCCAGGACCTCGTACTGGTGGTACAGGGCCAACTGAAGGAGGTCAGTCACAGCCAAGACCAGCCAGGCCAGAATGAGGGCCAGTAGGAAGGCCAGAATGAAGGGCACCAGTCGAGTAATCAACAGTCTGAAGAACAGCAGCCCAGTCACACTAGAAATCAGCCAGCTGATCAGTCACAGCTCCGTAGGGAGGCTAAAGGGAAAATCAAAGTGCAGAATGAGGGATCAGTTGTGCTGATCATCAGCATTTCTTACAGCTTATTACCCTAAACATGCAACTGAGACAATAGCACGCTTCCATAACCAGACAATATCTGGAGGATGATGATCTCTTGTCTGATTTGGAACGTTTTCAGAGACTATATGTTGGGGCCAGGGAAATGGTGGAGCATTGAAAATCAGTGGCTTTTCATGATCAAGAAACCTGCCATTTACCTGCGCATCCCACCACAGTCCAGCTGCTAGAAAGGGTTCTTGAATGGATAATCATTGTTGAAGAGAGAGTGACCAACCCACACTTGCAAAGATAGTCTACTGCAGATTGTCGCTCTCTTGCCCTTGAATTAGAACTTCTGTTGGGAAACAAAACAACTTACAAATGTATGAAGGATGTTTGGGACCAGTTAAAGGAGGCTTTGATGCAAATGCAAATTGCTAGAGGAGTCTTGGATCAGAGAGTAAGGGCCATTCTTGAGGATCAGACAGCCAGTAGTAAAGGACCTCATACTAGAATGTTAGTCGAAGCATAGGCAACTGCTCTCCACAAATTGTTCCAGCTAGTGAGAATCACCAGAAAGATGATGCAGCAAGAGAACCAGGTTGTTCTCAATTTTTTAGAATTCGTGCCTGATTCTCCAATTCTCTTGTATGCCTTTCCAGCAAGAGAGACGGAGCTGCCAAGATTCTTTCCAGCACTTTATCCTCAATATCCAGAACCAGTCGATCGCCTTACATACTTCAAGATTTATTGATGAGCTCCAGGATTGGTATGAGCGATCGACTGTGGAATGGAAAACTTGGCAAACGCTGTTCAATGATGCTCTCCAACTCAATGATATTCAGGCACTCAAAGAGGAGATGCATAGGATCCGGATGTGTATGGGTCAGTGGAAGATTCAAATCAGGGGCGTGACCAAGATCACTAATCAGCTACTGCAACTTACTGTCGAATCTTCTAAATTGCCTGAAAAGGATATTGCAGCTAAGGCGGGCTTGGCACCACAGTATAGGGAGATGGCTGAGATTCTTTTCGAAGCTCGGGTCAATACTAATCAGCCTCTTCCAGAAGGATGGATCCATACTCCTTTGCATTGTCATAAGCTAGCCAGAACCAGGATCACCAAAGGCAGGCGTAAACTCTATGATCCTGATACCAAAACCTATCATTCCCTCACGCCTTATGAAGTAGAGATGACCACAAAAAGGCAGGATCAGCTTGAGCAGGAGGCCATTTACCGACTGATTTAGAAGGAGAATGCTAGTACTGGGACTTCTCAGACGCCATCTAGGTCAAAGGGCAAACGGAAGATGGTTCAATGGAAGGATACTAGGTAGTTTCATCTCAGGATTCAATGGCGACTTTTCTTCCTTAGCTGGAGGTTGATGTCAATTTGTGTAGACGATGAGAGCTTTACCTTGGCCTTTTCAGCTGCCTCTCGCAATCTTTGTATGGCCACTCTGTCATTGGTCAAGTTCAATCCCCAACATCAGAACCAGACAGTGGATTTTTCAGTCTCAAATCAGGATCAGACATTGGAATTTTTCCGAAATTTTGAAATCTTGCCAAAATTCAAGAAAGAAGGGAAGGATGTAGACGGCTGGATAGTTTCACTAAGTGGGAACGTTCTCTTATGAGACGGGCAACGAATTAGTTAGTAATTACTACGGTAATTACTATGGTAAACCCAAGGTGTATAAATAGGGCCCATTACATTGTAATCGGGTTGGCAATTGTTGGCATTCGGGTTAGCATTTTGGCAACATTTGTACTTGAGTTGTCAATCATTGACAGTTGTTGTCAGTTGTACTCTCTTTGTAAATCATATCATACTCACTGTAATCTTTTATCTGTAATCCCAATCATGGCAGATATTCCATTCACACTTACTTTGTGTCCTGTACTCTAAATCTGAATCTAAATATTATTCTCAGTACATAGTCTGATTCTTATTCCAGTATCCAAATTCCAGTCCAGTTTCTGATTTCTGTCCAGACTACTGTCTGAAATCTTCTAACACTAGTAGCTGAAATCTTCTAACACTAGAATTAGCTGTCTCAAGAGATCAGCTCCAATTCCACTCTCATTGTATTATATACACTTGTAATCCAAGGTGCTCTTTCTTGTACTTCCAAAGCATCATTGTACTACTTATTCTAAACATTAATATAAAATTCTAGCTCCATTACTCTGGTCTAATTTGATCTGAACTGATTTCAAATTCCATTTCCAGTGTTGTCTATTTTAGTCCAATAGTCTTATCTGATCTGAACTGAAGTCTGTTTGTTTGAAGTCTCTAACTAGTTTGACTAAGTCTAGACACTAACCCAAAATAGCTGTCTAAAAGAGACCAACTCATTCCACTTGAGTGATCACAATGGCTTGAGCTGAATTGCTCATTGATAGACAAACTAAAGTCTATTTGTTTGAAGTCTCTAACTAGTCTGACTAAGTCTAGACACTAACCCGATATAGCTGTCTAAAAGAGACCAACTCATTCCACTTGGGTGATCACAGTGGCTTGAGCTGAATTTCTCATTGATAGACAAACTATCTTCCACTTGGTATTTATATTGTCAATCATGCCACGCAGAAGACATACACACACTAGGAAGTCAACAACAAGGTTCAATGATGAAGCAGACCATGTTAGCTCATTTTCAAAGGAATTGGAGATGGCTTTGAGACTAAACAAGATCCAAGGAATGAGGGACCGTTGAGGAATCCAAGAATTCTTAGCATTCCTCTCATTCTAGACGCCGCCAAGAAGAGAGAGCAAAATGCAAATGTTGATCCCATGGATCTTAGAGGATCCATAAACGTGTAGAGGATGTGGTAGTAGAAGGAGACACCACATTGCACAAAGGTCAAGAAAGAAGAAGGCAGATGCAATAGTGTCTAAAATTGAAGATGGTAACTGGGAAGCGGATAACTATAGCGCAGATCAAAAGATAAGAAACTAGTTTACAAAACGAGATCCACTCATACTGAACACAGTTCTAATCTAAAAATCTCATTTTTGGTATTCAAAGGCAAGAAGAAAGACGACCATGATGTTCATATCCAGGCCTTTGAACAGTATGTTGAATTGAAGGATATTGATGAAGATGAATGGGTGTAATATTTTTCCCATACGCTTAAGGAGGTAGCAAGAAAATGGTATTACCATTATCCAGCTTGTCAACTTCGTTCCTACAACAAGTTGATCAAAGCCTTCAGAGTGGAGTATTCAAATAATTGAGGGGAAGAAGATATTATGTGTGAATTAGACAAGATAAAGCAAGGCAAGTTGTCGATCGAGAGTTATGTTGAGAAAATAAAGGAGCTTACCATACAACTACAGGAGCATCCTTGAGAAAAGAGAATGAGATCTTGGTTCTTAAATGGATTTAGAAGCAAGAAGCTCAGAGAACAGAAAGTGCTAGCACCAACAAAGAAGTTCAATGATTTGGTGTAGAGAGCATTGAAAATTGGAACGACGATCTAAGAAGGAGAAGGGTCACAAAAGAAAATTAAGTGACAACAAGTTCTCTTCTGAAGAGTTGAAATCCAGTGCAAGCGCTAGCTCATCCAAGAGCAAATTATATGACAGAGGAACAAGGAAAAAGAAAGGATCCTAGACCAGAAAACTAGAGGAAATGTCCAAGAAAATCGTTGAAATGGCTAAGACTAGACCTTTAGCAAAGAAGATGGAGATCTGGTGTTCCAAATGCAAATCAACGGATCATAGATCAGATGAGTATTCATAGTTCACATATTGTAAGGCTTTTGGCCATCTGTGCATCAACTGTGGAATTCACATCCATCATTTTAAGAGAGAAAAAGATCTATCAATGATAACACTAACCAATCCTGAGGTAGTCAAAGCAGACGGGGTCAGTGGGTCCAACAAAAATGGAACCAGCACAAGTATTGGTACTAGTGGTAGAGGTAGGTATCAGAGAGGTGTTAATAGGGGCAGGGGCAAGGGAAGAGGCTGTTGGGGTATAGACGTCCGTGCCTTGCCCGGCCGCCCAAAGTTTGGGCGCCCACTGACTTGTATACCTTATACATAGCATAAGTGTATAGGGGGCTGCTCACTCTTTGAGTCTCCCCACCCATATCTGTGTGTCGTGTGTCTCCTTCTCTCTCTCACTCTCCGTATGTGGTGCTCTCCGATCCCCTTCAATTGGTATCAAAGCGACAGGTGTGAGAGCGTAGATGGACGGCTTCGCAATGAACTCGTCGGCTATGGCGGAGAGCTCTCAGATCTGAGCAAAGAAATAGAGGAGTCTTGTGGACACCCATACAGAGGCTTGCAGGAGAGCTCTCAGGAGCTTCCTAGTGCTCACAGATCAGTCCACAGTTCCTCTACAGATCAGCCCACTGTGTACAGTATTTTCCCTCTTCTCGGCAAGCTTTGCAACGGCTACATCGGCGATAGATTGGAGCTTGGAGCTTCCATAGACATGGAAGCATTGTGAGATTGATGCATTCAGCTCACGCATCGAGGTGGGAAGTGAGTTTGAGCCTTTCTATGAGGTCAAAAAAGCACAGAAGAAAGTCGTTCAGTTTTTGGCAGTTTGACAGTAGTCTGCTGTTTTGCTCATAACTTGAGCTACAGAGCTCCGATTTCGAAAAAATTTGGTTCAAATCGGAGCTGGCTTCAAGCTCTACGACTTTGTAGAAGGAATCATTTTCTGATTCGGAGTGCAGGTGGGTTTGAAATTAAAAACACAGAGACTGTTTTTCAAAACAGTTTTGGGCTCTGTTGTTTTCTTTGCTGCAGACAGCTTACCCGTGCACATTGTAGGTAGCAGGCACATATGAGGTGTTACAAGATCGGGTTTGACTCCCAGGTACAAGTTGAGTCTAGTACTCCCACAGGTGTTGCCAGTTGCAGTTGAGTGGTTCTTCTGCAGTGTTGTGGCTTGCATACATGGTCTTTGAGCGGGTAATGCTCTATGTATGCTTATGTGGTGAGCAGTAGATCTTGTGAGCAAGTGCAGAGGTTGGTTGTGGATGACATGTATGGTCACTTGTGATACTCTTTGTAAGCATTTGTTGGACACGGGTTTGCAGAGCTTATGCATGTATGTTGAGTGTAGTTTGATGCACATTGATTGCTCATTGTATTGAGCTTGCAGGACAATGGTTATTTTGTATTGATAGCCATTGTGCGTCGAAACTCTGGCGAAATTTTCCCAGGAGTTTTATGCGTATCATTTATGCGATCTAGGTAGAGATTGCGGGTTGCACTCAGCATTTGTGTGCGGTGTTCTCTGCAGGTGGGAGATTTGTGCGTGTGTATGCATCGATACCGCACAGTGTGGGCTTGGTGATTAGCTGACGGTTTGACAAGCGTACAGTTATCTTGGCACACTCACAGGAGTGAATATTGTGATATATGACAGATCTGAGTCATCTGAGACTCTTGTGAGACAACGGCATTCACATATGCGCCAACGGGTTACGTGTTGGCATTGTGGTCGTTCAGGGCACATTAGACGGTGATGCTTTCGTCGTATGAGACAGAACAGGAGACAGGCTAGTCTCAAGGATGCACTAGATGCTATAGGCTCCGTTGACTTGACAGTTTTGCAGGATCAGATACAGAGTATGAGTACCCTAGTGACAGTGAGGTCACATTTGCTTCCTGTATTACTCCTGATTTTTTGACGTCTGAGAATAGTGTACTTCTTTTGCAATGGGTGCTAGACAGGGACGCTACTTTTCATGTCACTCTGTATCGTGACTAGTTCAGTAGCTATTCTAGCAGAGTGCATGGTAGTGTGCGATTGGCAGATGGGTCACTGCATGAGATTGCTGGTTCAGAAGATGTGAGACTGTCATTACCGAGCGGTGCATTGTACGTACTCAGAGATGTGCGTCATGTGCCAGATTTGACGATGAGTTTGATCTTTGTTGGTCAGCTCAGGGATAGTGGATGTCGGGTATCGCTGCTTGAGCGATCTTTTGCGTTGTCGCTAGTGATTACGAGAGGTGCTAGAGTTGGCACATGGTACCCATTGAACATAGTACTGGTGCGAGATGGTTGAGTCTCAATCTTGTTACAGCCATACAGAGAGCGAGAGACCCGGAAAGTCTCTTTTGCTCATGGGTTGCAGGGTGCTTTGCATGGAGTGCAGAGTAGTGAGCTCGTTGTGCACACAGTTGGGGCACGACTTGAGCAGTCACACTGAGAGGGGACAGAGTCAGACATGCATGCTTTGCTAGTGACTGAGCAAAGCAGAGAGTCAGTTGTGTGAGATACTTCTGTGCAAGATAGACAGGTAGAGCGGTCTTTCTCTAGTGAGTCACAACAGGAGGAAGTTGTGCAAGAGTCTATGCATAAGGAGTTAGAGCATGAGAGCTCTAGTGAGTCACAGCATATTGAGTGGTCATGTTTGCAGTGGATGATTGCAGAGGAGGCTAAGACGTCAGCGATTATGCAATCATTCCTTTCTATGCTTGATAGTGAGCATGGGGATATAGTTGTGCAGGATATGTATTCCAGCAGACACCTAGAGCAACTGGTTTGCTCTGAGATTGCACGACAGGTTGATGTGTCTTTTGCGGACAGTCAGGAGATGCATGTGGTTGACACGCCTTGTCAGTGAGAGATGCCTGTTGCCAGGGATATATATGTTGATCCATGCTCCGTAGAGCTAGCAGGGCCCGCTAGCATTGCATCGGCATTCGGTGGTCTCATGTATGAGATGCTGATCTTGAGACTGGATATCACAGCTGTAGTGGGAGCATTTGCAGTTGGGGTTGTCAGTCGTTTGTTGACTGATGATGGCATAGTGCACCAGGGAGATATGCAAGTATAGCGTACATACTTGCAGTACGTGTGCGGTACGTCTAGTGGTGTCTGGACTTACATGCGAGCAGGACAGCCGGATGCACACGATCACAGCCAGCCAGTGGGCATCGGTTGAGAGCAGTTTTCCCTCGCCTTTTGTAGTCTTTAGAATAGGTTCTCTTGCTTAAAGGCACAGTCGCCTTTAAGTGGGAGGTTGTTGGGGTATAGGCGCCTGTGCCTTGCCCGACCGCCTAGAGTCTGGGCGCCCACTGACTTGTATACCTTATACATAGCATGTGTATAGGGGGCTGCTCACTCTTTCAGTCTCCCCACCCATATCTGTGTGTCGTGTGTCTCTTTCTCTCTCGCTGTCTACCTGGCTGCATGATCACAGAGACAACACCATCTCTCCCGTGATCCACATGCAATGGGTAACCTAGACGACCACAATGCCAACACGTAACCCGTTGGCGCATATGTGAATGCCGTTGTCTCACAAGAGTCTCAGATGACTCAGATCTGTCATACATCACAATATTCACTCCTGTGAGTGTGCCAAGATAACTGTACACCTGTCAAACCGTGAGCTAATCACCAAGCCCACACTGTGCGGTATCAATGCATACACACACACAAATCTCCTGCAAAGAACACCGCACGCAAATGCTGAGTGCAACCCGCAATCTCTGCCAACATGCTCTTGTAGTTGTCTCATACATAACAAGAGCAAATATAGACTCCGCAAGGTGCAAACATATCGTAGATAATGCCATCTCATCTAGCTCCTGCCACTGATTGTCAAACAAGCATGAAGGTCTACCTACATCACCACTCAATGGTCCATGCAACCCTCTCTGTGTCAATGCATGAAGCATACACTCTCTCCATGCTGCAAAGTTTGACCCATCAAACATGCGCATTTCGGAGAGATCATAATCTAAGCGATCACCTGTCTCTGCCATGAGCACAATGTAGCAAACTAGAAAGCAAAATCAATGTCTCAGCACCTACCAACTGTCCAAGAATATGGCAAAGTCACTATGCAAAATCTGTGAGACAATCTGTGAGCATAAAGCTCCCACAAATGGCAATGATGAAAATTCCAAATGCAAAGTGTACGAGGCTCCTGTAGAGTAAACCAAGCTCCTGTATGGCTGTAAAATATGGCTACAAATCAGCCCCAAAATTCAGCTCTTAAACAACTGCATAAACAAGTCACAAACGTGTCCCAAATCAGCATACAATTGAGCCATACATGGACACCTGCAAAGAGGAAACAATGGCTGAAAATTCAGCGCCCAAATAAGCCCTCAAACCTGCCTGTAACTTGTTAACCTGTAGCTGAAACCTGCTGAAAAACCTCAAGCCATTAGTGCTCGAATCCGGCTACCTGTAACTTGTAAACCTGTAGCTGAAACCCGCTGAAAAACCTCAAGCCATTAGTGCTCGAATCAGCCCACTGACTTGTATACCTTATACATAGCATAAGTGTATAGGGGGCTGCTCACTCTTTGAGTCTCCCCACCCATATCTGTGTGTCGTGTGTCTCCTTCTCTCTCACACTCTCCGTCTCTGGTGCTCTCCGATCCCCTTCAGAGGCGACTTTGCAACGAGAAACCTGAATTGTTATACATGTGGACAATACGAGCATTTTGCAGTCCAATGTCTAGAAAATGAGAATCCAACAGAACCTGACAAAAAGGCACCAAAGCAATTGCCAATCAAAGTTGTGACTAGGAATGAGGGGGTTGTCATTGAAGAAATTCCTCATGAAGAGAAGAAACAGAATGCTAAAACCAAGAGAAGGGCAGTTTGGAAGGCGAAGGGCAAGGAGAAAGTAGCTAATAAACTGCAAGTATACAGGGAGATGGCAACCAAAATCACTAAAAATCTTGCCAAGAAGCTGCCAAAACAACCAGAATGAGGCCATAACAATTTAGATGCTATCGTCCAAGTATTCAGATATGCCAGAATACCAAGCTGAGAACGTAGCATCTGGATCAAATGAATCCATGATTGCTGCAGTGGAGAGAGTCTATTGAATGAGGTACAGCAAGTCAGATTAGACTTGACTAAAGTTGGAAACACTATAGTTGAAGAGGGACCAGGAAAAGAATCCATTAGTTTAGGCTTCTGGCCTGATTGAAAATCTTCATATCAGAGTAGGAAAGGAAAAATTTAAAACAAGCTTCTTAGTCTTGGATGTGCAAGGAGCATATGGAATACTTTTGGGCAGACCATGGCTCATAACTGCTAGTGCCATTCATGATTATGGAAAGAAGACATTAACCATTCAAAGGCCCAGCAAAAGAATTCAGATCGAACTGACAATACAAGAAGTTGGAAGAAAGCTTTAAGGCCTGAAGAATTATGTAAGAAGTATGGAGCAAATAAAATCAAAAAAAAAATCTTGCTTCTATGAATAGTTTTTCATTAACAAAGATAGATTTGAGTGCTCTGATAATGGACAAGCAACAAGCCGAGATACAAAGGAGACAGTATCCATAGCAATTTACTAAAAGAATTTTAGAGAGAGAACAATTCAATTCAACTGGATGGCAAGCCACCAGGATAGCCAATACCGTACCATACAAGTTCAATTTTAGACCAGTGTGGAAGGAAATTCCAGATGAAGGGAGCGTTATTATTAAGGAGATAGAAATTCATAATGACCTATTGGATGTAGGCAATCCTTTCAATGACTATGCTGCTGATATTCAAACTGAGAAATAGGATGAGTTGATGATTCAAAGAAAGGGAGACGGCCCAAATTGGTTGCTTCTAGATGTTCAATAGGTAGAAGAGTTGAATTTTGGTTTAGAAGAAAACCCTCGAATGATCAAAATTAACAAGCATCCAAAACTAGAGATCAAAGAGAAGGCAAAGGAACTATTTTAGAAATTTAAGGATGTCTTTGCCTGGGAACATACGAATCTAAAAGGTGTAGATCTAGAAGTATGTCAGCATAGGATACACTAAAACCTGATGCCAGACTAGTCCGATTACAGAGGTACATAATGAATTCTAATTACGCCAAGAAGGTCAAAGAGGAGATAGACAATCTTCTAAAGGCGGGATTCATAACAAAGGTAGCAAACAATGACTGATTATTCCCTATAATGGTAGTCCCAAAGACAAATGGGAATCAGAGGGTGTGTGTGGATTACAAGAAGCTCAATGCCCAAACCATAAAGGATCCTTTTCCACGACCCTTCACAGACATGATGCTAGACAAGATGGCAGGCCACAAGATGTATAGTTTCATGGATGGATATAGTGGCTACAATCAACTGAAGATTGCACATAAGGATAGGGCCAAGATTGCCTTCATCATTGAATGGGGAGCATTTATGTATCTGATGATGTTGTTTGGATTGTGTAATGCTCCATCCACTTTTCAAAGATGCATGATGGAAATATTTAGTGAATTCCTACGTAAGTTTTTCGCCATATTTGTGGATGACTTTACCATTTTCTCCATTGAAGAGATGCATTTATTATTCTTGGAAATGGTACTCGAAAGGTGCCCTTCAAGTCATTACTCATGGTGTGAAGAGGTAAGCTTCTGGGACACATTGTGTCCAAAAATGGAATTGATATGGCTAGTGATAAAGTAAAGTGTGTTCAGCAAGCTAGAGCTCCAACAACTGTATTTAAGTTGAGCTCCTTCCTTGGATATATAATTTTTTACAAGAGGTTTATTCATTTGTTTATAGGAAAAGAATTACCTCTTTATGAGTTGACCAAGAAGGGGAATAAATTTATCTCGACTGAAGAATGTGAACAACGTTTCTAGTGTTTGAAGGATGCAATCAGCAGAAAGCTAGTTCTTTACCAACCAAACTGGGAGGTAATTTTTCATGTGCATATTGATGCATCTAGAATGGCGATGAGGGCTATACTAGCCCAGCCTTATGGTAGGATAGACTTTGATGTTCTTAATAAATAAGGTCATCATTCAAGGAAGACTAATTAGATGGATGATGTTTTTGATGGAGTTTGAATTTAAGATCTTCCATGTAGCAGGACTTTATTTCGAAGTGTTTTAATAATAAATTTTGGTTTTTTAGGAAGTTTTGGTTGTTTCAAAGTTTGTCGACTATGTAGAAGTCTATTTTGATCATTTTTGTTCAGTAAAGTTTTTGACCCGAAAGTCACTTTTGGGGTCGTTTTTAAAGGTGTTAACGCGTGATTTTGAAAAATTTCTGTATGTAGAGATTGAAGCCTATAATATAGGAAACAACTTTCATTCTTTGATTTTTTACAAATTTTGTTGTTTTGATGCTCGTTTGAAAGCGAAACGCGTTTGGTGTAAACATGTATCTTTCTTCCCCCCCCCCCAACCCCATGCCCCCGAACTCGCATAGCTTTGTATCCCTTTCCGTCATCGTGTTGCCTAAGCATAATTTTCGTGCTAAGTCGTTTTGTTTTTAAAACGTTTGAGATAATTTGAGTGATCTATGTACTCATTTGATGCTTTACGTAGCATTTGCTTGAAATTTCCCGCATCCACCGGTCTTCACTTGATTTTGCTCTTCGCTCGCGTGAACCAGCTCCTTCCTTTTTTTTCCCCTTTCCCAAAGTTTGAATTTTCCCGCATCCACCAGTCTTCACTTAATTTTGCTCTTCGCTTGCGTGAACCAGCTCCTTTTCCTTTTTTTTCCTCTTTCCCAAAGCTTTAATCCTTTATTTCCTATACGGCCCTGACTATTGACTTGCCTCTATTCTTTTTCCCTCAACGTTTCTTTTCTCTCCCTCTAAACGCGAGCCGCGTTCAGTACACCCCTCCCATTGCTCTCTTTCCTCGCGACCTCGACCTCGGTGTCATTCCTGTGTCAACATACCTCGCCTCCACTGAGCTCTCTTTAGCAGCCCTGCTCACGCTAAACCCTCTACAGCAGACCTACTCATGCTAAACTCTCGACACAGCTCACAGCACCCTACGTATGCACACTCATTCACCTGCACTGTAGCAGGCCTACACTCAAGCTTTCCCTTGCACTCGGGCTCCCCTACACTCAGGCTTTCTCGCACGCGCTCACATGTGATCATCCTCACTTGCACAACAAATGCATAGCACTGTGATAGCGGGAAAGAGAGCAGTGCAATCGGGTGGCCTCTATACTCGTGCACACTCCACAAACCACGCCTCATGCAAACAAGCAAAGAACAAAACAAAGGGGGCACCACCCTAAATTAAGAGGTTTAGGGACCTCACACATAGTGCACATAGGCAAGTGAGACTTCTGGCATTATGATGGCATCAAAACATATGGCAAAACACATAGAAACGAAGCTTATGGGGCCTTATGTAGCATATATATACACAATACATCAGCTTAACAATACAACGGCATCTGATCATACATAACAAGGATATAGAGAAGCAAGCCAAGGATGGCATAATCCCTTGTCAAAAACAATCAACCCAGCAAGTAGGTATGATCCTACTAGCAACACATCAATACCTTAGAGAATGATGGCGAGGATGGTGGCCATGGAGCATGAGAGAAGACTCCTTATTTAGGTTCTAGGGCTAGTAATGTAGCATACTAGAGGGAGAGAGAGAGAGAGGGAGAGAGAGTAGAGCTCCATCCATAGCTCCTCGTTTTGTGAGCAATGTCGTCATAGCTTCATTGCTTGGTGAAGGAGGTGAAGTGTTTGTTTTGAGTGAGAGAAGGCCTCCTTATATAGGTTTCTGAGAGGGTTTAGGATTAGGGGTAAACATGCTTAAATCCGCTGATTGGGGTTACTTTTTGCTTAGGGTGGTCAACAGATTGAGGTCACCTGATATGTCACCATCAAGATATTCTCTAGAGTGATGTGAGAGGGGAGGGTAAATGCTGATTTTTCTGATTGTGACACATGGGGATAAGGCCTTGACCAGCATTTAAGAGCAGGTAAGGTGGCTGTTGAAACTGGAGGTTCTGCACATGTCAGGGGGGGACCTGCTGGGTCCTCCTGAATATCAAATTCTCAAAAAATCCTCAACCATGGCTTCTTTTGACATGTGTTCTTTGAAAAAATCAGCATGTCTCTTTTCAACTCAAAAGTCTTTATCCCTGTTGACTCACCTTTACCATAAGATTTTCCCCTTTTCTCCTCCTGTAATTGCATTGTTGATGCCCAATCACAGCTTCTAGTAACAGTGAACTGTTACCTACCAAATACTTATGGTGCAGTAAAAAATATTTACCATGGGTAAAACAAGTTACTGTAGGTAAAAAGTGATTTGTATTTACCATGTAGGTGAAAAATATTTAGTGTAGGTAAATTATATTTACTGTCGGTAAAAAAGTGAAAACGGAGTATGTTGTGCTGTGAGTCCACACGAACATCCTCGTGTAAATTTCACTAGAAATTCACACCTAGAATGGGCTATTCTGTAAGATATAGGTTGTAGGCATGCATAAGAGCTCGTTCCCACGTATCTTCTGTCCATGGCACTTTTTACTCTTTGGTGCTTGTGAAGTAGATTTTTCTTCTCTTTCGAGATCCCTTGGACTAGAGTATCCACATCTCCCCAACAACTGACTGTGCCTTTATTGCATCTTCAGAAGGGGTCCTAAAAACCATGCATCATATAGCCCTCCCCCTTAAGCTAGAGGTATTTGATGCCTCTAGCTGTAGGTTGTGCTACAATAGGGTTCTCTTGAATACTTACCCACCTGGTACCAATTGAATTTTCCATGTTACTGCTTTCTTGGCTGATGCACCCTGTTTAGTCCTTTCTGATGAATAATTGTATCCATCCATGACTAACAACTGGTCTCCTAGACCCTTGAAAGCCATACCCCATCCATTGTCAATATCCGCTTTCACTGGTAGCATTCTCTTTTTTTCTTCTCTTTTTTTCCTTTTTTTTTTTTTTTTTTTTTGCCCAACCCCTCGTTGAGCATACATGCTCAACCATAGTATTATTTAGGTAAAAGATGACTGTATAGAGAGAATTATATAACATAGAGCTAGCTATAGACTGTATAAGAAAAATGATAGTATAGTGGCTATATAGATAGGATAGAGATAGAGAAAAAAGCATCTGCTACTGCATCACCCTCCAGGGTCAAATGGAAAGCTCGAAGCTCCCCCACGCATTGTGTAGAATCCACCTGGATCAAAAGTAAAGCATTGCTCATTGCCATCAACCTGTAAAACATGTATATCCACGCCTTCCTTTGCACTTGTAGGCCAATAGAAAAGCCACCCTTCCAGCTCTTTATAGCACGGAGCTTCGTCACCTTGCATCCATAATCCTTCGTGTCCACTATAAGCATACTTGCCATCACTTGAGAAACCTGAATCATAAGCAGCTATCCTACCATCTGCTACAGAACCCTCCATGGTATAGTCCACTTCAAAAAACCTCGCCATTGACACAAAAATATATGTAAAGCAACCTCCAATAACACATGTATCCATAGCATCACATAACCTAGCAAGACCCTGCCATTTGCCTCCACTTGCTGCATAGCCAAGCAAACCTGATCACTTTTCAAACCTGTATCCAAACCCTCTGTAAACGTCTCCACAACCATCTCTTTATACTCAGAAACATGACCTACTAGAGCTTCAGCCTGTGCAAATACCTCATCACCAACAAGGTTGACGGCACCTTCCTTTAATTGGATATGGTGTTGGGTTACCGTCACTCCTTTAATGTGCTCGTAATCAGTTATAAAGAGGCCAGCATGCTTCTTTAGTTCCTGCAAATAGGGTTCTCTCTCTTCTTCTAGTAGGTCCTTAGCTAGCATCTCCTCTAAGCCTGTGGCTTCTTCCTTGTTTAGAGAGTCTTGACCACCTTCTCCTTCTGGGTTTTGCAGTATTATACCCATGACTTCCAAAGAGCTAGCATCCTCCTCAGATGACTCATCCTCAGATGACTCATCCTCAGATGAAGAGCAGCTGCTTGTGCTCCATTCATCCATAGAAGTCTCCATCTCTAGGTCTTGTTGTCTACCCTGCTTCATGTCATACACAATTTTTTGTTGCTTGCCACCTACCTTATGATTTGGTCACAACTCAAGGGAACCTGTCTCCCAATCTTGCCTAGCTTTCATAGCCATAAGCCAAGGTCTTCCAAGGATTAGCGGATAGCCCTCCCCCTTAGTTGGGATCACATAAGCATCAATTGAGATTGCCACACCAAAAGCTGAAACCTTCACTCCATTAACCTTTCCCACACAAGCCACCCTTACATTATTTGCCATCTTAGCTTGTAAGGAAGTTTGCTCGTTTACTTCCAAACCCAACCTGTGCATTAATTTCTCTGTCATAACACAAATTTCGGCTCCACCATCTATGTACACATTGGAGACTCGCTGACTCTTAATCTCTGCATCAATGACTGGCACGATATCCTTCATGCGTCTTGCACTAATAGAGCCAACTGACTTTGCCTTAGCCCTCCTGGTGCTGACCGTCTTAGACCAGGTTCTACGCATCTTTGGGGAAAGGTGGAGGAGTTGCTGCCATGAAATCTTTGGTCCTTGCTTCCTCACATCTGCTACCAGGTCGTAAGGTATGGATCCTACCCCAAGTGGAAAGTCTTCTACTCCTATGTGCCTCCTTGACCTACTCTTCCTTTTCTTGTCTCCTATCACTTGGGAGGAACCCTCATTCCCTTTATCCGGCTTTGAAGCTTCCATTTCATCATTTCTTTGTCTCCTAACTCTCTTTATTGGCATGGCAACAGCTTCCTCCATTTTTTCTTTCCCTTTATCCTTACCATTGTCAAGACTTATGACAGAGACAGCCCTGTCCTCCCCTCCCGATGGTAGTGGAGGGATCTCTGCTGGTGCTTGTGGTGGTGGAGGAGGGGGTCTCAATATTTGGATTGGTGGAGCCACGTGTGCATTTTGTCCATTTAGTGGCCTAGCTCGAGGAGGAGTGACTTGCTGGCGAGGAGACCGTCTTTGATTACCATTTCCTTGATAGCGTCGTGGATGGGGGCAATAATACATGCCGTGACCTACCTCTCCACAGTTGTAACAAATGTACTCACGTGCTTGCCTTTGTCCTTCTTGTCTATTTCATTCATTTCCTGGCTGGGGAGCCCTTACACCTTGAACCAGATTGATGGACAGACTCTCTAGTTGATTGGTGATTTGTTGAAGTAATTCTTGTTGAGAGGACTCTTGGTCTGTTGCTCCTGTCCCTGCTACTACCCTTGCCATAGGTTGAGCTAGCGGTGGAGGCTCCATTCCCCCTTGTAGTTGAGCTTGGAATTTTAACTTCCTATCCTTCTCCCTTGCATAAGTCATAGCTTTATCAAAGGTATCTGGGAATTTACCTTTTACCTTTTCTCGAAGGATGGGGTAAAGCCCTGCCAGGAAACAGTCCTTCTTTAGGCATTCTGGCGCCCTTTCTCCTTCACCTAGTGATGCACACCATTTCTCCCACAGGTTGGAAAACTTTCCTTCATAGCTTCTATAGTCATTGGGTGATGTTTGGCGTAGCTCTAAGAGCTGTCTCCATATCTCCTATGGAGGCTCATGGCGGCGAAATTCTTCGATGAAGGCCATCTTTAAGGACTCCCAGTCTCTTCTTTCTTCAGGTGCCAAAGTTTGATACCATAATTTTGCACCTTCCCTCAAGACCAAAGGAAAGGCCCTTAACTTAGTAGCTTCGTCATCCCTTCCCGATACCAGAAAGGCCATTTCCAAATTATCCAAAAAGTCTGGAGCAACCTCCCCAGGCTTACCATAAAAATTAGGGAAGGCCATAAGTGAGAGAGTAAACAATTACACAAACAGCTCCAATTTATTTTAAAATAGAGTATGGTAATTACGATTTGGAGCTTTAGCACAACTTAGCTCAAAATAGGATGAAGATCGACACATCAAAGGAATGGTAATAGTCTAGTAAGGGTAGAATGACAGGATGAGGAGAGCGCAAGATTTCCCCAAGTCTCTCGGCTCCAAACAACAGGGCTATTCTTTGCTGATAAAAGATTTTTCTATCAATACAAATATTCACACGGATATGACGCACAAAATGGAAAGCAAACATGCGGGGATCATCATTCTCATTATTGGCATCCATACTTACACACAAGAGCCTAGCTTAGTTGCACCACCTTGGGACCAATGAGCCTGATCAGCCACAGAAGGTCAGCACCTCGGATCACTTCGACTCTTCTTGATGCATCTGTGAAGACGTAAGGCGTGATGGCAACACTTTGTACAATGCTGAGCCTTTTAGCAAGCAGCAATTGGATGCTATTACCATAATCAGCATGACGAATGAAAGTGACACCATTAATGTGCAGCACATCATCAACTAAGATAGTTTCCTTAGATTGAGATAACTTCTTGAAAATTAGCAGCAAAGGTAGGGCAGGGAGGCTTTTCACCTGGTCTCCAAAGCACTTTGGACAATATCCAAAGTGATCTTCACGCGGAAAGGAGGTTGGCTTGGGATTGGTGGTGTCTGGATTCACACAGTGCACTAGGAGCACTCGCAGACGGGCAGTAATCTTGTAGGCAAGCCTTCGCCTCTTTGCTTCAGGAGGATTTAGGGGTGAGAGTCATGGTTGCAAGTTGGAGGTTGAAGTTGGTTGCTCACTAGCCTTTTTCTTGCCTGTAGTGGTCATGTAATCCCTTATTAATGAGATTAAGCCAAATGTTACCTTACGCTTGAGCACGCGCTGCGGCCTTGGGCCGCTTAGGTGTAGAGGTGATCTTCCTCCTCTTAGTCGGCTCCTCACGAAAGAGAGGTCTGGTGATGCTTTCTCTTCCCTTAATGTGTGTCACAGTACCTTCGTGTATGTTGATGTAGAATATTTCAAGCTCGTGTGCGTTGGAGGTTTCTGGAGCACTCATAGGTTGAGAGGAGAGGTATATCAAGCTCTTCTTCTCACTCTCCTTCGTTGGTGACGATCACGAACAAGGCATGTAGAAGAACTTACTTCTTGAATTTCAATGACACTGCAACCTGGTAACAAGACCTCGATGAAAGCTTTTAAGGCCTCTAAATCCTCCTCCTCTTCTGTTCTCCGATTTGCAAACTCCTCACGCCATTCGTCCATGTTGTAGATTGCACATCTTCATTGCTTGTGGACTCAAGGTCTGTGTAGCCCTCCTCCGTGGGGGCACCAAAATGATAGCGGGAAAAAGAGCAGTGCAATTGGGTGGCCTCTATACTCGTGCACACTCCACAAACCACGCCTCATGCAAACAAGAAAAGAACAAAACAAAGGGGGCACCACCCTAAATTAAGAGGTTTAGGGACCTCACACATAGTGCACATAGGCAAGTGAGACTTCTGGCATTATGATGGCATCAAAACATATGGCAAAACACATAGAAACAAAGCTTAGGGGCCTTATGTAGCATATATATACACAATACATCAGCTTAACAATACAACGGCATCTGATCATACATAACAAGGATATAGAGAAGCAAGCCAAGGATGGCATAATCCCTTGTCAAAAACAATCAACCCAGCAAGTAGGTATGATCCTACTAGCAACACATCAATACCTTAGAGAATGATGGCGAGGATGGTGGCCATGGAGCATGAGAGAAGACTCCTTATTTAGGTTCTAGGGCTAGTAATGTAGCATACTAGAGGGAGAGAGAGAGAGAGGGAGAGAGAGTAGAGCTCCATCCATAGCTCCTCGTTTTGTGAGCAATGTCGTCATAGCTTCATTGCTTGGTGAAGGAGGTGAAGTGTTTGTTTTGAGTGAGAGAAGGCCTCCTTATATAGGTTTCTGAGAGGGTTTAGGATTAGGGATAAACATGCTTAAATCCGCTGATTGGGGTTACTTTTTGCTTAGGGTGGTCAACAGATTGAGGTCACCTGATATGTCACCATCAAGATATTCTCTAGAGTGATGTGAGAGGGGAGGGTAAATGCTGATTTTTTTGATTGTGACACATGGGGATAAGGCCTTGACCAGCATTTAAGAGCAGGTAAGGTGGCTGTTGAAACTGGAGGTTCTGCACATGTCAGGGGGGGACCTGTTGGGTCCTCCTGAATATCAAATTCTCAAAAAATCCTCAACCATGGCTTCTTTTGACATGTGTTCTTTGAAAAAATCAGCATGTCTCTTTTCAACTCAAAAGTCTTTATCCCTGTTGACTCACCTTTACCATAAGATTTTCCCCTTTTCTCCTCCTGTAATTGCATTGTTGATGCCCAATCACTGCTTCTAGTAACAGTGAACTGTTACCTACCAAATACTTATGGTGCAGTAAAAAATATTTACCATGGGTAAAACAAGTTACTGTAGGTAAAAAGTGATTTGTATTTACCATGTAGGTGAAAAATATTTAGTGTAGGTAAATTATATTTACTGTCGGTAAAAAAGTGAAAACGGAGTATGCTGTGCTGTGAGTCCACACGAACCTCCTCGTGTAAATTTCACTAGAAATTCACACCTAGAATGGGCTATTCTGTAAGATATAGGTTGTAGGCATGCATAAGAGCTCGTTCCCACGTATCTTCTGTCCATGGCACTTTTTACTCTTTGGTGCTTGTGAAGTAGATTTTTCTTCTCTTTCGAGATCCCTTGGACTAGAGTATCCTCATCTCCCCAACAACTGACTGTGCCTTTATTGCATCTTCAGAAGGGGTCCTAAAAACCATGCATCACACTGCAAGGCTAGCCTAGCCTACCTTCGCTAGCATGCAAACAAGCAATATGGAGGACTACTAGGCGGCAGCTCCCTTCGCAGCACTGGTGGCGACTCCCGGCAAAACTGCCGCACAGTTGGCGACTCCAAGCAACTGCGACAACTCCCAGTGACCGCGGCGCGTTGCAGGCTATTGCGGCGACTCCCAGCAACTACTGAGCAGGACCTCTGTGCGTGTTGCGGGCTACTACTGCGCGTTGCACATTGCACGCTACTGCTCTTGTGGCAGGCTATTGCTGTGCTTTTAAGCAGCTATACTGCACTTTGAAGGCCTTGGGCAGGCTTTGGGCAAGCTCTCGGCAGGCTACTACTGCGCGTTGCAGGCCTTCGGCAAGCTACTGCTGCGCGTTGCAGGCTTTCGGCAAGCTGCTGCTACGCGTTGCAGGCCTTCAGCAGGGGTGACACTGTTCGGGTACGGACTCCAGCCCAGCTTTTAAAAAAAATTCACAGCCCGAATTGTGACCCCAAGAAGGGATACCGTGCAGTCTTAGTAGGCGCTTCCTCTAGTCCATCGGTGCTCCCCTCTCGGGCTTGAAAGCACTGCCTCTTCCCCAAGTCCATCGACAGGTCCGCACCTTAAGCGGCCCAGTGTAAATTATCTCACCTGGCAGCCTTCACCACGTCCTCTTTTGCATCAACTATGCCTCAACCAGTTACTTTTGATGTATGTCTCTTTTGCTTCCCCCAACATCAACAAATCTAAAGCAGAAACCCTTTCACTTGTTATAGCCAAGTTAAAACCTTTCCCCTCTCGGTGCGAGGCAATCTCCTTACCGAACCTTTCCTCTTTTTTATCAATCCCTATGGAGACTCCTTCCCCCACTTCGGCATCAACGTCGGGATCAAACCCTACCCCTATGACAATAGAGGGTAACCCCAATCCTTCGCTTCCGGCTCCGTCCATTTCGGCCTCCCCTATCTCCAATATGGCAACCCACACCACAAATCTTCTAACACCCACATCCACTTCCCCGGCCCTTGTAATTCCCTTGAAATCCAACACCCTTTCTAAGGGTAAATCTATCTTTCCCGGCTTTACCTCGGCGGCTAACCTCATCAACCTACCCTCTCCAACGTCATCTCTTCCCACCTCCTTAAAAAAGACCATTTTTAGCTCGAAAGAGATCCTCGGCCTCACTGCTAACCTACCACTCGAGGACCTTGATCAACTCTCCCTTTCCGTGACAAAAAACATCGGCATCACTAACCCCTCTCTCTCTCATCATCCCGGCATTACTTACTCTCCATAAAACATACAAGGTGGCATTTTCTCCAACTCTCCACAAACCATGCAGGGTGGCATGTTCTCCAACACCTCTCAAGGTGGCCTCCTCACAAGTCTTCCCCTTGCCTTCCTCTCCTCTTTTGGTTCTCTCTCCGCAAGCTCTTCCTCCCTTGCGGTCGCTCCCTCTCCCATTCTACCCCAAATTGAAAAGCCCTTGGAATTCAATAAAATTGTTTTCCTCTCCTTGGTAGAGTTTAGGGCCCTCAATCATAAGCTTAGCAAAGCCAAAGCACACCTTTCTCATTTGCAAAACCTTCACTCCTTTCAAAAAGCCCCACACAGCCTTTGTATGAAGCCTCCTCGCCTCACCTTGGATGACTCTCAAGCTCAATCACTCTTAAGCGCCAAGCTTAACGCCCTCAATATCCAGTTCCAATTAAATTGCACTAAAGCTTACATCCAAGCCCAAGATTTACTTGTCAATAACCTCCAAAAAACCTTTGATGAGTACCGCGATCTTGTGGAAGAGAGGCTTTCGGACCTTACCAAAAAACTCGCACCCATCTCTTTTCCAAGAGTGCTACCCACAACTTGGGAGAATCAACTCTTTCTTTGGAAGCAAACCTCCCTCAATGAATTTGATGCGCATTTTCAAAATGAGATACTCCAAGCTCATTTAGCCTCTTCCTTAAGCGTAGCAACACACAATGCTAGGAAGAGGTCCCAATCTGCCATCTTGGAAGAAGTAGAGTCTCTTCCTAAGGAAGAAACGGTGGGTGAATTGTGCTTCATGAGGTCACCACCCAAATGAAAAAGCTTCTTTCACCCCCCCCCCCGAAAGAAGCTCTCTAACAACGCCCACTTAACCTCCTACAAGCCCTCTCCTCCAAAAGTTGTCTCACATAACACTCGACAACCTCTCAAGAAGCCTCCCCCTTTGAATAAAACTTCCCATTTAAATTTCACCTATCAACCCTTTAAAAAACCCAAGCCCTCTCCCCCATTAGGCCTCCCTTGCACTACTTCCCCCTCTTACAATCCTCCCATTTTAACCACTCCAAAAAAATCATGCCCTTCTCCCTCCTTATCAAACATCACCCCCTTACCCTCTCTACTCAAAACTCTCCACTACCCCCTCAACTCTTTCACATCACAACCCAAGCCTCTACACCCTAAGTATAGCCTACCTAAAACTTCAAACAACTTGCAATGGAGGAGGGAGAGGTAGGGAAGGATCACCCTACCACTTGGGTCCATTTGCTCTTCTCTCAAGCCCCTCTCTTTCCTCATATTTGGACCCCTCCTCCTTGTGTGCTCCCTTTTCTTTCCCACCTCACCTACATAGGTAGAAAGCGTTGTAAATTTTCGCTACCCCTCACTAACCCCCACCTCTTTAAAATTTTGACTCTTAGCAAAATTACCACATTTTCCCTTGAGCACAAGGTTACTAACCTCTCCTTCCATAACCTTTTTAATCGTTCCCTCTCTCCCTCCGAACAAAGGCTGGTAGGCCTTGGACTCAATTATATTCCCCCCTCTCCTCTATTCTTCAAGCTTATTCTAATTTAGAAAGGGGTTTGCAACTTAAAATGCTTTTTAATAATAAAGAACCCTCTCTTCCTCCCTCTCCTTTTTCTATACCGAATCCTCTTTGGAATCCTCCCTCTCCCTCCACAACTCTTAACCAAACCTTTAGTCTTATCTCTTCTCTCCTAAAACCTCTTCTATTCTCTCTTCCTCTTTTTCACTCTAAACCTCTTTTAATGAATTCCATCTCATCCTTAAGAAATGATCAGAACATCATTATCAAATCGACAGATAAAAAACTAGGACCAGTTATCCTTTAATCTAAGTCTTGGTACTATAATGAAGCTTTTCGTCACCTTATGGACCCCCTCATCTACTCCAAAATCTCCACAACTCCTTTACCCTTTGTGCAATCCCTCCTTTCCGCCATTGTCACCAATTATCCTCTTCTTCCCTACAATGAAAGAGTTTTTATCCTCTCCTCCTCACTTAAAGCCCCAAGGCTTGCCCTTTCTTCCTTTTGCCTAAGATCCACAAACCATCCTTGTAAGCCGTCCAATCTGCTCTTACAAAAGTTACGTCTTGGAGAACGCCTCTAAGTGGCTCCATGCACAACTATACCCCATTCTTTTGTCCAAAACACAACACCTTAAAGACTCTCACTCTCTTGTTTTAGACTTAGCTTCTACTTCTTTTCCTCCCAACATTATCTTCTTCACCTTCGATGTTGAATCTCTCTACCCTAGTATCCCCATCCGCGAAGGTCTCTCTGCCCTTAGAAGTTCCATCCAAGGTTTCTTCCCTTCCCCTAAGGTCAATTTCATCTTGTCCTTAGCCTCTCTTATCCTCCACCAACATTAGCTCTCTTTCAATAAAGAATTTTGGCACCAAATTAAAGGCACCGCTATGGGGTCAAATCTACTTTTTTTCCTCCCAACATTATCTTCTTCACCTTCGATGTTGAATCTCTCTACCCTAGTATCCCCATCCGCGAAGGTCTCTCTACCCTTAGAAGTTCCATCCAAGGTTTCTTCCCTTCCCCTAAGGTCAATTTCATCTTGTCCTTAGCCTCTCTTATCCTCCACCAACATTAGCTCTCTTTCAATGGAGAATTTTGGCACCAAATTAAAGGCACCGCTATGGGGTCAAACTTTGCAGTTGTGTATGCTTTCCTTTTCCTTTGCTTTTTAGAAGAAGGCATGAATCTCCTATCTTCCGCTTCCCTTCTCTACTTCAAGAGATTTGTAGATTATGTCTTTGGAATTTGGGATGGACCTCACTCTAGCTTAAGCAACCTCCTCCAAAAGTATGGACGCTCCCTCCAAGAACATATCAAAATTTTCCTTTCAATCTCCTCTCAAGAATCTTTTATTCTAGACATCCATTTTTTCAAGGGACCCTCTTTTGCAGCGTATGGGATCCTTGATACCCACTGTCATCAAAAAAGCCTAAACTCCTACAACTATATCCCTTGGCAATCTTGGCACCCTACTCACCAAAAGATTGTGTTTATTCTCTCAGAGCTTATGAGGTACATTATTAGGGAAATCTCTCTTTCCAGCTTTATCTCTATTCGTAACCTCTTCTATACTAGGCTTAGAGCGAAGGGATACCCCTCCGCCCTATTAAAAGCTTGCTTTTTCTACCTTTCCTATGATCTGAGACCCTCTCTCCTTTAAAAATTGTCCAAATCCAAACTTTCTCCTACCATCATCAAGATTCCTTTCTCACCTCTAATCCGCCATCTCAACTTATCTCATTCCATTAACCAACCCCTCACTTATCTACTGAAATCCAACATGGACCTCGCACACTTGCCTAGACCTTTGATTTGTTGGATGAATGCACCCAATCTCGGAACCCTTCTCTCTAAACCTCCTTCTTCTTTTCCCACTCAACCCTCAACCCTCCCCCCCCCCCCCCCCCCCCCCCCCCCCCCCTCCAAAAGGGGATGCCACCCGTAATTAACAAAACCCTACCTCAACTGTCTTCGGTGGCCTCATGTATATACACAACCACCCACCCGCCACCCCCCCCCCGTAATTGATAAAACCTTACCCCATCTAACTTCGGCCTCATGTATATATGCAACCCCTCTTCACTCCACCCATTCCCTAGGCTAAATCCCCCCCTTTTTTTTTATTAGTCCCCTTCCTGTACAATTTTTCCACTCCTTTAAATGCCCTAATAACTCTCCAGCTTTCCCTCCCTTTTTTGTAAGTACCCTCCTAAGAGGTGCAGTAACCTCTTCAAAATGGGGTACCATTATAGTTTTTAGAGCCACACCACACCTCACTATTTATACCCCCTCCATATCCTCCTTTTTGTTTACACCACTGATGAGCTAATGAAAGCGAAACGCGTTTGGTGTAAACTTGTATCTCCCCCCCCCCCCCCGCGTGCCCCCCACCCCCATGCCCCCGAACTGTCATAGCTTTGTATCCCTTTCCGTCTTTGTGTTGCCTAAGAAAAAATTTTGCTCGCTAAGTCGTTTTGTTTTTTAAAATATTGCCTTTATCATTGAATGGGGAGCATTTATGTATTTAGTGATGTTGTTTGGATTGTGTAATGCTCCATCCACTTTTCAAAGATGCATGATGGAAATATTTAGTGAATTCCTACACTAAGTTTTTCGCCATATTTGTGGATGACTTTACCATTTTCTCCATTGAAGAGATGCATTTATTATTCTTAGAAATGGTACTCGAAAGGTGCCCTTCAAGTCATTACTCATGGTGTGAAGAGGTAAGCTTCTGGGACACATTGTGTCCAAAAATGGAATTGAGATGGCTAGTGATAAAGTAAAGTGTGTTCAGCAAGCTAGAGCTCCAACAACAGTATTTAAGTTGAGATCCTTCCTTGAATATATTAATTTTTACAAGAGGTTTATTCATTTGTTTACAGCCAAATAATTACCTCTTTATGAGTTGACCAAGAAGGGAAATAAATTTATCTCGACTAAAGAATGTGAACAAAGTTTCTAGTGTTTGAAGGATGCAATCGGCAGAAAGCTAGTTCTTTATCGAACAAACTGGGAGGTAATTTTTCATGTGCATATTGATGCATCTAGAATGGCGATGGGGGACTATATTGGCCCAGCCTGATGGTGGCAAGATAGACTACATAGTCTACTGCACCACTTGCAGGTTTAGCACAGCTGAACAGGGCTATTCTACCATTGAAAGAGAGTCACTGGGAATGGTATTTTGTGCCACAAAATTCAAACACTATTAGCTGGGGGAAATGTTTCGCTTCTATGTGGATCACTAGGCTTTCATGTTCTTAATAAATAAGGTCATCATTCAAGGAAGACTAATTAGATGGATGATGTTTTTGATGGAGTTTGAATTTAAGATCTTCCATGTAACAGGACTTTATTTCAAAGTGTTTTAATAATAAATTTTGGTTTTTTAGGAAGTTTTGGTTGTTTCAAAGTTTGTATTGTGTAGAAGTCTATTTTGATCATTTTTATTCAGTAAAGTTTTTGACCCGAAAGTCACTTTTGGGACTGTTTTTAAAGGTGTTAACATGTGAATTTGAAAAAATTTTGTATGTAGCGATTGAAGCCTATAATATAGGAAACAAATTTCATTCTTTGAGTTTTTACAAGTTTTGTTGTTTTTGATGCTCGTTTAGGCCCGTAGATTAAGAAAAAAGTAAGAAATTTCTATTTTGCAATGTTTTTGTCAAATTTGTTGTTTTGCACAAACATTTTGAGTAAATCTGAGCAGGATGTGTTTTTTTGTATCGCGCAATCGCCAAAGAGCGCAACGAGATGAACAAAATGCTATGAGACGGGGCTCAAATAGTTTCGGCTTTGTTTCAAAGATATGAGTTGTTGAAAACAGCTGTAAAACTCAATACTTAACAAAAAAGTTAACCCAACGGATCGTTTTACGATCACGTTTTCTTCTTTCTTTTATTTTGCAAGTTGACTTGGAGCGCAAGATTGGGCTACACGTCCAAAATGGCCTATTTTTTGGAAAAAAGTGCGAGCATGTTTTTCGAGGACGATTAATATAAAAGTCCTATTGCGATTGCGAGTCATTTTCAAGGGTGATTGTAGACTTGAGATTCTATTGCAGATTGTGAATGCGAGCACGAGCACGAGCGCGAGTGAGACTTTGCATGCAACTGACACAATTGCTCGGGGATGGTCGGGTGGTTCGAGCTCCTCACATCGAGGTGTGTCCCACATCATACTATTATCCTATTGTATCAAAACTCCATGTTATTCACCAATAAAATCTCTCCTCGTCTCTTTATCACATCTCTATTGTCTGTATAATTATATTATCTTCATTCATGTGAGACAGTTGGGATCACAACAAACGCTTGATTTATGGTCATGGAAAGGTACAAGAGGATGTTGAAGGAACAAGAAGCTTTGATTTGGCATGTGCAGGAAGATCTTGATTGAGCAAACAAGGAACGTGATGAGGTTTTGTGGGGTAGGGCAGCACATCAAGGCAAATTCTATGTGGATCTTAATGGTGTTGGCTATGAAGAAGAATGCCATGTTTCTCCACTAGCAAAATAAAAAAAACCTGGTGGTGGCTGTTTCAGGCCGCTAATTAGGGTTAGTGGCTTTAGATTTGGAGACTCTAAATCGCCTTAGGTGTGTCACATTAGTTTAGCCATTTCAATAATCTGCTTAAGATTAACCGCTTATAGGGTAAGCGATTGAGCTATTTCAACCCTCTTAGGCTAAGCAGTTGCGCTATTTCAACCCAGTTAGGGTTAGTTGTTGGGCTATTTGAAACTTCAAGAAAAAACACAAAGAAACTTCAAAAACTGCTTGTCCACTTGGGGCAAGCAGTAGGCATAGTGGCTAGAAGAAATGGCAAGTGTGCAAGCCATTTTTGAAGTTCGGCTACGTTTTTTAGCAAAAAAACGCAAACAGACTTCAGAAATGCCTTGTACACTCGCCATATTTGCTTGCTACTTTGCATATGGCCTGCCAACTTGTTTGCTTTTGGTTTGGGCAAGCCATATGCGTTCTTGTTAGCAAAAACGGGAAGATAGAAAGACATTCTTGAAGTCTATATGCGTGGCTAAGAAAAAATACAAACGGACTTTAGAAACGGATTGCTCTCTTGTCGTTTGTGCTAACAAGAACGCATATGGCTTGTTCAAACCATCAATAGGAAAATGGAAAATCCATATGCATAGTAGCAAGCAAATATTGCAAGCGGTGTACAAAATAGGAAGCAAAAATTATAGGTGTACAAGTCGTTTCTGAAGTCCGTTTGCGTTTTTATTGAGTAAAATGCAAACGAACTTCAAAAAAGGCTTGTGCACTTATCTTAACCATCCATAGGTGCAAATGTTCTTGAAGTCCTTGAAGTCTGTATGCATATTTTATAGGGAATTGCAAATGGACTTCAAAAATGGCTTGCTCGTTTATCGTTTCTGTTAACAAGAACGCATATGGATTGCCCAAACCATCAATAGGTAAATGGGCAAGCCATACTCAAAGTATGGCTGCAAATATGGCAAGCCATGTGCAATCCATATGCATTCTTAGGGTTAGCAGCTTGGGGCTAGGTGGCTCTTGAAACCCTCTACATGCATTGTCATGTAGACGTGTGTGTGTGTGTCTGTGTGTGATATCCATGAATATAGAGACGAGATTATTACCCTATGGTCATAATCTCCGTGCACCTGTAGACCGAGGTGTGCGAGGATCGATCATGGCTAGAGAATGTGAGGTTGTTAGAGCTAGTGGAAAATAGTAGAAAAAACGCAAACGGACTTCAAAAATGACTTGTGTACTTCAAAAATGCGAACAAATTTGATAAACAAAGCAAAATAACACAATCGGACTTCAATAACACACACAGACTTCAAAAACTAATATATAGTCATTGGCTAATAAAGACGAGATTATTACCCTATTGTCCTAATCTTTGTGCACCTCTAGATCAAGGTGTGCAGGGATCGGGCATGGCTAGAGAATGTGAGGTTGTTAGAGCTAGCAAAAAATAGTAGAAAAAACACAAACGGACTTCAAAAATGACTTGTGTACTTTAAAAACGCAAACGAACTTTTATAAACGAAGTAAATTAATGCAATCGTACTTCAATAACGCACACAGACTTCAAAAACCCTAATATATAGTCATTGACCAATAAAGACGAGATTATTATCTTGTGGTCCTAATCTCCGTGCGCCTTTAGACCGAGGTGTGCATGGATGGGGCATGCCTAGAGAATGTGAGGTTGTTAGAGCTAGCAGTGGCAAATAGTGAAAAAAACACAAGGCGAACTTTGGAAATGACTTTTGTACTTCAAAAATGCAAACGGAGTTTGATAAACGAAGTAAAAAAAGCAATTGGACTTTAATAACGCACACAGACTTCAAAAACACTAATATATAGTCATTGACCAATAAAGTCGAGGTTATTACCCTGTGGTCCTAATCTCCGTGCACCTCTAGACCGAGGTGCGCGGGGATCGGGCATGGCTAGAGAATGTGAGCTTGTCATGTATTGCCATGTAGTTAGTAGTGTGTACTTATAACAAGAGTGATTTAATTATTTGTTGCATCATTGGTAGATAAAGTATGAACGATAGGATGGCGTGTCCTTGTGCCCATTGCAAGCATCAGATCTTTCAAAAACAAAAAATGTGCGACCAGCACATACACAATAATGGTCTCTTTTCCATAGAGCAACTACAAGACCTACGTTATCCATCTCATGGTCTGGAGAATTAGATCAACCTCCGCAAGTAGATATTGCTCCAACTTCATCCTAGAGAAGACGATTTTCAGACAACAGCCATTGACTGCGTCCACCTAACCAATACCTGATGTGGCATTTCAAGAAGTAGAGATGGAGTAGACGTTAGATGTGTTCTTTGACATGGATTCCTCATTGAAAACATAAAAGACAACAACATTCAAGCAATACTACAAACAAACCTCAGTCATCCCGTCCATATCAACGGCATGATAGCAACGATAAAGAGGGTGAGATGATGCAAACTCTTGCAGATATGCCGCTTGACAATGGTGCAAAAATTTCAGTTCTCCGTACCACTTTGGCAATGCTTAATTTGCAGTCTGCTGTCTACAGGTGGTCTGATGCCTCCGTCACAAATCTTTTCAGGTAAATACATTGTATCCTAAGCATGCCAAAGTGCAAATTACAGTTCAATAATGTGATCAAGGGGTTGACTTGTTCATGCAGTGACAGGTTGCTCAACGAGAAAATCTTACCGAAAGGCAGTCACATGTCCCCTATCCGTCCACCCGCTAAAAATCTTCTTACTAATTTGGGCTTGGATTATCACAAAATATATGCATGCCCTAATGATTGTATACTTTTTTGCAATGGGTATGCAAATTTGGAATAGTATCCAATTGTGGATCAAACAGATATAGAGAGGACACACAACAAAAATTTATCCGTGCAAAGGTCCTTTGACACTTTCCTATCATTCCAAGATTAAAGAGAATGTTCATGTGCAAGTCTATAGCCGCTTTGATGACATGGCACTCAAATACTAGATCGACAGATGATGTGATGCAGGTACCTTCTGACTCTTGTGCATAGAAGCACATAGAGGAAAGTTGGCCTACATTAAAGAATGAGCCTCGATGTATCTGCTTTGTTCTGGCAATGGACGGAGTAAACCCATTTGGATTACGAAGTTCGTCATGGAGCACATGGCCTATTTGCTTGGTTAATTGTAATCTTCCACCATGGCTATCTATCAAGAAGGGCCATCTGTTGTTGTCATTGATCGTCCCAAGAAAGTACAAATCAAAGAACATGGACGTCTATCTGGCACCACTTATAGAAGAGCTCCAAATCTTGTGGGCAGGGATCAATGTGGTTGATATGTTGGTACAGCCAAACTATGTCGATCTATGAAAGTGCAGGAAGTCAAGACATGGCAGTTTCAAGGAAAATGGCAAAGACCTTGAACAGATATTTGATGGAGCCAGGTACATCGAGTTGGAGCAGTCTCGCTAGTCAAAACTGCAATTTGTTTTTGCTATCACAGATGACAGGAGCATATGCTTATATCACAAGGTTGGGAACGAGGCAAGGGGTGTTGGATGCAGGTGCCATGAAGTTTATGCTATGGGATTTGGAGCGAGATGTCTACAAGAGACACTACTTGCCAGGGTATGTATGCTAAATGTGGAGTTTAGAAAGGTCAAAAATGTTTTTCCAACTCAATTGGTCAGAGAGCACTTCGGCCAATTGAGAGTTATGGTCGCGCAATCTAATCAACGGTCATATCAGTCAACACCTCTCTAGGAAAAGATCTTGGCACCCGAGGACAATTCTTGTGGAACGGTCCTTGTTTCTTCACCGCCAGGAAGCTGAAGTTTTGTGTTGATGATGCTAAGGCGAACTACATTGAAGTTTCTTTGAAGGGAAGTTCGTTGATCGGGTCCATGCAGTGTGTGTGAAAGGAGGCCAACCTCAAATTTTTTAAATTGGACAAAAAAAGATAATGATGCATGGCCGTGTGAAGGGCCGCCTAAGTGTGGTGTTTATATATATATATATATAAAAGAATACAAAGTTGCCTGCAGTAGACGAGCAGAGCGGGATGGAAGGTCGACACTCGGAGATTGCATGCAGAGGGTGGTGGCGCCACCTGGGTGAAGCCATACGGAATTGCATTAAGCGAGGGTTCAGGCCAATTTGGGAGAAGAAGGAGCGACCAATAGCGAGGTCGCTATTGGCCAGGGCAATTGAGGGCAGAGCTGCCACCTAAGGAGGGCGCATGAAGCGGTGGGAGGACTGCAAGAGGCAGCGAATTGCAACTCCTCAGGGACTGGAAGAGCATTGGAGAGCAGGGGGTTGGCCAACAGAGCCGAGGTGGTGGGCCTGAGTCGGCTGCAAGGCAGCGCTGTAGAGGAGCGTGGCCATTTGGAGCCTGCATGCGGGGAGCACGAGCAAACGGGGGGGTGAGAAGGGCCACTTGGGAGGCGCATGAGAAGGGAGAGGTTTGCAGACAAGGGGGCACCACAGAGGGCCTGAAGGGGTCGCCATCTGCAAGGGACTACACAATTGGGGGGTTGTGATTCCGTGAGCCAAAGCATAAGGAGAAGGGAAATCTGCACAAGGAGGTGAGTGATCGAAACCAGAGGGAGAAGGAGTCGAGCAGGATAGTGGAGGCCACAAGGATGCCGGCTAAGGGGTGTCAAGTGCTACAGAGAAGAGAGGCAACCACGAGAGCTTGTCCAAGTGCAATGAGGGGTAGTGCCATAAGCTACCGACTGTGAGTAAAAGAAAGGTCGAGAGCATACAAAGTCGGAGTGCATACAAAGGAGGAGTTCCATATAAATTCACCGGATCTTCATCAATTAGGAGAAAGTGTTTTTGGAGATATACATCATTGTACATTTTTTGCCAATCGAAGCAGCTTGAATCTCCACATGCTTGTTGTTTGAGTGACTTGTATACATCGTTTTTTATCACTCTCACTCTTTTTTCCGAAGGTGCCAGATATATGTGTGTGCTTCTTAGAGATCTCGGGCATGAGACCTTTCTATGTGAAAATGAGTGTGTGTCGAGTATGTGGGAGCTCTCTATTTGGATGTGGGGCAAGTCAAAAGTCGAGGTGGTCGAGCACATGCTGGGTGGTCAGGATCGGGCTTGGACAGTAATTGTTTGCATATTGTGTATCATGGTGTGTGTTTGCTAGGGGAATAGGGGTGCTGTGAGATCACTGAGCTATATAGAGGCATCGAGTTTATGTGCTGGTGGTTTTCCCGTTTCCCCCTTTCCAACGTCCCAACCAATTGGATGATGAAATATACATGTGCAAGGCATTCTCATGTGGACCATGCACGATTGGTTAGGCTTTGGTGAGTGTTTAGGTAAGTGCCTTTGAAACCCTCACGTGCATGTTATTCATGCTTTTATATTTTAATTTTATGATTTTTTAGGCTTGAGTTACTCGGGCAATCATGCATATCCAAAATGTGGTCCTCGACTTGGCTTCCGCCGCTCTGATCATTTGAGTAAGACAGTTTACGAGGAGCATGGTAGATTTTTGCCTGAAGGACATGAACTACGTGGACCAAACATATGCAAACATGACATGCATCCACTGAAAGCGAGCGATTGAAAAAACATGTGGCTGGAGAGGGGAGATTTCATGCCACCTGAAATGAAAAGACTTTCTATTTTTCATGAATTCCCGTACTGAAATGACCTACTGATTAATCATCTACTCGACCCAATGCACATCTTCAAGAATGTGGGGGAGATCATACAAAAAACCATCACGAGAAAAAGGGAGAGCAAGGCCCAAAGAGATGACCTACAGGCTGTGGGTCAAATGTTTGAGATGTGGCCTCAACTCAAACCCAATGGAAAGTTTGCTATACCAAAAGGTCCATGGGTTTTTAGTCATGCAGAAGATCAACAAGTGAAGAAGACTATATCTTTATTCAAGACTCCCACTGGGTGCATGTGATGTTTGAAAACGGCTTTTACGAGAGATGATGGTCTTAAGTCCCACGATTGGCACAAATTTTTACAGTTTATCTTACCATTGCCGTAAATGATTGTTTGATAGATGACATAAGAAGAGAAATCTATAAAATTAGTGAGTTGGTACACTGGATCAGTTCAAAAGAGATAAGACAAGACAGCATCGATGAAACATGCTTAAATGCTATTGAAGCAGTGTGTATGGTGGAGAAGTACTTTTCAACAAACATTCTTACCATCCAAATCCATGTACTTGTGCATGTGGTCGATGAAGTTGCAATTGCTGGGGTAGTCCATAGCAGGTGGATATTCTTCTTGGAGAGATTTATGAAGACTTTAAAGGGCTTCGTTCGTCAAAGGGTTTGCCCCGAGGGTAGCATGGCCGAAGGATGGCTTGTACAAGAGTCTCCTCATCAGTGAATTTTTGGGCTCAATTGATCCAAAAATTTCCCGAATGTGAACTACTAAGGTCAATGTCAAGGTGATAGGGGACTGGCCCGCAGGGACAAGGCATCATTAGGAAGATGGACATCAGAATGCAAGAAAAGGATAAGAGATTTTTCCTTCTCAACTCAGACATCATGTAAAAGTGGCTAGATAAGTACAAAGAGTAAAACCAACAACACTTCACAGGTCGCTTGCAACTCAAGTGCAACCATGCCACTAGAAACCTTCCTTTTCCAAATCATCTTCAGAAATTGCCAGACTTTTCAATTGGGTGGTGGTTAGATGCGACAATCTCAAAGGCAAAGAGGAATGGAGTGTTGATTACTGAAGAGGAAGAGAGATGTCAAGGGGTTGCGATTGGCATGTAAATTTTCACAACTTCCTTTTTGAGCTCCACATGATCACATTACTTTAATAACTTTAAGTTTGTTTCAATTTTGTGGCTGCAGTATCACAAATATGGAGCTTTGTGGTCGCATGGGAAACACTTTAGAGTGCAACGGATAGACGAACAAAGGGTCACCTTTGATAGTGGTGTTAGGGTAAGCTTCGTCCAAGAAAGTAGGAGTAGTGCCAGGGATAACAACACAAAGACTAGCAAGCTTGAATATTTTGGCTACATCCAAGACATCTTAAAGATTAGCTTTAGAAAGTTTGATATTTTTATCTTTGATGACAAGTGGTTCTAAGTTATTATTAGCTGCCCTAATGCAATTGTGCACAAAGACAAGAGTGGATTGATTAAAGTGAACTCTAGGCGGGTGTGGACAGATGCGCGGGATACATTCATACTTTCACAATGACGACCGCAAAGCGCAACACGGACCCCGACGGCCTCAAACACCAGGAGCCGATGCACGCCAAGCTAGCCATGGTGAAATGAAGAGGGGGCACCACCTAGCCTTAAGCGGCTAGGATGCGGACAATGATGATTTGAAATAGCACAAACTGCACACACACACACACACACACACACACACACACACACACACACACACACAGAGAGAGAGAGAGAGAGAGAGAGAGAGAGATAACGAGTGGTGCTGAGCGAGGGAGGAAGGGGTGAGGGGGGGTGAGAATTGGGTGGGGTCTGTGTGGGTGTGTGTACATAGAGAGAGAGAGAGAGAGAGAGAGAGAGAGAGAGAGAGAGAGAGAGAGAGAGAGAATCGGCTCTTGCTGGCTGTGCCTATGGGCTTGAACAAGAGGAAGAGAGGGGTCAACGAGGTGGGGCTGAACGAGGGAGAGAGATAGTGAGCCAAGGGGGGGAAATGAGAGTGAGGTTGAGGGGGTGAGGGGGTAGTGTGTGTGTGTGGTGTGCTATGTGAGAGAGAGAGAGAGAGAGAGAGAGAGAGAGAGAGAGAGAGAGATGTATTACACCCGTTTGGGCTGCCTGGCCAACAGAGAATGAGAGACAGAGTTAGAAAGAGGTAGGAGAGAGAGAATGAGAGATGTGAAGAGAGATATGTTGAGGGAAGGGGTGAGGGAGAGAGAGTGTGATGGATAGAGTGAGTGGGTGAGGAATGAAGAAAAGGGAGAGGGGAGAGAGGGTGTGTGACGGCCCGCCAGAGGGGGAAAGAGGGAGTATGGACGAGTGAGGTATGTACAAGATGGGTGAGAGAGAGTGAATAATGAAAGAGAGAAAGGGAGAGACTTCTTGTCCATGTATGGTAGCCTTGAGAGAGAAGATTTGTTTTATGTCCCATTGGGCTAGGTGACACAGGAGCAAGATAAGAGAGAGAGAGAGAGATAGTGGGTTGGCAGAGCCGGGTGCAGGAGAGAGAGGAGCTGTCCTCTGGTGATAATGGAGGAGTGTGTCCAACAAATTGAGAGGCGGCCCACCGCCTGCAAGCATGGGAGGGGTGGTGGTGCATGCAAAAAACTTTTTGTTTATCGTTTTTCCGTATTGTGCTCCTTCTCGATTGGGTTGGTTCTTGTGGCCACGGTTTCAAAAACCGGCCGTCATTAGCCCTCCCTTCTGGCTAGAGGCATTCATGCTCCTAGCTCTGCTTTTGATTCTTCTTCAGCTGTGATCCGTAGGAGCTGATATTGAGTTGCCTTCTGAACTAGCCATTCCATTTGGCCATTGGTGAGATTTCTGGGATATTCATGAATCTCCAAACAACATGTCCGGATGATAGCCTATTCCTTGGAATAGTGTGGGTTGATTATATGGGAGGCCCATGGCTTCCAGAACTTTATGCCAGTGTCCTCCTGGATCCCAAGTGAAGAATACGATCATTATATGCAGTGTCTGAACAATAAAATTTGCATGCCAAATAGGACCAAATTTGTAACCCCTAGTAGTGAGAGGAAAATTGAGCATCTTGGCTCCTGCAAAGGCAGAACTGGAAATTATGATTCCCAAGAGTGTGCCAAGAATCCACCATATATGGCAGTTTTATTGGTGTGGTGAGCTCCAGTTGTCTTCAAATCTTGCTTACTGCCACGATTGGAAAAGCCATCGGCCTTCCTTTATTCTCCTTTTCCATTGACGACACCCTACTCCGTTTCCACAAAGTAGAGATACGAGCAACAGAAGAGAGGAAGTCCTCTATCCATCGTTTACGTGGTTATACGCCACAAGCCAGGTCAATAAATCTAGGATTCTAATGAAGCTGTTTTCTAACATAAAGATGAAATCCCATTGACATATTTAGAATCCATAAACGATGCCTTTTTCCTTACGTTTAAGAGGCACGGCCACCATCCATAAACCATAAATATGATATGAGACTTAGTTTAAACTAAATAGTAATTTTATGTCACGTAGATTTGGGCCATCTCGACTCTTGGCACAATGAGTCTTTAATTTCACTTATCTTCATAAGAGAGAGTGGAAAGTTTCTCGACTAATCGAGACCACCCATCCTTGACTAGCAACCTGAGCTAGCCCCCACTTTCCACCCCACACTCATACTCTTTAACATATACAAACAGTGTTCCTTAATTAATTCCAAACACAGGTTCTTTTATACAGCCCTTCAAACAATACAAAAACAATTCAAACAAGGTCTAATGAAGACAGCGCTATATTTCAACAAAAATAACTTTTCCAATTTCTTATGAGTTTGCCGCTACCCGCGGACTTTCTCTGTCTCACCAACAGAGCCTTTGCAAAGGATTTATTCGCTAACCGCGAATTGCGCAACCTTCCCATCTTGCTAACCGCGAGGCATCCCGCTACCTGCGAGGCATCTTGCTAACTGCCAGGCATCCCGCTACCCACGAGGCATCCTGCTACCCGCGAGGCATCCCGCTAACCGCAAGGAATAAAAGAGAGCCGACAACCTCAGCTTAATCTCCGCTAACTGCGGAATCACCTCGCCGCCCGCGAGGAACAAAAGATATACTTTCAACAATTTTCTCTTTAAATGATTCATCAAACATGAACAACCAATTCTTTATATCGATCAGTAACCACTTATCAAACAATACAATTTATTAAGCAATAACAATTCAACAAAACAGTGACAATTTATCAAACCATTCTTTCACTAATCTATGAAAACATATGCTTGTTTCTTGTGATAGAATCACGTCTCTTGGATAGTTTAAGGGGTTCCCTATGCTTAGCTTCCCAAGTCATCATGAAAAGCAATGTAGAATTATAAATTCATCTTACCAGATTAGCGACGTGTTTGATTACCTCCCGTGTTTGAGGTTGGACGGCTTCGATTTCTTCCACAACCAATACCTCCGCTTCAGCAACGTTTGGAGTAGTTGATGCCTTCCTCTGCATCTTCCTTGGAGGTGCAGCGACATGAGCGTCCTTCGAGCTTCGAGTCACTTGCTTCAAGGCCAATATCGTGTCGATGTAGAGAAGAGAGAAGGACAAAAGGAGAACTCCAGAATTCCAAGGGCAACACGACGATGGTAGAGAAAGACTTCGAGATGGAGATGGCTTGAAGGTAAGAGCTCGACGGAGAGAGGTTGAAAGAGAGAAGGTAACTCCAATGTCAAGGCAAGAGAGCTTCCGCTTCTGAGAGTGCGTGTCTGTCCCATCAAAGTGAGGAGAGAGGGGTCTTTATATAGGCTCTCAAGGCCAGCTAAGAATAGAGGGATAAGTTCACGTACGTTCGCGACTCCCAAAAAAATATTTTTTTTTACTTATTTTATTTTTTTGCAGACACGAAATTCGATGCACGATTTCGGTTCTCCAATTTTAGAAGAAGCTTGGCTTCCAAGACAAGAACTCTAAACTTAACTCTCTCCTCTTTCTTTCCTAAAAATACTCCTCCTTTCCTAAAATTGTTCCTTCTTTCCCAAGAGTCAACTCTTATCTCTAGATACAATCTTGATGCTTAAGTTTCCCATCAACCTTATTGTTTTCAAGTGAGTAAGGGTCATAATTAATAGTTCTCGGGTCTGATTTTTGATCCGATCGTTCCATTAGAATGCTCTTTGACTTAATAAAATGCAAACCTTAAATATTTGCAAAGTAAAAGAAATACTTTTATTGAAAATTGTTGGGTACCTTACAATCTCCCCAACTTAGGGATTCGAGATGTCCTCATCTCGAGAAAAAGTGAGGATGCTCCTCCTCTAATTACTAACGACCATCATCATGTCTAAAAGGGTGATGTCCTTAATCTACTTTACTTGCTAATATTGTTGCTCCATTAGCTAATCGTGGACAAGAGTTTTGATAAAGTCCCAACTCTCCACATTCAAAGCATTGAACATTCAAGCGTCGAGAATCTTGCGCATTAGTGACATAAGCTCTCTGTGGTTGACTATATCTGAATCTCTGATTCCGTTCAATTCTTCTTGTAATCCCTTGTTCCTTCATAAAAGGTTTAGCTCATAGTAAAGCATCTTGTACTTTGGTAGGCTTCAGGGCTTCCAATCGCGAGCTAATTGGTTCTCTTAAACCTTGACAAAAGCGAGCTACCTGCTGCTCTATGTTCATTGATGGTGGGTAACGTCTAAGCCTTACAAACTTTGAGTAGTACTCTTCCAGGGATAAATTGTATTGTTTCAAGTTGAAGAACTGATTCATCTTTATCGCTTCATGGACAAGAGGTAAGTATCTTTCCTTCACTGCTTGTTTGACTTCCCACCAACTCTGAGAGTTCTCCAACACTCCCATGTCACGACAATGTTGTTTCCACCATAACTTCGCTTCCCCTGAGAGATGAAACATCCTTAGCATCGCTTGATTTGCAGGTGTGGTCCTGGCAGCAAGGAAGTAATCATCCATAGCTTCAATCCATACTTCTGCATCTTTCTCAATATCATCACCCTCTCCTTTAAAAGAAGGTGGTTGCATTTTTTTCAACAATAACTTCTTTTCCTGAATCTCCGTATAGATAGCATCGTTTTGAGGGTTTTCCAACGTAGAAGTGATTTGAGGATTGCCCTGAGTGTATATCAACGTTTATAATAACTCAAATCTATAGGGTACTTTCCAAACTTAGACTTATCCACTCCACTAAAAGCTCATTCGTATGACTTAATCAATCCTTACTTATACGATTCATTAAAACGAAATCACATGACCTAACCAATCTTGACTTGACCAGTCCATCAAAACTTAGTCAGATGACTTAACCAGTCATGACTTATCCAATCCGTCAAAACTTAATCATATGACTTAACCAGTCATGGCTCATTCAATCCACACACAAAACTCACTTACATGACTTAATTAGTCAAACAATTTCTTTGTAGGAAAACAACTCAATCTTCTAATCATAAAGTCATCAAAATGTCATATAGGGGTCTACAAAAGATCTCTCCAAGAAAAAATATAATAGAGGTTTCAACCATAACTATGGTACACGTTGGAGAGGGGGAATGGGGGAATACGCCCGGCACAAACACAAGGGCCTCTCTATAGCTCAGGGTATCCACAGCACCCCTGTCCTCTCAAAAAACACCTTCAAAGAAACACTTTGCACTAGCAGACCACCGCCTGTTCAAATTCACCTACTCACACACTCCACAAATCCACCACAGAGCGCGCACCTACAGCCACGGCCTTTCTCCACCCTTACACACACTCACAGCCGCTCAATCTCACTCTCTCATACAAAACACCGTCGCTCCGGGGGGACACACACATCCCCACATCCGGCACCGAGGGGAAACATAAAAGCAGGAGAAAGAGAAGGGGGGAAGGGGAAACAACAGCAAGAGGGGCAACTATGGCTTGATTGCACTTCAAAAAACATGTACACTGACTCCCACCGCCATCACCATGGCCATTTTCAAGCAAAAGTTACAAAGGGGCTAGCTTGCTAGAGAACTCCACTTTGCAGGCTTCAAACGGCATCCAAAAAACCAGGAAAAAAGCCCTTATTTGATCCAATTTTGACTTTTATAGGGGGGGCCTTTAATTTTGGAAAATTGCCCTTTCATTGGTCCATTTGGCATCTTGATTTGGCATTTTTGGGAAGGGGGCACCGCTTTGATCTATCTGCTCTCTCCCTCTCTCTTTTGTACCTGGGGGGGGCATTAGCAATGTCGCTATTGTCCCTTGGCTTTTTTTCATTTTTATTTTTACCTTTCATTTTTTTACCCTTTGTGGGCACTGCTTTATGGTCTAACTTTGACTCTTTCTCTCTATATCCGACTCCTCCTGCCATTTATTTCTTTTTTTCTCTCTCCTCTCTCCTCTCTCCTCCTTGGATCCCTTTTGGCCTCGGCCTTCCTCTTTGTTTTTTTCCATTTGGCTTGGCTTGGCCATGCCTTGGAGTGGGCCCCTTTGCCTTGTATGTCGGGCTGCCCTCGGGCCTCCTCTTTGGTTTACTTCATTGCCGTGGGACCGCCCTCTTTCATGCAAGGAGGAGGCAATAACGAGATCGCTATTGCCCTCCTTCTGCACAAAAGCTTTGGGCTCCCTAGGCCGCGGGATGCCACCCTTAACCATGTCTGCCACATCATCATCACTGGCCAGCAGCCTCCTTTCTCATGTGGGCGCACTACTGCGCCCCTTGGGCCGCGGGATGCCACCCTTAACCGGGTCTACCACATCATCATCACTGACCACCGGCCTGCTTTCCACGTGGACGTGCCACTGTGCCACCCCGCCGGCCAAAAACCCGTCATGCGCCACTGTGCAGGGCCGCCGCCACCAACACAGCGCCCGCAAGGGCCCGCCATAGCCAATAGGAGGGAGAGCTCCCCTCTCTCTTCCCCTTTGTGTTCAATAGAGGGTTCACGGCCCAGCTCATATCCCCTCCCTTCGTGCGCATCGAATGCCCATGTGGGACTTTTCCCTGGCACGTGGCATCCCCTCGTTTTACTGCACCCCCATGGGTCCCCACTTTAGCCCAAAAATTCACTTGACACCATTTTTTCCCACCATCTTCTGAGTACATGCTTTATCCTATTCAGTACCCCAATGATCAGAGTAGAATTTCCATCCAACAGCCTCGTTCTTCAACTTTCACCCCCCCTCATGCTCGTGGAATTTCGACTATCCCGGGTCCGCGATCCAAGGTGACCAAAAATTTGAAAAATCATCTGCAAACACTTTATCTTCAACAACCCTAGGTTTCCCCAGGTTGTAACTCGGTGCTTGAAGCTTGGAATCACGTGACGTGACTTCCCGTTGACTCTGCTCGACATGATCTACCTGCTTGAGCCTCGTTGAGGCCTAAAAAAATGCCAGATGGCATATCCTCCCATGCGGTCAAATGGGCTCAGACACGGCCCCCTCGAAAACCTCTGATGGCCATAACTTGCTACAACTAGAGCTCCGATTCACAATTTGAGAAGACCGGCATGCTTTACAACTCGAGCACTACACATATGTATACTGACATTAGCCTGGGCCACATGTCCCCAACTGCCCTGTTTGTCAAGGATCTGCTACACCTTCTAACTTTAAATTGCAATATCTTGAGCATCGGGGCTCCGTTTGACGAGCCATCTGGACCGGCTTCTAGAGCACACTGAACACTATATTTCAGGACACTGACTTGGCATTCTGGACACCTTCATCTGCCATCCCACCTGGACCATCCCGTATCATTTTTGGTCTAAAGAGCCGCTTTAAGCATACATTCCCGCTATCCTTTGGCTGCCTAGGGCCTTGGCACCTGTCTAGCCTTCTGTAGTGCACTCGAATGCTACCTCTGCCTGGCATAAACCACCTCCTAGCTTCGACCAACTTTGGTTGTAACATCATTGTCTAGCTCGCTTGTCGAACATTTATGTTCAACCAAAAGCTTATGTACAAAACTTTGAAACTGGCACACCAAACTGATGATTAAAAGCACTCACAAGACCATAACTGTATGTATAGGCTATGTACAAAAGTTTCATCTCCTTTCTCTCGCACACCGCGTGATCTACTTTGAACTCAAACTCAAACTCTTGTAGCTCCAACACCCACTTCATAATCCTCCTTCCTGGCTTCAAATGTAGCGCTACCTCTGGCAAAAGATTATTAGCCTTCAACACAAAAAAATTACGTACAATCAAATGCACCTTGAACTTCCTGCAAGGGAAGACCAAAGCCATCACCCATTGCTCTGCTTTGGTGTAGGTATCCTCTCCTGGGCTCATCACCCTGCTCTCGAAGTATATCGGCTTGTAGCTTCTCCCTACCTTTTGTAGTAGAACCGCTCCAATAGCAACTGTGCCCACCATCATAGACACATAGAAGTCGTCCTCTCAATCGAGAGGACATACTGTTGGCAACTGACACAAAATCTCCTTGACTCTATCAAAAGCCTCTTGAGCTTTCACATCCCACTCATAACCATGCACCTGCTGAGCCCTCTTTTGAAGAGGATGCACATGTTGCGACAGCATCCAAAAGAAACGTTATAGATACTTCAGCTTATGAACAAACGAAGCCAAACCTTGAGCATCTGATGGTGGTGGTGCAGCCAAAGTCGGTCTGTGCAAGATCGCGCTCTATACAAAGCTATGGGTGCTAGCACGCACATGGCAAAGGGCTAAAGTAGGAACGAAGGCCTTGGGAGAGCATGTCGGGGCAAAAGTGTATGTCTAATGCGGTTTTTAAAGCCAAAAAGGCCCCAAGATGGTCCAGTGGGAGTGATAGGTAAAGGTGCCTGAGATGTGAATTTGGTGCTCTAGAATATGATCTTCGAGATGCTCTGCAAGTTGGTCCAGACAGCTCCTCAAACAGTGTCCCGGTGTGAAAGATATGTCAGTTCCAAATTAGAAGGCTTTGCAGATCCCGAGGGACAGGGCAAATACAGACATGTGGTGAAAAACTGGGATCAGTGGATACGCATGTCAAGCTCGAGCTGTGGAGCATGCCGGTCTTTTCCGATTGCCATTCGGAGCTCAGACGAGCAAGTTATGTCTTGAGGAATATTTATCGGGGGTCGGGTTTTTGCTCATCGGTAGGCGCGCCAACGGGAGTTTTTTTTAGCACGGTAGAGTTTTGGAAAGTTTCATGCAATGTGAGGAGTCAGCAAAAATTTGCGGCTTGCTGATCGAAGTCATGGTCACTAGGATATGCGCACTTCAAGTGGACAAAAGATTGCGATGGTAGCGAATTGAAGGCTTTTTCCCATTTTTCGGACACGTTGTCCAGGGCCCAAGAATGATCGGGATGTAGTGGAGTTCTTCGGGTTTGGAGACGATAAAGTGAAGCTCCATTGTGGAATGGCACGACCAGTATCTGTGAGCCCGAGCACGTGGAGCACCGACGGCACATGAATCAAATGCTTGAGCTCTCTTTGTGACTCTAATTTTTGAAGCACGTCACATTAGTCGGAATCTGTAAAGATGCGCACTTGTTAATCAAAGAGGAAAAGTGAGTGGTCGCCATCTGGCAGGCGAGAGAGAATAAGAAGAAGAAGATTTTTAATGTGACAGACCTATCAGCACGTTGTAGCCCTGCGGTGTCAGCGCGAACCTGGGGAGAGAGAGAGAGAGAGAGAGAGAGAGAGAGAGAGAGAGAGAGAGAGAGAGAGAGAGAGAGAGAGAGAGAGAGAGAGAGAGAGAGAGAGAGAGAGAGAGAGAGAGAGAGAGAGAGAGAGAGAGAGAGGGAGATGCCACTGGGGTGTGGTTGCATGGATGTAGGCGGGCAAGTCTGCAGGAGCTCTCATGCACAATGCAGGACAGAAGGTCACGATCACGAGGGGGCTAGTATGCATGGCAAGCTGCGAACGGGGTGGATGCACAACAGCCCGGAGGGTGGGCAAGGGGCGTGTTGTGTGTGCAGCAGGGCTTTGTGAGGTTGCTCACGGATTTGCTGCGCGATCACCCGGGGGGGAGAGACACACAGAGAGAGAGAGAGAGAGAGAGAGAGAGAGAGAGAGAGAGAGAGAGAGAGAGAGAGAGAGAGAGAGAGAGAGAGAGAGAGAGAGAGAGAGAGAGAGAGAGACACAGAGAGAGCAATGGACAGCATAGGCTTGGGAGGGGAAGGATTCTGTGACGCCGCTGTGTGGGGAAGCAGCCTGTAGGTAGATGGCGATGGCGAGAAGCGTGAGGGGTTGATGGCAACAAGGCAATTTGATTTTGATTTCCAATTACAAGATTCTATTGGCATCATGGTGGCTAATTAATTAATCTAGTTTCCCGCTCTGTCTCTATCTCCCTCTCAGCTCTTGCTCTCTTATTGGCCAAAACTTTGACATCCTGCTTATCCACCCCTATGATGTTTACTCTTGGGACCTCACCCCCGTTTTGCGAAGCTGGCTGCACAGGATTTTCCACCGCTTGCTCTCTTGGACCATTGTATTATCCTTGCCCTCGACTCTAGCAAAAAGCGAGTAAATGCCTCCTCTTTCTCTCTATGGTTGAGGACAATCAGGTGCATAGTGCCCTTCTTCTCCGCAATTGTAACACCTACCTGGCAGCGGCCTTGCCCTACCCCTTGCTGCTCTTGGCCGTCCTCTATCCATGACATTGAGCCACAACTCCTGCACTTGCTCGGACAAATCTTGCACCGTGCACACCAAATTTTGCGGCACAACAGCTACACCTCAGTTTTCCATGATTTTCTTCATGCATAACCTCTCTCAGACTCTGCGGTTGAACATAGGCCATCGTCTCGTAGCCTGACACACCCTGCTCTATCTTCTTCTTTATCTTTTTTCTCTCAACCATGCAATGGCTATCGCACCATTGTAATTCTCTGGGATCTCGAAATCAACCTTTTCTCTCACTTTGGGGTGCAGACACGCCATGAACTTATCCAGCTTAAAGTAGTCTCCATTAGCCAATTGCATGGCTGCCGCTAGTTCTGCTTAACACTCTTCAAAATGACCCAAAAACAGATTGAATTCTTCACTTACATCTTGCTTAAGCGCCTTCAGCTTTGCATCCATCTCAACTGGGGAAGTCTCCTTGCAAAATTCGTGAAGAAACCTCGCCCGTAGAGCCGGACATGCTTGCTTTGGCTCACCTTCTAACGCTTCGTACCATGCTTTAGCTCTACCACGCATCACCAAAGGAAAAGTCTGTATTTTGCTATCCTCATTCGGCATACGCAACGATAGCATATACATCTCGAAATCCAACATCCACTTGTCAGGGCTCTCTTCGCCTGTGAAAATCGGTCCATAGCTTCTAGCTGCCATGACTTCCAATGCGAAAAACCGCTTCTTTTCAATTACTAGGAGCAATCAGCGTGCTCCTCAGTGGGGGCACTAGAAGATGGAGAGGGGGAATGGGGAAACACGCCCAGCACAAACACAAGGGCCTCTCTATAGCTCAGGGTATCCACAGCACCCCTGTCCTCTCGGAAAACACCTTCAAAGAAACACTTTGCACTAGCAAACCACCGCCGGTTCAATTTCACCTGCTCAAACACTCCACAAATCCACCACACAGCGCACACCTACAGTCACAGCCTGTATCCACCCTTACACACACTCATAGCTGCTCAATCTCACTCTCTCACACAAAACACCGTCGTTTCGAGCAGACACACACATCCGGCACTGAGGGGAAACATGAAAGCAGGAGAAAGAGAAGGGGGAAGGGGGGACAACAGCAAGAGGGGCAACTATGGCTTGATTGCACTTCACAAAACATGTACACTTACTCTCACCGCCATCACCATGGCCATTTTCAAGCAAAAGTTACAAAGGGGCTAGCTTGCTAGAGAACTCCACTTTGCAGGCTTCAAACGGCTTCCAAAAAACCAGGAGAAAAGCCCCTAATTTGATCCAATTTTGACTTTTATAGGGGGGGCCTTTAATTTTGGAAAATTGCCCTTTCATTGGTCCATTTGGCATCTTGATTTGGCATTTTTTGGGAAGGGGGCACCGCTTTGCTCTATCTTCTCTCTTCCTCTCTCTTTTGTACCGGGGGGGGGGGCATTAGCAATGTCGCTATTGCCCCTTAGCTTTTTTTCATTTTTATTTTTACCTTCCATTTTTTTACCCTTTGTGGGCACTGCTTTATAGTCTAACTTTGACTCTTTCTCTCTCTATCCGACTCCTCCTGCCATTTATTTCTTTTTTTCTCTCTCCTCTCTCCTCCTTGGCTCCCTTTTGGCCTGAGTCTTCCTCTTTATTTTTTTCATTTGGCTTGGCTTGGCCATGCCTTGGAGTGGGCCCCTTTGACTTGTATGTCGGGCTGCCCTTGGGCCTCCTCGTTGGTTCACTTCACTGTCTCGCGGGACCTCCCTCTTTCATGCAAGGAGGAGGCAATAGCGAGGTCGCTATTGCCCTCCTTCTCCATCTCAAAAGCTTTGGGCCCCCTGGGCCGCGGGATGCCACCCTTAACCACGTCTGCCACATCATCATCACTGGCCATCGACCTCCTTTCTCACGTGGGCACGCCACTATGCCGCCCCGCCCGGCCAAAAACTCGTCATGCGCCACTCTGCAGGGCCGCCGCCACCAATGCGGTGCCCACAAGGGCCCGCCATAGCCAATGGGAGAGAGAGCTCCCCTCTCTCTTCCCCTTTGTGTTCAATAGAGGGCTCATGGCCCAGCTCATATCCCCTCCCTTTGTGCGCATCGAATGCCCATGTGGGACTTCTCCCTGGCACGTGGCAGCCCCTCGTTTTACTGCACCCCCATGGGTCCCCACTTTAGCCCAAAAATTCACTTGACGCCATTTTTTCCCACCATCTTCTCAGTACATGCTTTATCATGTTCAGTTGCCCAGTGATCGAAGTAGAATTTCTATCCAACAGCCTCGGTCTTCAACTTTAACCCCCCCTCATGCTCGTCGAATTTTTACTATCCCGGTTCCGCGATCCAAGGTGACCAAAAATTTGAAAAATCATCTGCAAACGCTTTATCTTCAATAGCCCTAGGTTTCCCCAGGTTGTAACTTGGTGCTTGAAGCTCAGAATCACGTGACTTCTCGTTGACTCTGCTCGACATGCTCTACCTGCTTGAGCCTCGTCGAGGCCTAAAAAAATGCCAGATGGCATATCCTCCCATGCGGTTAAATGGGCTCAGACACGGCCCCCTCGAAAACCTCTAATAGCTATAACTTGCTAACCAGAGCTCCGATTTGGAATTGGAGAAGACCGGCATGCTTCACAACTCGAGCACTACACATGTATATAGTGACATCAGCCTGGGCCACCTGTCCCCAACTGCCCTGTCCGTCGGGGATCTGCTACACCTTCTAAATTTAAACTGCAATATCTTGAGCATCGGGGCTCCGTTTGAAGAGCCATCTGGACCGGCTTCTAGAGCACACTGAACACTACATTTCAGGACACTAACTTGGCATTTTGGACACCTTCATCTGCCATCCCACCTGGACCATCCCGCAGCACTTTTGGTCTAAAAAGCCACTTTAAGCATAAATTCCCACTACCCTTTGGCTGCCTAGGGCCTTGGCACCTGTCCTAGCCTTCTGCAGTGCACTCGACTGCTGCCTTTGCCTAGCATAGACCACCTCCTAGCTTCGACCAACTTTGGTTGTACCAACGTCAATCGACATAGCGTAATATCTCTACGAGTCAAATAATGGGTATAGTAACCATACACATGAGGAAGCTTGAAGTAGACAACTAAATCTTTTTAACTTAGGCTCTGATACCAATTGTGAGGTCCCCAACCCCGAGAAGATTAGGGTGAGTTGATAGGTGGCCTTCCTTTATTCTCGTTTTCCGTTGACAACACCCTACTCCGTTTCCACAAAGTAGAGATACGAGCAACAGAAGAGAGGAAGTCCTCTATCCATCGTTTACGTGGTTATAAGAGTCATACGCCACAAGCCAGGTCGATAAATCTAGGATTCTAATGAAGCTGTTTTCAACATAAAGATGAAACCCCATTGACATATTTACAATCCATAAACAACGCCTTTCTCCCCACGTTTAAGAGGCACAGCCGCAATCCATAAACCATAAATATGATATGAGACTTAGTTTAAACTAAATAGTAATTTTATGTCACGTAGATTTGGGCCATCTCGACTCTTGGCACAATGAGTCTTTAATTTCACTTCTCTTCATAAGAGGGAGTGGAGAGTTTCTCGACTAATCGAGACCACCCATCCTTGACTGGCAACCTGAGCAGCCCCTACTTTCCACCCCACACTCACACTTTTTACCACATTGTTTAACATATACAAACAGTGTTCCTTAATTAATTCCAAACACAAGTTCTTTTATACAGCCCTTCAAACAATACAAAAACAATTCGAACAAGGTCTAATGAAGACAGCGCTATATTTCAACAAAAACAACTTTTTCAATTTCTTACGAGTTTGCCACTACCCGCGGACTTTCTCTGTCTAACCAACAGAGCCTTTGCAAAGGATTTATTCGCTAACCGCAAATTGCACAACCTTTCCATCTCGCTAACCGCGAGGCATCCCGCTACCCGTGAGGCATCTTGCTAACCGCCAGGTATCCCGCTAACCGCGAGGAACAAAAGAGAGCTGACAACCTCAGCTTAATCTCCGCTAACCGCAGAATCACCTCGCCGCTCGTGAGGAACAAAAGATATACTTTCAACAATTTTTCTCTTTAAATGACTCATCAAGCATGATCAGCCAATTCTTTATATCAATCAGTAACCACTTATCAAACAATAACAATTTATTAAGCAATGACAATTCAACAAACAGTGACAATTTATCAAACAGTCCTTTCACTAATCTATGAAAACATATGCTTGTTTCTTGTGCTACAATCACGTTTCTTGGACAGTTTAAGGGGTTTCCTATGCTTAGCTTCCCAAGTCATCATGAATAGCAATGCACAATTATAAATTCATCTTACCCGATCAGCGATGTGTTCGATTACCTCCTGTGTTTGAGGCTGGATGGCTTCGACTTCTTCCGCAACCAATACCTTCGCTTCAGCAATGTTTGGAGTAGTTGATGCCTTCCTCTAGCATCTTTCTTGGAGGTGCAGCGACATGAGCGTCCTTTGAGCTTTGAGTCACTCACTTCGGGGCCATCGTATCGATGTAGAGAAGAGAGAAGGACAGAAGGAGAACTCCAAAATTCCAAGGGCAACACGATGATGGTAGAGAAAGACTTGGAGATGGAGATGGCTTGAAGGTAAGAGCTCGACGGAGAGAGGTTGAGGGAGAGAAGGTAACTCCAATGTCAAGGCAAGAGAGCTTCCGCTTCTGAGAGTGCGTGTCTGTCCCATCAAAGTGAGGGGAAAGGGGTCTTTATATAGGCTCTAAAGGCCAGGTAAGAATAGAGGGATAAGTTCGCGTACGTTCGCGGCTCCCAAAAAAAAATCTTTTTTTTTTACAGACACAGAATCCGATGCATGATTTCGATTCTCCAATTTTGAAAGAAGCTTGGCTTCCAAGAAAAGAACTCTAAACTTAACTCTCTCCTCGTTCTTCCTAAAAATACTCCTCCTTTCCTAAAATTGCTCCTTCTTTCCCAAGAGTCAACTCTTATCTCTAGATACAATCTTGATGCTTAAGTTTCCCATCAACCTTATTGTTTTCAAGTGAATAAGGGTAATTAATAGTTCTCAAGTCCGATTTTTGATCCGATCGTTCCATTAAAATGCTCTTTGACTTAATAAAATGCAAACCTTAAATATTTGCAAAGTAAAAGAAATACTTTTATTGAAAAATGTTGGGTACATTACATCAGCTGCCTTTTTTTATGTTGATAGTAAGCGACATACCTTGTGGCTTAAATACAAGCGTAATCCACTCACCTCTCTCCAAAGAGAGGATGCACTATTTGTAAAAAATTGCACCAAGTTGGGGATGAGACCTTCATTCTTGCATTCTATCAGCCTTTTGTCTATCCATGGCTCCTTAACTTTTATCTCCATGCTGATCGTACCTCTATATGTCATGGTGGTTAACCATAACCATAGGTCTGATGCATCCCATGCAAACACAATGCTACATTGTGGAGGAGTTTGGAACATCCTAAAAAGGTTGGCAACATGTTGATCTCAAACTTACTCTGAACACCCTCACATAAACTGGAGGCATTACCCATCTCCAAGTTTAAAACACCTTTCAATAGACTAGAGGCATTACCCATCTCCAAGTCTATGACACTACACAATAAAGTCTTGCTCGACTATCAAGCCTTTGGAACAATATCCAGCTCCAAACTTCCATTCATATTTACCTCTTTGTTATGGTCCTTTGGTAAAACTCCTTGATGCAGGATGCCTTCAGCTTGCTACACTGCTCTTTGTCCATGCTAGTGCACAGGCTTCTGTTTTCAAAGCCCTCCCCTTTGCTTGATGCATTTTCCATCTTCTGCAAAGCCTTACTAGCAGGCTAGTCTTCCTCTTCTCTTGTATCTTCCATGCTCTTTGCATTCCTCTTACTCTGACAAGGCTTGATCAACACTTTACACCTTCTTACCCTTACTGCCCAATGATGTCAATTGATTGCTTTGGTGTCTATTTCATCCAAGGTTAGAGATGTACTGACATTGGTAACATGATTTTTTTGACTTATCTCCCTCACTGGGGTAGCATCTTTTGATTCTTTAACCTCTTGTTCCACTCCTTCAATCCTTTGAACAAAATTCTCACTTGACCCTTCTTCTGTTATCTTCATCTTGACCTCTTTTGCAAGATCAATGACACTTGGTGTGCGGCTACCAATTGGTGGTGGGCGTAGGATGAGTGTAAGTGGTGATTGTGGTGGTGGTTGCATTGGTGGCTGTAGGACTTGAACTCGTGGGACTGGCTGTGGTTGCATGGCTGGTGGTGGTCTCGCCCTTGGTGGAGAGATTTGATTCTACCCTCCTCCTCTATTGAAGTTCTACCTTCTTGGATGTGGGAAGTAATACATGCCATGGCCGTCCTCCCCATAGTTAGCAGTAGTACTCCTAGTTTTTCCTTTGTTGTTCTCTCCCTTGCTCTGGATTTTTGACAGGTGCATGCCCTTGCTACACCAGATGCACGGATAAACTTTCAAGCTTAGTAGTGATGCGACTCAATAGGTCTTGCTGCTCTTCTGATGCCTCTTGTGGTTGGGTCCTATGAGCAGTTGTTGCAGTCACTGGGGTTAATCGGACTGAGCTCGATTCCTTTGACTCATTGGCTTTTGCTTGCATGTGCAGCTTCTTGTCTTTAAAGCGAGCTACTTCCACTGCCAACTCATACGTTGCAAGGAACCTCCCCTTCACCTTCTCTTTATGCGGCAACCACAAGCAAGCAATGAAACAGTCCATCTTTAGGAAATTAGGTGCTCCTTCACCTTCCTCCAGTTAGGCAACCCATCTCTCCCACAAATCCACAAACTTGGATTCGTAAGTGGCATACTCTAGCAGACCTCCTTCCTTTAACTCTGTCAGCAACTGCCATAACTTTTATGAGGTTGTGCCTCCACCAAACCTCTTCACAAAGGCAGCACGTAGTACATCCCATGCATTCTTGGTAGCTTGTGGCAAAGCATTGTACCAAGACTTGGCCTCTACTTTCATTAGTAGAGGAAAAATTCATAGCCGTGAGGCATCGTCATCCTTGGTGGAAACCACACAAGAGATGTCAAAGTCATCCAAAAAATCAATGGTGATGTCTTCTCCCTTCTTTCCACTGAATGTGGGAAAAGAGACACTTACCATGTAGTAACTCAATGAACAGGAAATACAAACTCTTTTTTTTTCACAAATGATATCAGCAGATCATAGCGGCTCTCTTATAGGGTTGGGTGGATGGATTTAAAACAGCATAAAAATGGATACATTGAAAGAGTGGTGGTAATCCAACACAGGGAGAATAATAGGGTTTGGGGAGCTAAGGATTTTCCCTAGCACCGCAACACCAAACAGATACACAATCGTTTGTTGATAGTAGATTTTTCTATCTACATAAATATTTACATGCATGTGTTGCAGAAACCTAAACGGGAAGGCGGTTGGTCCATTATCCATGATGCACAGAAGGTGGAGCACTTACTTATACTCTTACCGTGCCGGTGTTGATGAGCCGGCACATCCACAGGAGGTCGTCGCCCTTCATAGGCTCCACTTTTCCTTCATTGCTCAGCATGTACGAGGTGATGGCAACATGTTTGACTACTCCTAGCCTTTTAGCTAGCAGCAGTTGCAAGTAATTACCGTAGTAGTGTGTTGCATGAACTCCACTCCATTCAGCTGTAACTTGTCTCCAGCCCTTGTGCTCCTTCCCGATTGGGGTTGGTTCTTGTGGCCGCGATTTCGAAAATCGGCAATCAGCAGCATTGTAAACAAGTTGTGTTCACACTAGATCCGCTATGGAGAGAAAATGATGAAAAAGATTTGTCTAAACCGCGCTAGTTCTATGTTGTTCAAGTTGCTCCACTGAGAAATCAAGTGTGTGAAGGATTGGAAGTTGAGGTCAGAGAGCTTCATGAACAAAGTGCAGGGCCAACGGATGATACAAGTTTGGATTTTGAGCTGGATCTTAGTGGTGATCATATGCCTAAACCTAGAGATGAGCTTTCAAATACTGAATCTGATGTGGAGAGCGACGAAGAAGTGGATTTTGATGATGAATATGCAGAAGTACAGATTGAGATAGACATCTTTGGTGCATCAGCTCTCATAGAAGATGAGAGATTAACTACTGATTTTTGCTAGAAACTTTGTTGTAAAACTCTTTTTATTAATCTATAATACTGGATAGATTCATTGAGTTGTGTTGTAGCTTCTTTGTTTTGTTATTTGTATTGCTTAAGCTTTTATCTGTAAACTAACGTATTTTATTCGTGTTATTTGTATCTGTAGCCATGGTCGATGACGTTGATACATACTCTCCTAGTTTTAGTTTTCCTGTCACTCCGGTCGGCATGTCACCCAAGCAAATGGGCTCCTTTTTTACATCGTTCACACCAGAGCAAATTAGTTACACACAGAACCACTGGGCAGCTGGTTCCTCTAGACCTACTACGGTCTTCGCTACGCCTAGGACTAGTGTGTCCCTTCCATCGACCGGCCCCACACCTCAGTCGAGTGTGTCTCCCTACACCGACGAGTGGTTCATCTTCGAGACGAGGTAGGCATCATTCTGGAGGTGGTGCTTGTTGTGGTAGCGGTTCTACTGATGCGTCCACACCACTGTGAGAGCATCCATCACTCTCTTCAGTAGATAGGTCACTGATTGTCACACCACGTACACCTTGAGGATCACAAGAGCATGATCCTAGAAAGGTGTACAAGAGCAAGAATGGGGCTGTTGTGGCGGATAGGGTCAAAAAGGCCATGCAATAGAGGATTTGATAGCTCTGTATAGTTCAGTTTGACCACTCTGTGATAAAGATTTGGGATAATCAAGATGATGAAAGAAAGAGCTACATCATCGATGCCATTCACAGAGAGTACAGGCCGAAAGAGGGGTACGATCCAGTCTCGAATGGCTAGATTTTGGACGTGGCGTGTGCCAAAATGTCACACCGTCGGTCAAAGACGAGAGACAGGTACAAGGACGGTGGTCCAAATCCGGCATAGTTGGACGTAGAGGAGTGGGTGGGATTGTACGAGAGACACAAGACAATCCTGATAGATTTCAGCAGCAGAGAGATGCAGCAAGAGCACGTTTGGAGTCTGCTAGAGCATCACATCTTGGAAGTGGAGGCTACGACACACTTTGACATGAGTTTTTAAGTGTTATACATATGCATTAAATTATCAAAAATGTATATGCTATTTGAAGATTTATCTCATAATTAAACCATAATTTTGCAAGAAGTTGTCGTGAAGCGCCCTTCTACACACCGAGAGGAGAAGTATGGGTACAAGCATGGACTTGTGGCCCTTTTGACCCAGGTCTGCAGGAGGAGGGAGAGGCCGTCAACTGCGAGGCATTACCATGAGGGTGACATTCTCCATATATGTTTTTTTTTTGTAGTTGTGGTCTTCTTGATACAGTCTTACTCATTCATTGTATACATGTACAATTTCATGCTTATGTTTATGATTTTGCATTTCGTTTGCGATTATGATTTTGCAGTTATGGTAAGGCACAGAGGTTATGGTTATGGTATGGTGGTTTTGGTTATGGTATGGTTATGGTTTTGCAATTATGGTTATGGTATGGTTATGGTTTTTCAATTATGGTATGACACAAAGGTTATGGTTATGGTATGGCATAGAGGTTATGGTCATGGTTTGGCAATCAAGTGATGGTTATGGTTTTGCAATGATGGTATGGCAATCATGTTATGGTTATGGTTTGGCAATCAGATTATGGTTATGGTTATGGTTTTGTAATGATGGTATGGTTGTTATGGTTATGGTATGACAAGCAAGCTATGGTTATGGTATGGCAAGTGGGTTATGTTTATGGTTTTGCAGTTTTTGAATCATATTTTAATTATGGCTATAAAATCTTCATGTCGTTGTGCCTATGGTTTGGGAGTCGATGTTATGGTTATGCTTTTGGGAACTTGTCATGATTAAGCTTTTGATTTTGTGGTTTTGTTCTTCTTACAATTTTGCTAATCTGTATACAATCGCTCTTTAGTGTCAAGCTGTAGGTGAAGTGCGGTTGCTTGTGCACTCTTCCTTTGAGCAGAGAGGGCTATTTTCTATTGCTGTAGTACATGCAGCATCAGTTCACAGCCCTCCCTGCCCAAAAAAAACATTTGTAGGTTTTGTTGTCAGTATAAGTCTCGATATAGTCATTGTTATAAGCCTCGGAATAGACGTCGGTATAGAAAAATTTCATACCGACGTGTATTAAGGCACGTATTTCGACGTACGTTTCATTGTGTATTCCAACGATCAATATACCGATGCATATACCAACGACACAATACCGACATCTATTACAATGCTTATTCCAACGCATTTTAGTTTAAAAACTAGCTTTGAGTCATCGATATCCGTGTCGGTTTTCGTGTGGCATGTTGTAGTGGAAGGTGCTGGTAGGGACAGGGGCAAGGAAAGAGGAGAATTTTCAACGACAAACCTGAATTGTTATACATGTGGGAAATACAAGCATTTTGCAGCCCAATGTCTAGAAAATGAGAAGCCAACAGAACCTGACAAATTTCCACTGCAGCAATCATGGATTCATTTGATCCAGACGTTGTCTTCTTAGCTTGGTATTCTGGCATATCTAAAGGCTTGGATGATAACATCTAAATTGTTCTAGCCTCAGAACATTCTGGTTGTTCTCGTAGCTTCTTGGCAAGATTTTCAGTGATTTTGGCTGCTAGCTCCTTTTATTCTTGCCATTCATTAGCTCCTTTCTCCTTGCCCTTCGCCTTCCAAACTGCCCTTCGCTACTCCCATCTCTTGGTTTCAACAGTCTGTTTCTCCTCTTCATCATGAATTTCTTCAATGAAAACCCCCTTCCTCCTAGTCAAAACTTTGATTGGCACTTGCTCTGGAGTCTATTGAATGAGGTACAACAAGTCAGATTAGACTTGACTAAAGTTGGAAACACTACAGTGAAGAGGGACCAGGCAAAGGATTCATTAGTTCAGGCTTCTGGCTTGATTGAGAATCTTCATATTAGAGTAGGAAAGGAAAAGTTTAAATCAAGCTTCTTAGTCTTGGATGTGCAAGGAGCATATGGAATACTTTTGGGCAGACCATGGCTCATAACTGCTAGTGCCATTCATGATTATGCAAATAAGACATTAACCATTCAAGGGCCTAGAAAAAGAATTCAGATGAAAACTGACAATACAAGAAGCTGGAAGAAAGCTTTAAGGTTTGAAGAATTATGTAAGAAGTATGGAACAAATTAAAAAATATATATATTGCTTCTATGAATAGTTTTTCATTAACAGAGATGGATCTGAGTGTTGTGCTACTGGACAAGCAACATGCAGAAATACAAAGGAGACAGTATCCAAAGCAATTTACTAAAATGAATTCTGGAGAGAGACCAGTTCAGTTCAGCTGGATGGCAGGCCACTAGAACAGCCAGTACCAGACTCGTACCAGACAAGTTCAATTTCAGAGCACTGGGGGAGGAAAGTCGGGATGAAGGGAGCGCTATTATCAAGGAGACACACATTCAAAATGACCTATTGGATGTAGGCAATCCTATTAGCGACTATGATGCTAGTATTCAAACTGAGAAAGAGGATGAGTTGATGACTCAAAGAAAGAGAGACGGCCTAAACTGGTTGCTTCTAGATGATCAAGAGGTATAAGAGTGGAATTTCAGCTTCGAAGAAAACCCTAGAATGATAAAAATTAACAAGCATCCGAAACCAGAGATCAAAGAGAAGGCAAAGGAACTATTTTAGAAATTTAAGGATGTCTTTGCCAGGGAACATACAAATCTAAAAGGTGTAGATTCAGAAGTATGTCAGCATAGGATACCACTGAAACTTGATGCCAGACTAGTCAGATTACAGAGGTACATAATGAATTCTAATTATGCCAAGAAGGTCAAAGAGGAGATAGACAATCTTCTAAAGGCAGGATTCATAACAAAGTTATCAAACAATGACTGGTTATTCCCTATAATGGTAGTCCCAAAGACGAATGGGAAGCTGAGGGTGTGTGTGGATTACAAGAAGCTTAATGCCCAAACCATAAAGGATCCTTTTCCACGACCCTTCACAGACATGATGCTAGACGAGATGGCAGGCCACAAGATGTATACTTTCATGGATGGATACAGTGGCTACAATCAATTGAAGATTGTACCTAAGGACAGGGCCAAGATTGCCTTCATCACTAAATGGGGAGCATTTATGTATCTGGTGATGTCGTTTGGATTGTACGTGTAATGCTCCATCCACTTTTCAAAGATGCATGACGGAAATATTCAGTGAATTCCTACATAAGTTTTTGGCCATATTTGTGGATGACTTTACCATTTTCTCCATTGAAGAGATGCATTTATTTTTCTTGGAAATGGTACTCGAAAGGTGCCCTTCAAGTCATTATTCACGGTGTGAAAAGGTCAGCTTCTGGGACACATTGTGTCCAAAAATGGAATTGAGATGGCCAGTGATAAAGTAAAGTGTGTTCAGCAAGCTAGAGCTCCAATAACTGTGTTTATGTTGAGCTCCTTCCTCGAATATATCAATTTTTACAAGAGGTTTATTCATTTGTTTACAACTAAAGCATTACCTCTGTATGAGTTGGCCAAGAAGGGGAATAAATTTATCTCAATTGAAGAATGTGAATCAAGTTTCTAATGTTTGAAGGATGCAATTAGTAGCAAGCTAGTTCTTTACCAACCAAACTGGGAGGTAATTTTTCATGTGCATATTGATGCATCTGGAATTGCGATGAGGGCTATACTTGCCCAGCCTGATTGTAGGATAGACTACCCAATCTACTCCACCACTTGTAGGTTTAGCACAGCTGAACAAGGCTATTCTACCACTGAAAGAGAGGCATTGTATTTTGCACCACAAAATTCAGACACTGTTTAGTGGGGAAAATGTTTCACTTCTATGTGGATCACCAGGCTTTGTTGTTCTTAATAAATAAGGTCAACATTCAAGAAGGACTAATTAGATGGATGGTGTTTTTGATGGAGTTTGAATTTAAGATCTTCCATGTAACAAGACTTCATTTCAAAGTGTTTTAATAATAAAATTTGGTTTTTTAGGAAGTTTTGGTTGTTTTAAAGTTTGTCTACTGTGTAGAAGTCTATTTTGACCGTTTTTGTTCAGTAAATTTTTTTGACCCGAAAGTCACTTTTTGGGCCGTTTTTGAAATTGTTAATGCGTGATTTTGAAAAATATTTGTATGTAGCGATTGAAGCATATAATAAAGGGAACAACTTCCATTTTCTGAGCTTTTACAGGTTTTGTTGTTTTGATGCTCGTTTAGGCCCGCAAATTAAGAAAATAGTAGGAAATTTTTGTTTCGCACTGTTTTTGTCAAATTTGTTGGTTTTTGCACAAACATTTTTAGCAAATTTGAGCAAGATATGTTTTTTCTAATCTCACGGTCAACAAAGAGCGCAACGAGATGAACAAAATTCTATGAGACGGGCTCAAATAGTTTCGGCTTTGTTTCTAAGATATGAGTTGTTGAAAACAGCTGTAAAACTCAACACTTTAAAAAAAAGTTAACCCAACGGATCGTTTTACGACCTCGTTTTCTTCTTTCTTTTATTTTGTAGGTTGATTTGGAGTGCAAGATTGGGCTACACACGTCCAAAATGGCCTATTTTTTTAGAAAAGCGTGAGCACGTTTTTCGAGGACGATTGATATAAAAGTCATGTTGCTAGTGATTGTAGACTTAAGATTCTATTGCAGATTGCAAATGCAAGCACGAGCACGAGTGCGAGTGAGATGTTGCATGCAAGTGACTTTTTAGAAGCTCATTGGACCCCTCTTTAGCCCAGCCAATAGCATTCAAACACACCATGTGGCTAAGCATAGGGAGAGTCTGACATGTGTCCTATGTGCCCCTTGAGAAAAGGGTGCCCTTTGGGCGAGTGGGAGGTTAAGTCAAAGATTCCCCTTACTTTGGGGCTTTCCCCCTCCTTTGTAGGGTCTCTTTTTTACTCAAGCACCTTACCCCCCATGCATAGGAAGCTTCTCAAGCACCTTAGCCATCAAGCACGACAAGCACCTCAAGCTTAGGTCGGGTTCCCACCCCAAGCTCATCCCTAGCTTGCGTAAGGTCAAAGGACTTTTAGCACTAGCCATTGAAGGTCTTTAATGAAGCTAACCCTAAGGTCTTTTAAGCTCCATTAGATGCACATTTCTCTTTGATAGGCTACCTCCTTTTGGATCCATATTGAGATGTAACCATCTCTCCTCTTGGTCCCCTATTGAGATAAGTCTAGAAGCACTTATTGCACACTTCTCTTTGGTAGACCGTCTCCTTTTGGACCCCTATTGAGATGCAACCATCTCTCCTTTTGGTCATTTGTCGAGATAGGTCTAGAAATACTTATTACACATTGCTTTTGGTAGACCATCTCCTTTTGGACCCCTATTGAGATACAACCATCTCTCCTTTTGGTCCCCTGCTAAGATAAGTCTAGAAGCACATGTCTCTATTCTAACTCTTGTTCGTGATTATTCTCCCACATTAAATGATCAGTTTAATATGAGAAAATCATTTGGGCTAGCTAGATATTAGATTTTATGACATTACCTCTCTCTTGAAATCATAGTCGTCCTCGACTATGAGGTAGAGAAGATAAAGCGTAGTCATTAGTCCATGATTCTTAGTGGGTAGAGGATCCCTTTTTACCCTACGACATCATTCCAAGATGGATGACTAGTCCATTTGGTGCTTGGGAAACGTATCTTCCGCAAGCATGTCTGCTCTTTAGTCCATATCATACTTCCAAAGTAGAGTGACAAGTTCTACTTGGTGTTTGGGAGACGTCATCACCACAAACATGATTCTAAGCATCCATACTATTTAAATTTGTGCACAATAAAAAGAGAACTACTCGTATAAGACAAAAACATTGTTCATTGTCAAATGCTTACTTTAAGGCATCATTGTAAGCATTGACAAGCTTCATAATATCCCTAAGCTAGATTCCTTGCATCCATTTAGCATCTTTAAAAGGATAATTCTTTAACTTAATAAGATTTCATCAGACAATCTTACTATTTCTTAATACCTTCTCTTCATGTCATAGGAGGGACTCATATTGAAGTACTTCTTGATCTTTGATTTTTGGAGAGTCTACAACTATTGCCTCTTTTGGTGGCGCTCCTTTATAAGGCTTATGTAGGCTCTCATGGAAAACATTGTGCATGAGCCAATGGTTGGGCAACTTTAATTGATAAGCCATCTCATTAATTGGCAGAATTTAAATAGAACCATATTATCTTTTTACTAGTTTAGCATAATACTCTTGGTGGCCCGTAGGATTCTTGCCCATAGTATGCGTTAGATGAGCTTTGAGAAACTTTAGCACGCCCAGTCATTTTCCTTAAAGGCTAAGGCTCTTTTGTGCTTATTAGTAGCAGCCCTTTTTACCTTTGCTATGAGATGGATATAATTATTTTAATCTTTGGAAAAGATTCTTGTAAGTCTCGGCTATATTCATCAATAGCAAAGATCTTCCCATGTACTTTAAGTAGTAAGGGACTCCCTCTTTAACCTTGAAAGGTGCTTTCCCCATAGAAGTATGTACAATGTCATTGTACGCATACTCTATAAGAGGTAGGTCTCTCATTGAGAACATTGATCTACTTCCATGACATAGGCTTTAAGTAGATTCAAGGATTGTTAGATTAGTTATTTCACTTTGGTCATCCGTTTGTGGATGATAGGACGAAAGAGAAATTTAATCTACTTTTTAGATTCCAAAAGAGACCCTTCTAGAAATTACTGGTCATTCTAGGATCTTTTTTCGACACTATGGATGTTGGAAAGCCATGATACTTGAAAATTTGAGGTCTAAAGAGGGTTGCCCATTTGATGTGCCTTAATAGTCTTTTTGACGGGCATAGATTGTGTTTTCTTGCTAATCCTGTCGGACTGAAACAATCCAAGTTGCTTCCCTTGATCAAATTTCAACTTTTCGTATAGCATCCATTTTGAAACATGCATTTTGCTTTTCATGGTAGAGCAACATAAACACATTTCTACTCCTCAAAGAGTAGATTATGGAATCCCTCTTTGCCCCGCATAAGAAAAAGTATGGGATTCATACATGACTTTCTTATTGTATGGGTGAGTAACACATAGCCTATTGCCATTTGGAAGATAACCATCCTTCAAGGTGAATGGTTCTTTTTTCTTCCCTATTGCAAAGACTATAATTACGTACTTAAAGTCTTGGTCAGTAGCATACTCATCTATCATAAAAGATAGATCATTATGAGTTGCTATAGACACCACATTTACCCTTGGTCAGTGCGAAAGTGCATCAACCACTTGATCGTGCTTGCCAACAATGTGAGCAATATGAAATTTAAATTGCAAAAGAAAATTTGCCCACCTCATTTTTTTGTCGGAGAGCTTGGTTTGCATCATGAAGTTCTTGAGGCTTTGTGATCCATTCGTAGGATGAATGGAGTCCCCAAGAGATAGTGTTTCCATGTGTTTAGGGCATATAGAATAGCTACTAGCTCTTTCTTGTATTTGCTTAATACTCACTTATCGAATTTGAGTCTTTGACTCTCATATGCTATGGCATGCCCTTCTTGAAGCAAAACAGCTCCAAGGCAATCACCACAAGCATCACATTGTACCTCAAATGGCTTTGAGAGATCTAGTAGTGTGAGCACACGTTGAGAGATAAGCTTCTCAAAAGCTTCTTGTTATTTTGCAGTCCATGAATACTTAACATTCTTTTTTGTTAATTCATGTAATGGGCACACATACCTACAAAGCTTCGTACCTCCATTAGATTCCTTGGACGTACTAGGCCATCTTTTTATTACCTCTAACTTTGTTGCATCCATACAATGCCATCTTTAGAGATAATGTGACCTAAGTATTGAATCTCTTGTAGGAAAAATTCACTTTTCTTTTGATTAATGAAAAGCTTATTCTCTCTCACAACTTGAAAGATTACCTGGAGGTGTCGCTTGTACTCCTAAAGAGAATTTGAATGGCTTGAATATTTTTGTCCATCATGAGTTTGAATGCGTCTAGAGCATTTGTTAGGCCAAAACTTATAACTCATCAAATAGACCTTATACCCACGGCATGGGAAATCAATATTTGATAGTGATCTTATTTAGTGATCTATAGTCGCATGTGATATGTGTCGTCTTTCTTTTTCACTAAAAGTAATGGTGAAAAAAATGGAGAGGAGCTAGACCTCCCCATCCCTTTTCCAACCAATTCATGCACTTGCCTCATGATCTCCTCTTGTTGAGCTTGTGAAACTCGATAAGGAGGCTTGTTGGGCCATGAGCTTCCTGGTAGGCGGTCAATTGCATGGTCATCATCCCTCATTTTAGAGGTAGCTCGCTAGGGATGTCGTCAATGAAAACATCTTGGAATCCATTTAGGAAAATAGACAATTCTAATTCCTCTTGATTCCCTTTATTGCAAGGATATGGTGTTCCCCAACTCATTAGCATCCATGTACATGGTCTTTTCCCTCTAGGTGAAGTAGATTCTCCTTTCAAGGAACTTCATGTCGGAAACCATGCGGTTAAACCATGGTGCTCCAAAAATAACATCCTCGTGTTTGAGAGGGAGATGAAGAAATCCTCTTGGTCCACATAGCTTTGGATATGAAGCCTCAATTTTTCAATTAAGGAAGTAACTGATATGTCTTGTCCCTTGATAGATCCATCGGCTTTTAATGTATCTCCCATCTCGTGGGCTTGTATGCCTAGCTTGGTGGTCAACTCCATGGATATGAAGTTGTGAGTTGAACCAGGGTCAAACAAAATAAAGGCAGCATGCTCTTGCATAGGAGAAATCTCTTTTGGAGCTTCAAGAATAGAGGCTCTAGGAGTCTCATTGTGGGCAATTCTCTTGGGGTAAAGACGATAACCATGGCCTTGCTCTCTACACTTAAAACATTTGTGATCCTTAAGAAAAGCTTCTAGCTCTTTAGGAGAGAGTTTATATTTACCTTTGTAAACTCCCTTCTCCTTGGACCGATTGTTGTTGTTGTTGTTGTTGGAATGGCCTTGGTAAGAATTTTGGGCATTGATTTTCCTCTTGTCTTTATTTTCCATGGGCTTGACATTCTGTCTAGCCCCTTGTTGGAAATTGATGCAGAAATCAACCATGGTGTGGTGGATTACTTTGGTGATAGAACCAGGCCTTTAAGAGTTGACATACTCGGCCATCTCTTTGGGTAATCCCGCACAAAATTGTTGCTTTTTCTTGGTGAAGTCTATCTTTTGAAAGACAGTAGCCTTGAGATACAAATCCCAAACTTATCCACATATTTGTGAATAGACTCATGAGAGAGAAGCTTCTAACTCCACCATTCGGTAACCACATTGTCCTTTGCATCATTTGCAAGGAATTGCTTCATGATGGAAACTCGTAGAGTTTTCGATGTCTTTGGGGCTTCACCATTGCCACGAAAGCTAGGCCACCATTGACGAGCTGATTTTTGGAAGTGCATAGCTACATGGTGTAGCTTGGAGGACTCCATGAAGCCCTCATCTCCAAAGGCCGCATCAAATTGTTGGATGAAGGCCAATACTTTGTCAGGAGCACCAAAGGTTCCATCATAGGTGAGAAAAGAGATACTCTTTCCTCCCTCTTTAAACTTCTTGAGCTTTTGTGACCTTAGCCATGCAAGGTAAGATTTTCAATGTCCTCCCCTCTTGTATTCTCTAGGAGAATAGCCATAACTTTCGTCGGAAGAGGAGGAAGGTGAAAGAAGAGGGTGACCTCTTTCTTCCCCTTTTATTCCTTTGTTTCCTCTCTTTCCTTTCGAAGTGACGAGGAGAAGGACTATGGGTTGACCGTTTCCTCTTGGGAGGAGTTGTCGATCGTCTAGGTCACCGTCTTGATGGAGCCACATCTTCTGAGCACCTTAGGGATTTGTTACTTTCTCGTTCTTTGGATTCCTCCTCTCTGAGGCCTCCTAAGCTCTCTCTCCCCTTGGAGGGAAAGGAAATCCCATAAGCACGAAGTTTTCGAGTAACTTCGGCTTGCATAGCGAGGTTGCCCATACCTTGTTGCAACCTATTAACAAGATAATTAACAAACATGGGGGCATCATCATTAGCACCTTCATGTGCAAAATCAAAGTTATCGATGTTCATTCTACTCTCTTGGTTATTGTCAGCCATGTTAATTAAACTTATGTATTTACTTAGTGTATGCTTTGGCAATTCAAAACCTTAGTCTTTGAAAATAGGCACTTAAGTATCTACACCCACGGCTCGAATTGGTTAATTATAGAGAGTACTGGAGTGGGTCTAACATAGCAGAGTTGCCGAGGGATAGATCCTTTTGGACTTCTTATGGCTCAATAATGGTAAAGCCATAGGCAAGTCTAAAAAGACTCCATAATAAAGACCAAAGCTCCCGAGGTATGCACCATATCCCACTTAGTGGGCTCAACAAAATCGATAATAGATCCCAGTCCCACTTACCCTAATATAATTAACAAATTCAACCATTAATAGGCTACTTAAGGACCTCTCTTCTTAAGCAAGAAAAGAGAAACCAAATGCTACGATACCAATGTAATGGAAATGGCCTATGAACTTTGAGTGTAATGGAATTATGGAATTAGATAAAGCACTTTTGTGAGATTACTTTGTGAGCATAGCGGGTGAACTTAATTGATGGTAGCAACATAAAGATGGTACTTAGTTAACTTGGCATGAACAATACTTTTGCAAGAGAGAGAGTTTAGAGAACATGACAAGAGTTGAGGGCCGGACTCATACGGAGCTGGTCCCCCCTCCAATAGGAATTTGTATTATAGTTTCTCCCATCAAGAGAGATTTGGTACAATACAATCTTTGTGTTCCTTGTGACCATGGTGATGCAATGAAGATGGAAAGCTTCATGTATCACAAGCATAACATAAACTTTGTAGAAAGTATTAACTATCCCAAGCCTCAGCCCCAAGGCCTCAAACACCTTCAAAGGTGGAGAGAGCTAGCGGGGAATGAGGGTAGGGAAGAGGAAGAAGAAATATTCCATAGGAGAAAGAAATAGTTCCTCGCCTATCATCACTCTTCTTGCTAGCATACATAATAGCATAGTAATGAGGATGGAGAAGATGGAAAGCTTAAGCATTGAAGCATGGCTCTTGGTTGGATTTGCATTCCATAGCCAAGAGTGTTGGTGTAGGCTCTCACTTCTCAACAAACTTGGAGAAGGAGGTGGAGTTTCTCTACTTTCACCAAGTGAGAATACATCCACAAAATGAGTGTGTGAGAGGTGTATACCCCCCAACACACCCCTTGCTTGCTTGAGGCGAGTTCTACTTTTTGCTCATGTCTCAAGCTCATTGGATCCCTCTCCCCCTTGCCAATCATATGCACCATGCATTTCAAGTACATGGGTAGTATTCGGACAAGTGTCCTCCTTACCCCTTAGAGAGAGAGAGAGAGAGAGAGAGAGAGAGAGATTGAAAATATTTAGATATTTATTGAATGGAAGAAGCTCATTGGACCCCTCTTTAGCCCAGCCAATAGCGTTCAAGCACACCATGTGGCTAGGGAGAGTCTGACATGTGTCCCATGTGCCCCTTGAGAAAAGGGTGCCCTTTGGGTGAGTGGGAGGTTAAGTCAAAGATTCCCCTTACTTTGGGGCTTTCCCCCTCCTTTGTAGGGTCTCTTTTTGACATGTATCATGAGGGGAATGTAAAGTACATGTGGAAATGAGTAAATGCAAGATTTATGAAATGTTAGACTGCCATTAAGGACAAATAAATTGCACTTTGAGTAAATTAATTAATCAAGAGTTTTGAGCTTATGGGTGAGTTTATCAATTAGTTAGCTATGACTAAGGTTAAAACAACTACTCTAGTACTAGCTAAGCTAAGAAGATTATCTAAATGCAAGATTCCCTAATTATGCTTTTTAGCTTTGATTAGCCAACTTGCTCTCACAACTGCAAACAAAAGCTTGAAATGTTAACTGTAAGCTCAATGGAAGTCTTTTAATTTTTATTTTTTTTTAATACTTTTTTACTTTGGGCCACAATCATGTGACGTGTGTGCTTATTTTGTATGTCCGGGGTTTTTTGCTTCTCAAGGAAAAGCGCCCACACTGGGAACCTCTAGGGCTCTAGTACCATAGACAATACATGTGAGTGAAGTACCAATTCAAGCCAGGATTTCTCTTCCAGCGTAAGATTTTTCATTTGTGGCACTTATGTTTTTTTTTTTTTTTTGCTTCCATTTCCTTGGTATTCGCACTAGTGTTTTTTGTTGTTTGAGTGAGCAAGCCTTTCTCTGCCTAAAACATTCCTAAGGTCTCAAATACTCGGATAATTTTATTAGCTAGGCCTAGTGGTCAAGTAAATGAGTTAACCTAAAGTCACGGTCTCCTAATCTCCAGGCTCATCCATAAGATTAAACTGGAGTTCAATCAACTTAAGCAAAGACAAATTTATACATCTATAATGGCAGATAACAATCATAACTATTGCACTCAAACAAAGAATGAAAAATCATTATTAGCAATTACACATATCCACCAACATGAATCATGGAAAGTAGTACACCTGGAGGTATGGAGTGGCTCATTTCGTTGAAGCAGATGTCCTCAGCCATGTGGATGGAGATCCATATAAGTCCTACCTAACACATCCAAAAACAGGCACTATACCTCTAGGAGGCATGTCAATGTGAAAAATTAAAACTCCTTAAAAAACAAACTCAAAACACAATCTAGACCCCTAACCTACCTATCTGTCACCCCTTTTAGAATCAAGGAAAGAGGATATTATATAAACCGGGTGGCCACCCTAAGGCTAGGCCTCTATCCTCATCATCTAGATAAATAAAATCGTTGTCCGTGAGGCCATAGTCTTCCTCGGTCTCTATTAGTTCCTCTTCATCATCCTCTTGTGCAAGCATGCTAATCAAGAACCGCGATGCGTGGATACTCATCTTGTGCAAAAGAATAAGCATGTGCCATTGGAGATACATTCGCTACTGGGTAGGGATCACTAGTTAGCCATAGACGTATCAGCCATTCTAACTCCTCAAAATTTCTCACATGCAAGGCTCTCTATCAAATCCCATTCGCAAGAAAGTATAGGGTAGCATACGTAGAACACTTGAGGAAAAGACAAAGGGTACCTTTCATCAAAAATAGAAGTGCATGCCTCTAGTGAAGTAGCCATTTCTGACAAGATAGATAGATTTGGTTAGGCCTTTAAAACATAAGAGTTGTTTTTGTGTGTTGCTTGAATTGACACGGTGAATTTGGACTTATATGTAAGATCTGATAGGGTGCTCTCTCGTTGCTAGTCGCTCTTGCTCTTTACTATTTTTGTTTTTTGTGAGTATAAGGCTATATATATACATTCCCTAAGATTGGAATTGAGAGGTCAGGGAGGAAGGTTGAGAGGGGAGCGAGTGAATGATTGATGTTAGCAAACACTCCCCCCTTCCTTGGTTAGATCATACCTTTTGGAAGGAGGTCGTCACCTTTTGAAACCAATTGTTCCAAGTTGTTATGGGTGAAGGTTTTAACCAATAGTTTTCGACCACCCTATGCGTTTCATCTAGTTGCAAGGGTGGTAAGGTACTCTCCCATGATTTTATTGGCAACGTTGTTGTAGGTGGTGAACTTACCCCAGGAGGTGCAAACTCTTTCGTCCTTGTATGGATATGTACAGTGGTAGGTGGAGGTTGTGTCGAAGCTTCTATTTGCGTATAGGAACTACATGAAGAGCAAGAAGCTTCATTTGATTTCCCTGTTCCTGAGCTAGGTGGAACAAATCGTTCTTTCTTTGGTACCCAAACTAGCTCTAGATCGGGTGTTTATTAATCGTTGGAATGTAGCAAGGGCATTTGTTAAAAGCAGTGTTTATTAATCGTTGGAATGTAGCAGGGGCATTTGTTAAGCCAAAAGCCATCACACGAAATGCAAACATGCCAAATTCCGTGATGAAGGCAGTTTTAGCTTGGTCCTCTAGCGCTATCGTGATTTGGTTGTAGCCTGAGTACCCATCTAGGAAGCTATAAGCTTCCTTGCTTGCAACTCTTTCGAGTACATGTTCGGAATATGGTAGGGGGTAATGGTCTCTTCTAGTAGCTGCATTAACTTTTTTGAGGTCCACGCACACCCTGAGTTTCCCATTCTTTTTTGGCACGATAACTATTGGAGACACCCATTTAGAGTGTTCAATAGGATATATGAACCCACATTTGATAAGCTTTTCTAGTTCTTCTTGAATGATCTTTGCGTACTTAGGATTCATCGGGTAGGGTCTTTGTTGTACGGGCTTCGCAGTGCTAATCATAGGGATTGTATGTTGGACCACAGAAGGTGGAACACCTTTCATATCATGGTATGTCTAAGCGAATACGTCCTTGAATTCCTTGAGAAGCTCTTTGAGGACCGCCTCTTCAACTTCTGTGAGGTCTTGGGCAATAAAAACAGGTTTTGATTCTTCACCGGGGTCAGCTAATTCTATTTCTTTAACTATTGCCGGACCATCATAGATTCCATTATTCCCATCGATAGGTATTCTTTGGGCTTTTGTGTACACAACCTTTGCTTCCCCTGTGGTGTAAGATTTCAAATGTTCTGGTGCAGGATGCAAGTCTGTGAATTCTGGTTGTGCTTTGGTTTGTGCTTCCATTTCTGCTTTCTTGTGTTGTCGAGCTAACTCGTGGTTTTGACGCCTCCTTGCAGTGCGGCTCAACTTTGGCTTGTCTATGATCTCTAATTGGGCTATGTCATGGGGTCGTGGTCTACACCACATAACATTTTGGAGATATTCACCCCAATTGTCTACCAATTTTCGATGAGCATCACATGCTCCTATATAACTGAGCCATTCTGCTGAGGATCTCTTCTTTTTTATCCTAGCACGTACATTGGCTCGATATCGACGCCTCTTAAGGTTTTTCTTTTTCTTATTTGAGACCTGCTTTTGATTTGCATTTAGATCTGGCTCACTAAAGGAGTCCTCGTTGGTGTCCTCTTCACTCTCAGGGGAGCTATCATCGGTTGATGTGCTCGGTCCTTCCGAATGTTTTGACTCTGAACTTGCTCCACTCTCTAATTCATGAGATTCAGAATCCATTTCACTCTGGGAGTCAGTGTCCAAGTCGTGTTGGTCAAAGTCTTCTATTGAGCTATCGGTGTCACTGTCAGATTGGTCCACAATTGCCTTGCCCTTAGAAGATGCATGTATGGCACTTATCATGTTCAGAGGTGCAATTTGTGGTACCTCTTCCCCCTCTGGTGTGACCCAAGTGGTTCCTCTATTTCCCCAGGTATCTATGGTTGCAGCTAGGTGTACCCAGTCTACGTTGTCTGATTCCGTCATACCCGGTAACACATCCATGTAAGGAGAATCTTGGCCAATGTCCGAATCCTTCTTACAAGTGTAACAATATTGTAGTGGGGCCGAGTGAACGGTGGTGTCAGAGCGATGATCAATAATGGTTTTACTCCCTAAGGGGTGTACCTTACCAGTCACCAAATCCACTCTAAGGACAGAGTCTTGGAATTGCAAATAGACATGATTTTTAGACCAATCGTGAACCATTTGTGCTTCCCTCATGAATGGTCGTCCTAAAATCATTTCATATGACATAAGGTGTTTAGAGAAATCCATTACAATGAACGTATGTCGTACCTTGTGTCCTAGAACTTTGATCTTAAGATCCTTGAGCATCCCCATAGGTTTGGCTATGGTACCATTTGCCATCTTTACCACAATGTTAGTAACACTGAGGCGGGGTTTTCCCATGGATTCCCAACAATCTTTTGTAACGATGCTAACTCCCGCACCACCATCAAGAATTCCCTTTATAGTTAATCCCTTGGTAGTGATGGGTAGGGTCGCATTAGAATCGTCGCCTTCAAAATACTGCCCTTATTCGTTAATGGGTACCTCGATCACAGACTCGTGTCCATCTAAGTCAAGTGATTGCAAATGATTTTCCTCATCAATCATAATCGAGTCAAGCCTATTTGGTTGCGCAAACTGCGGTAATCCCGTTCGTAGCTCTCCGTTAAGGAATGCTCGAAGTGCAAGGAATAACTCAGGATCTCCATACAGCTTTGCTATGATTGTGGTTCGGACCTCAGAAGACATGAAGTCCACTAGTTTGGCAACATTCATTGGCATTTTGCAGGGTGTAGGTCCTTGACTAGGAACTGGTGAGGATGGAATCTCATATTCCTCAATGGGATCAGGTATTCCTGCGTTAAACATCCTTTCCAACAAGAAAGGTGTATGCTCACTTTCTGATGCCCCGTCCTCACTCCCTTCTTGGATGATACTAGATATGGCTAACGGTCTATGGTTCATGTGGGGTGGATGAACTTGCGTGGGAAACACTGTGTCATGAATTTTGACATGCATGGGTTCTGGTTCTAGTTTCCTTTGAGTCTCCTCCACTAAACCTCTTAGATGTTTCACCTGCTCAATCTCGTCTACTGGGTTTGGGTACGTCCCAATCTTCTTTTTACGATTCTTCCCTTTTTGCCCCTGCGGTTTATCTTGGGGGTCTTGGATTGGATTTGGAAACACTTGTGGTGTTTTCAGAGGCTCTTTATGGTTTTCTCTTATTCGGTTTTCATTTGGTTCCATGTTACGGTTTTCTTTGTCGGTATTTCCCTTTGTGGTATTGGTTCTAGTCTCCATTGTCTCGATTGAATCTGAATCATCCTCGAGGTCATTCATATACACGGGGTCATCTCCTGTTCCTATGTTTGTTTTGGAAATTGGCTTTGAATTTCCCGTATTCTGCGACCTCTTCCTTCGTGTCTTCTTTTTCTTTGCTTGGATAACTGACGCGGTATCTCTCTCTTCGAGGATATGGCCTGGCCCTTGAAGCATGGACCGTGTAATCGCATAAGCGGGTGCGACAGGTGGTATTGACGATGTCACACTAGCAATTTCGACCAAATTTAGGGGTGTGATTTTAGGCGCATTTGGGTTATAGGGGCATTGGGCAATCAAGTGATCTATGCCACAACGATTACATGTGAGTATTGGCATTGGAGACGTGCTCCCTTGATTCATTTGCATCTGTGCAGCATTCTTTTGCAGCCTAATAGGGCACTCCGCTGCCCGATGTGGTCCACCACACTCGTAGCATTGAAGAGGTGGCCTCCTAGCCTGGGTGTTGATATTTTGACCTTTGGATGCGAGAGCAGCAGCTTGATAAACAGGCTTTACTTGCCCCCAACAATCTTCCATGTAGTATATAGGACACTCTTCCAATGTATCAAGTCCGTAGGCAATACTAGTGTCTATTTCCTCCTCACAGCCATCTGCATAAGCATTTGATGGCTCGCAACCCACTTGGTTCATAGGGGCGACTCTTGGATGCGGGGGCTGCGGTCCTAGCACAGGAGGTGGTAGCGGTGTAGCTTGTACAACATTTTGAGGTCTAGGGACCATGTGTTGCAGTAGTTTCTCAACAGGTGGAGCAGGCATCAATACAGGAGCTCGAGGTGCATCCGTCCAGGCTACAGGTGGTCTATTTGCCATAATGCGCTTGATCATTAAACAATCCTTAGCTTGGTGACCATACCTACCACATGCGTTGCAAGTTCCATTAAATTTTACTCTAAACGTAGGGCACTCACTAGTGCTATGTGGACCTAAGCAAATGGAACACCATTGTTGCTCCCTTCTTGGATACATGTGACTATTTTGAGGGGGTCGATTATCCTTAAGAGACTCTTGGATTGCCTTGGTGAGGTCTGTCAAGAATGTCTCAAATACCTTTGGCTCATTGGCAATGGGCTTTGCAGTCATGGGTTCATACTCAATGGCTTGTGAGCTAGTGGATCTCGTGTCGGTAGACACCCTCATGCCTGCTATCATCAAGTTGTCCTCCAATTGGATTGCATTGGCAGTGACATCTTCCCAGGTTGTGATACCTCTAATCACTAGTCCATTATAGATTCCTTCATTCCTCAACCCTCGAATGAATCGATCAAGCAGTTGGTTATTGTTGAAGTGCTCATTTACAGGGCAACGAGAGTTTAAGTGCTTTAGACGACTAATGAAGTCCCTTACTAACTCTCCTTCCTTACGTTCGGCCTTCTGTAGCTGAGATGCTACACCCCAAAGCACACCTTCTCATATGTACTCCTTTAGAAACAACCTTCGAAGGGTAGGGTAGATTGTTTTCTCGTCCACCCTTAGGGTCCTATACCAATCTCCAGCCTTCCCACTTAATGTCAAGCTTAAGGCATTGCACTTATGTAGTTCGTTGCGTTCCCCTAAGGAATCACATACTTGTTCAAACACTTCAATGTGTTTCCTAGCATCTTCGTCCCCATTGAATTTTTGCGTGAGTTTGGCAATTTGTACTGCCTTACTTCTAGGCTCTCTATCAGATGCATGACGCATATTTTCCGCGACAGATCGACCTATGGTTTGAGCAAACGCTGCCAAGTCACCTATGTGAGGAGGCAGGGCCGGTGGAGGTACTCTTGGAATCATATGTGGGAGAGGGACGGGTACCGGTCTTGGCATATGTGTGGATGATGCAGGATATGGAACATAACCGGGCATAGGTCCACTCGGATAAGGGCTAGGGAGCGGCACTCGAGGAGCATAAACAAGTGGTACAATTGGAGGTGTGGGGGCCATGTGTGCATAAGGGGCTAGAGGCACATACGGTCGAGGCCCCATATTAGGTACTACGACACTAGGTAGTGGCACTGCGCTAACCATAGATGTCATCGGTACACTCTCTGTCAGGCTTATCCCTGGAGTGAGCACTGGGTTTTCCTTAATAGAGGGTTGAGCCAACTTAGGGAAGCTAAAGTTGTCGCTCGGAGGCTCAGATTGCATAGAGACCCCAGGTGAAATGACGTAAGATGGGTCCATGGGGCTCATTAGAGGAGTCTCCATTTGTGATAGAGTAGGCTGTTGAGCCTTGCTCGTATCCAGAAATCTCATGGGGCCAGTTGAGAGTATATTTACCCCTCGGTTTTGCCTTTCTGATTGAATAATGCCATGGATAACATTACAGATCATTTTCTATTGATCTTCGATGCTCGTGGCACTAGAGGTGGATTGTACAATCTCTATCCATCCTACATGGTAGGCGTGGCCAGAGTGTAGATCCGTCAACACCTCAGTGTGGAGGTCATATGTCCAATGATCATTAATGAACAATCCTTCTAGAGTCGACGTGTTAACGGTTTCTTGTGAGGTAGAAGCAATGTTGCTCCCCGTGGTTTTACTTGTCACCAACGGTACTCTAGAGGGAACTTCTGAAGGAGGCAGCTCAACAGGGCCTTCTTGGTAAGAAGTTGGCACGATATCCACATGGACACTCTTTGGGGGTGTGGGGTCCACGTGCGATGTGAAAGGAGAGTCCACTTCCCCACCCCCTTCGTGTGCTTCATTTGCATCAGGTTCCGAGCGAGTAGCTCTACCTAATGTTTCCATGAAACGGCTAAACATACTAGTACTAGGCTGTGGAGCTTCGGGAGGTGCATGGCCTTCTCTCTCAGTGTTTTGGGTAGGGTATGCTTCCATGATTTCTGAGTCGGAGGAGGAATCACTAGCGGCTATTTTAGGGTCTTGGGTGGTGCTACCTTGTGTCCCCGCTGAGGGTCTAGATCCTATCGTGGATGGGTAATGGGTGTCCGTATGAACAGAGGCACCCTCAATATGCTCGTGTTCTAGCACCCGCCCAGAGCGTAAGTGCATGTGCTTTTGATACCCTAAGGTGTCAAAAAGCTACTCTAGGAGGCCTTGTGACTAGTTTTTAGCGTGTTTTTTGTTTTTTTTTTGCTAGATTTTTTAGAGCGTGTCGTGGAATGGGCCGTGTGATAGCTCGAAACGAGCGTATCGCTAGGAGGGACGCGCTATGCTTTACAGCCCACCGTTTGGTTCTATTTTGCTCCAGAAAAGCCCGAAACAGTCTTTTCCTAGCTGGGGAACTATGCTCCAAATAGCAAGTCTAAAGGTGCAAGTGGGAAGAGAAGGGAGGAGAGTGGAGGACTTGTCCCACATGCTCTCATTCCCTCTTGAGGAGGTAGGGTATATATATAAGAGTGAGTCTAGTATATATCATAAGACTGAGGACTGAGGCCTGGGCTTGGGCTTGGGCTTGGGCTTGGGCTTGGGAAAATGATCCCGATCTAGCTTTTATACAAACCAACCCATCCGTTTTTATAACTCACGTTTTTTATTTTCGAAAATCTAACCTCCCCCTCGCTCACGTTTTTTTTTTTTTTTTTTAAACAAAAAAATATTTTATTTTTTTTTTTGAGATATTATTTGGTACGCGTTTTGGTGCGCGTTGACCTCACCTAACTATTTACTGTCCCACCTACCTACTGACCTGCTAATCAATGGTTCACCTAATTACTAACCTACTTAATTAACTAGCAGTGCGTCTAACTGTGCACAAACCAGAAAACATAGAAAATGCAAAAATTGAAACTTGTCAGAACTGTGCAGTGAAAACACAGAAAATGCAAAAAAAACGCAAGAAATGCTAACTGTGTGTAAACAGAAAAACAGAATTTTGCTAACTGTCTAACTAATTACTGAATGTACGCAGCAGAAAAACAGAAAATGCAAACTGTGCGCATTGGAAAAACAGAATTAACAACTTGCAGAAAAAATACGCCTTCCTCTCCCTCTTCTTTCCTACTGCAAACCACTCATACAAGAAGCACAAAGTGCCTCTTGGGCTTAGTGCAGGGCTATTCCCCGGCAGCGGCGCCAAAAATGTGCGCTCCTTGCCGCACTGTCGAAGCAAGGGACTTGCCGATACACCGTGTACGAGCCGCAAACGGCTCCAAGCACACAACTAGTTTAACTAGTAAGCTCAAAGAGGGCAATGGTGTGTCGCTCACCGCCTTATGCTCCTGCCGTAGAGGATTCCTCGCCGCGAAGAAGAGGGAGACGCCGCTACGCCGCGCTCAACCGCCTCGCGGCCGTCGTGCCGCCGTAATGCTCGATCGCACACACACTCTCACTCTCACTCTCTCTCTCTCTCTCTCTCTCTCTCTCTCTCTCTCTCTCTCACACACACACACACACACACACACACACACGCACACACACAAGGAGATGGTGAAGGAGAAGGTGGAGATGGAGCAAGAGCAGCTTCTATTGCACAATGAGAGAATGACTCAATTTTAGGTTTAATTGGCTTTTATGTGAGCTCACCCCATTCACACTTGGGCGCCCATGCTTAGCCAACCAACCCTAGCATGTTCGTGTTAGAGTGCGCCTCTCATCGGTGATCACTCTACCTTTCCCTATTGGACCGACAAGCCCGGTGCCTGACTCTACTTAAATAAATAATACGGTTACAGTGTCCGTCGTAGGCGATAGGGTGTCCGTGAGCCACGAGGGTTAACAGTAACCATGTCTCCTCTTGGTCCCTTGTTGAGATAAGTCTAGAAGCACATTGCTCTTTGGTAGACCGACTATCTCTCCTTTTGGTCCCTTGTTGAGATAGGTCTAGAAACACTTATTACACATTGCTCTTTGGTAGACCATCTCCTTTTGCACCCCTATTGAGATGCAACCATCTCTCTTTTTGGTCCCTTGCTAAGATAGGTCTAGAAGCACATGTCTCTATTCTAACTCTTGTTCCTGATTATTCTCCCACATTAAATGATCTCTTTAATATGAGAAAATCATTTGGGTTAGCTAAATATTAGATTTTATGACATTGTCCCCTGTTGAGATAAGTCTAGAAGCACTTATTGCACATTGCTCTTTGGTAAACTGTCTCCTTTTGGACCCCTATTGAGATGCAACCATTTCTCCTTTCGGTCCCCTGCTGAGATAGGTCTAGAAACACTTATTACACATTACTCTTTGGTAGACCATCTCCTTTAGGACCACTATTGAGATGCAACCATCTTTCCTTTTGCTCCCCTGCTGAGATAGGTCCGGAAGCACATGTCTCTATTCTAACTCTTGTTCCTGATTATTCTCCCACATTAAATGATCAGTTTAATATGAGAAAAAATCATTTGGGTTAGCTAGATATTAGATTTTATGACATAGCACATTCATGCACTTGTGAATTGTGATTGGCCGGAACCTCAAGGCCAAGGTACTTAAAGATCTCAACAACTTCAAGTGTCTCGTTGTTGTACACAATGCATGGATTCCCCTTATAGTTGGTTTCCACAAGCATAAACTTTGTTTTGGATTCATTCACAATCAGCCCACTATGCAAGCAAAAGTTCTCAAGTACAACCATGAGCTTTTGTGCATCCTCTAAAGTGTGTGCTAGAAGCACTACATCATCTGCATGCAACAAAAGCATGATTACCACGTTGCAAATAGTGACCTCTGCAATGCCTTCTTCTTGCATAAAGTTAAGTATCATTTGTTCCAATTGATCGATGCATAGACCAAAGAGAGTTAGTGACAACGGACATCCTTGTTTAACCCCAATAGTGCTTGCAAAATTTTTGAAATTCCTTTTCCCATGTGCAATTGACACATCACCTTCTCATAGATTTGAGAAACCGCTAGCATAAACTCACTTGGCACTTGGAGTTCTTCCATCCTTCTCCACAAATTGTTGCGTGGAATCATATCAAAGGCTTTCTTAAGGTCCACAAAGCAACAATACAATTGCTTGCCTTTCAATTGACTTTTCTCCATGAGAACACGAAGAGTGAAAAGATTATCAATGGTGCTATGGCATCGACAAAAATTCGTTTGTCCTCTTGCACGCTTTTCATTCTCTTCAATCCAATCACTCAATTTTATCTCTATTATGCACCCAAACAACTTTTCCATAAGAGACCCAATCATTATAGTCCGGTAGTTAATTTTTACATCCCCTCCTTTATGCAAAGGCTTGACTCAATTAGTACTCCAATCATAAGGCATACCATGTTGAAGTGCAAGGTTGAACATGTCACACATCCATTCATTTGAAAAATCTCCCATCCATTTAATCATTTTTGTCTTGATACCTTGAAGATCTCCCGCTTTGCGAGTGGCCAAATTTTTGAGCCCACCGCATACATTCTTAATAGTAAAAAAAGGGGGAATACATGAGATTGAACCATATCCAGCATTTGAATGCTTATATAGTTGCCTACAATGTGTGTACATATCCACAAGACTCAAGTTACCAAAACTCTCAACTTGCTTGCCTCTCAAGGTTCCCCAAAATCTTCCACATGTATGTGCCTTTTCTTGGACTTGAAAAAATCCATGCTTTACTTCCCATCGTCTTCTCTTTTAAATCAATTCCTTGTATGTATGCAAATGACTTTTATAGTTGTCTTTGTCCATAGTTGCATCAAGCTTTATCAACCAAGGACTTTTGAGCATCTTGACATTCTTTATCAAACCATCTTTTACATGATCTATCTTTGTTGATACCATGGACATGCTTTATGGCAAAGCATTCTTTGGCACAAGAACAAATAGTTTTCTTGAAAGCTTCCCATTTAGTTTCTAAATGTGCATCATATTGAAGCTTTTTCATCCATAACTTTCGCTCAACCATTTCAATATACATAGGTGCTCGTTTGAAATCCATACATAGTGATAACTTTGCTTCTCTTTGGCCGAGATTATCATGCTTAATTACTTCTCCACATGCAAGGTCAATACATGAGGTCCGATGGTCTAATTCCGGGGTCCATTAGCCAAGCATAAACCTATTTATGCGATACATGATGGCTTCGGAGAGTAGCATATAGTCAATCACACTATCCCCATTATGTTTTCTACGTGTAAATCCATCGCTTACACTCCGCAAAGATACACCATTGGCATTGAGCATACCCGTGCTATTACGCGTTTAAAAGTAACTTTCCATAGTAATCGTGCTCTTTCTCATCCATTGAAGTACGATCATACAAGTGAATTTTGTCCAACTCCCTTGAAATGTATGACATATCAAATACAATTGAGTATCATGTTGCAATGTTTTTGTACGAGCATTCATAACCCCAAAGACAATAACATCACCTTTTAAGCAATTTCCTCCTCTAAATAAAAAAAAATGGATGATCTCTATTTATGCAAACATAAAAGGGGGAATCATGATGAGGAATGTAACAATTGGCTACAAAAATGTGTGCTCTTTTTGGTATCATAATTTTCAGCCATGCATAACATTTGTGCTTGTCATCTATCACAATTGCTACAAAATCTTCCAATCCTTTCTTAACCATACATGTTACCCCTCCTTGCCCTCTTTGTTACTTGAGATTCTTTGACTACATCAATGAATGTACATTGTAATCATCTAACCCGTTAATCCTTTGTGCATCATTCTCCCAAGTTTCAACAAGAAGTATAACATCGGATTTGCTTATTAGTTCATCAATGTCAACTCCTGCATTCTATGTGTATCCATTGCAATTCCATAAGCATACTTTCAATTGTAACTCAACCTCATAGGTTATACATTCCTATTTGTTCAAGAGACTTGCCTCCTCCTTGAACAAATTTTCTCCATGAGAGATCTCCTTGTTTTTCTTATTCCTCTCCTCATATGACTTGCGATGCATTGATGGCCGGCTTTCGGAGCCATGGCCGTGGGAACGAGCCCCACTCAGGGGAAGCATTATTTGAGTTTTTTAAAAAAACATTTTTTTCTCCCTGCACTGCTGCCACCCCCCCTCCTTGCTCATGCGCTCACAGCAAGGGCCGCCCCCCCTTGGCACCACCCTCTCCCTCTCCTCAAGCCCTCTCTCTCTCTCTCTCTCTCTCTCTCTCTCTCTCTATGTGTGTGTGTGTGTGTGTGTGTTCAGTTATCTCTCTTTCTCTTTCCATACACACACAAGCGCTTACTTACACACACATACTGTTGAGCCAGCAGAGGATCACACCCACATTTTTGCTCACACTCATCATTTTGTAACCATTGATTGTAATAAATGTCTTTCCGACATTAATTTTGATTTGAGCCATTCATTAAGTAACGGGACTCAATTGAGTTTCCAGCTTGTAATCCCGAAGTAATTTCACCTGTTGATGTAAATAATTAGAGATGTTCTCACCTCCAAGGTTGAGGTATATAAGCCAAAGTTTTTGTAACCTAAGGAGATTCAATTATTAATCAAAGTGAGTTTTTGAGCGCCGTGATTGTGTCTGAGAGAGAGAGAGAGAGTCTTATCTTCTTGCTACGCGAGCTACGAGGCCGCCATTGGAGAAGCGACACCGCCATTGTGTTAGCAACGGTGAGAGCTACGCACAGATACCAAGAGTGCGCGCTATCGGCTTCTACGTGTGGTAAGTTCCTACGAGCTTCGGTGTGAGTTTTCTTCCAACTCGTGTGTCGGAATAGAGCGTGCAGCATATCTATAGAACCACAACGAGTAGAGCTACACATTAGTACCATCGGGGTCAAGTTTCGGTCACCTGTATTTTTCGGCCTGTCTTCATACGCGTTTACCGCACGGAGTGGTTATAGGTTGATTTTGCAGTTCAAGTCTTTAGGGTGTTGTTCTTACCTAGTGTATAGACTTCCCCTTGAGTTTGAGATCGATTCAACGATTCTAGATCCTGTTTCGTATAGCATTCGTTCGTAGTACGGATTTCAGTCACTTGCGTGTTTTAGAACTTAGATTTGATTTCCTTAGTAGTGATTGTCATTAGAAGGTCGAGTAGGTGATTTGACACCCACCTAGTTGTTTCCATGCGCCTGCGGGTCAAGCTCCGTCCTCGTCTGACAAATTCTGTTGTTGGTTGAGTTCTCGCTATTTAGCTTCCGCTAGCGGCGTAACCGCCTTAACATTTGGCGCCGCTGCCGGGGACGAGAGCCCTAAGTAGGTGACCTTAGACTAATCCTACGAGGTGAGTCGGATAAACTACTTTGTATACTTTAGTTAGAAAAGATCTAGGAGTGGTGGACTCCGAAAGTCTCGAGAGATACTAGGAAGTGGGGTATTCCTGGGTCTTCCGTGTTGACAGTATTTTTAGTTTAGCTTAGATTAGATTGTTTTTTATGGTGTTTAAGTGGTTGTTGACATAAAAAGCATTTGCTACTCCTTGTGTGGTAGTAAATCTCTTTATATTTTCAATTGCAAAAAATCCATTTTATGATTAGAAGTAGCTTAGGTAGGGCCTGATTTGATCTTGATCTAGAGCTATCAATTGGTGTTCTATTTGCTTGAGGTGTTTGATTGCATGTTAGATCACTGAAAAAGTCGCTTTGGTAGTGAAATATGCAATAAACAAAGTTCAGAAAAATTTTCTGTGTAACTGATTGTTGCTGAGCACTTAAAAGAGCTATTGGAAGAGTTCTGTGCTGAAAAACTGGAAATCTGCAACTTTAGACATCATACGCGTATGATGTCTTAGGACCTAAACAGAGACTAAAATTGAAAATTTGACATTGCCAGAGTGTTTAGAAGGGGGGTTTTACCCTAAGATCAACTTAAAACAAGAACATTAACACTCAAAGAAACCCAAAAAGACAAGTCGGAGTCCAAGAAACGCAAAGAATAGGAAATTTTGGATTCAAATCTTGTTTTTACATTCAAACCTGACAAAAACACTTGAAACTCAATTATAAACATTGGAGAAGGCTTAAAACCAAAAATAGTCAAAATCTGGGACAAAAGACATTATACGCATATAATGTCTTTTGGCACATCCACTGCTTTTTTTTTATATCTGACCTGACAAGATTGTTACAATCACTGTTGGAAGCATAAATATCAAGTTTGGACCCAAATTGATGAAAAAGACATCATACGCGTATGATGTCTTTGACCTAATTTTGGACATATTTTGATACTTTGCTAACACAGATCCATTGTAATAGCTGTCTAAAGGTTATATTTCAAGTTTCATCCCATTTGGATCACAATTGACCCAAAAAAGAAGTCAAAAGCGGAAAATTGCCAAGAAAAGCCTAAATTAGCTATAACTTGCTCAAACAGAGTTCAAACTGAATTTTGTGAGTGAACAGAGCATAAAGGGGCCACTGAGAGTGAGCATAACCAAAATAGTCAAAATCTGTGAAAAAAGACATCATACGCGTATAATGTCTTTTTCAGCATAACAGTAACAAAATTCTCACTTGATGAAACAGAAGTTGTCCAACTGACAAGATTAAACAATTGACCAAGTATCAGTCAGTTTGGATCAATTCTAACCACAAAAACTTGGGGAAAACAAATTGCCGAGACGGAAAAGTTACAGTCCTTTAGGGGAATTGATGAATTTGAGATCGGGCAGGAATCTCCGGAATAATCAACCAAAACAAGGGGAACCAGCAAGTGCCATATCAACCGAGGGAAGTGTAAACCAAAGTTGGGTGCAACCATTAGAGCTGATCTTTGAAGGAAGTGTCTCTGATACTTCTTCGGAGAGATCTTACGAGATTTTCACCGAAAACTTGGAACACTTGAACCTGAACAACAGAGAAAATATGGCAGCAGGATCATCAAACCCTTCCGCCACCATGAAGCTATTGTTCATAAAATACCAGTACGACAATGAGCAAGGTGCCAAGATCTACAAAGATGGAATGGACCGCTATTGTGTAAAGATAGAAGATAGACCTAGTGAGTTCAAGGACTTAGTGCCTGTGAGCTATAGCGGAGATAGATATCTAGATGACGAGGGTACCATGTACTTGGTAGTCCTAAACCCTAACATTGTGGACAAGTGGGGATTGATGGGCACCAAAGCCAAAATAGATGAAGAACTCGAGGAGAAAGCACCAATAATGAACTTCCCTAATGCGAGGTTAAGAAGAGAGAATGAAACTACAAGGATCAACACTGATAACATCTATGTGGGGCTATACAAATATAATAATGGGGAGCAAGATCTCTATTATAGATGTGAAGAACCCTACACCGGAGAGTTGACAAACAAAAAAAGACTCTATGTCTTTACATACACAGAGGGATCGGAAGTGAAAATTGCCGCTTACGATACGTATGGCAGGCAATACTCAACAATGGGCAAGAAAGAATTAGAAGGATATACATACTTTGGGGGACCACTACATCAGTATTATGTTACTTCTAGCTCACATAGACCAGCACCAACAACTGGAGTGCAAAACTCAATGACAACAGGAGGACAAAGAACTCAGGTTGCTGACTCTTTCAGTCAACCTTGGGACTCGAAGCTCGGACCAATGGGATCATTACATTCCAGAGAGTCAATGGAGACGAATCGAGGTAGTGCAGTTCCAATCCCCACCTATACCACGCCAGGTCCAAGGTTTGAAGCGGAACCATCACATTTACCTCCTAGTAGTAGATTCAGGGCGGGGGAACCGACAAGGGTAACCCATGAAGTCCATGATGCTAGAGAAAGCTTTAGCTGGGACACAGGAGCAATGAGATTGGTAGCAGATCATAGACGTATGAGACCATCTCAAGTAGCCAAGTGTATGCCAAAGAAGTATGGTGGTTCAGGAGATCCGTATGCACATGTGTCACTCTTTAAGCAAGTCTTAAGAGCTGAGCAGATAACAGATTTCCATACACAATACGAGGGATTTGGTCTTACTCTAGAAGGTACTGCATTGACATGGTTTCAACCAATGAACATAGGGGGATTCCATGACATTGACCATTTGCTAAGAGAGTTTGCTGAGGAATTCTCAAAACGAGGGATTAAGCACAATACGGTCTCACAAATATATGCTTTTAAACAGAGAGAACACGAAAAAGTGAAGGAAGCTTCACTTCGCTTCAAACAATACATTGAGAGATGTCCAGTACGTGAACGACCACAAGATGACAGACTATCTGTTCTCTTTATTGAGGGACTGAGGAACGACACTCTCAAGAAGGACTTGCACTTGAAAGCTTGTACAAGTTTCGAGCAAGTAATGAGAGAGGCATTGTACTTAGTGGATAACTGTACGGTTTATGGAGAGGTGTCAGCGGATACAGATTTTGCATCCAGTAGCTCCTCCTCCGTAGCGAGCGAGACTACCACTAAAAAGAATGTTCAAACAACAACCATGCCAAATGTAGAGCAAATGATAGAAGATGCTCTAAAAAGGATGGCACCATACCAAAAACCATTGCCAAAAACACTGAAATGGTGTGCTATTGAACAAAAATGGACAAATCATCCAACAGAGGAGTGCTATTACAACAAAGGGTATGTAAGGGAGCGCCAGTATGCACCTCCTGCTCAATTAGCACCACCTCAGATACATCCAGTACCTCGATACCCAACGGGAAGTGTACCAGGACCTATGGGGATAGAAAGACCGCAACCGGTATTGGGACAACAACCACCTTTACCAGGAGCAAGACCAGTGGGCATTAGATATGCACCAACCTTAGAGAATCAGGAAGAACAAGCCTTAGTGCCTGTTCAAGCCTATTATGAAGAATCGGGTGCACACATGTCTCCGACAGTGTATTACCCACCAGAAGAACCAAAACAACCAGAACCATGGGGCATGATGGGGAATGTTGGAACACCAATAGTTACAAGTGCTTCTGATGAAGAGAGATACAATATGGACGCAAGAACCTTGATGTTCATAGCTCATGGAGGGTTAGCAGGACAGAGACCATCCTATCCACAAAGGACGAATCAAATGGGACCAAGACCAGCACTAGGACCCTGTTACAAGTGTGGAGGTGACCATCTGATGAATGTTTGCCCACATACGGAAATCATTAGAATTAACGCTTATTGCACTGAGTGTGGGGTTACTCACTTCATTGAGGATTGTCCAAAGAATCCAAACAAAGTGCAAAAGACGACATTGAATATGCTAGAAACTATTCCTACCAGCAGTGGATCTGAAAATGAAACTTTGATACCAACGCAAGTTGTTACTAGAGCTCAAGCTAAGAAAACCACTAGAGAACCTGAGAATGGAAAGTTAGCGACTGAAGTGGTTAGTCAAGGACCGCGGAGTCAGAAAAACACATGGAAAGCTAGAAAAGCACGCATGAAGTTGAGAAAAGAACGTGAAGACGCTATTCTAGCTGAGGAACTAAAGCAAACTAAAGCTAGATTAGAGAAACTTGAGAGTCAAAACGAGAAACGAGAGATGAGCCCGGAAAGAACGAAACAAAAGAGTATCAAAGAAACAACGAGCTTAAGCTCAGGGGGATCAGTGCTAGTCGACAAAGTACATGAACCATTGGACGCACTGATGAGAGCTTACGAAGCTAGGTTAAAGAACAACCAAACACAAGAACAGAGGTGGATGACATACCCAAACGCGGAATTGGAAAAGCAGAGACTTGAAATGTGCCAGAGAATGATCGAGACTGCACAAGCCTTATTAGAACCACCAAAAGAAACAATGAATTGTGGAAAGGGAAACCCAATTCAGCAAGAGACTATCGTTTCACGGGTAGCTGAAAAGACTCCTAGTGCACAAAAGCCTGAAGATACACACAAGGATGACCGCATAGTATTGAACACAACCGATCAGGAGATAGAGAGTTTTCATCCAGTCATACAGAGGATTTACGGAAAAGATGAGGATTACAATGAATTTTGGAAACAAGTGAGAGAGGCAAACTTTGCAAACGAGCTAAGTTGCCAAGCTAATGAGACAAATTGGGAAAAGGACATCAGGAATCCTCCCATAGTGGAATTTGAGGCAGGATCTCAAGTAGACTTGGATCTGCAATCTTACTGGGGAGATGGGGGCTCTGTGAGAACAATGGAGAGCAAACCTCATTCACTGAAAACCTTACCTTCATACTTAGGAGAGTATGAAGCAAAATCCGAGATTAGAGCACTTCCCTCACGAAAAATCTCATCAGAAAAAGTCATGGACTCGCAAGGATTGATAGAGATTTTGTCAACACACTAGTGACATGCACTATCACTCTAGCTGAGCTTTTGAGGCTAAGACCACATATGTGGACCACTGTAGGAAAATGCTTGGAGAAATTCGGGATAAAAGATCCAACATCGAGATTGCAAGAGAGCATAGAGGAGCTGAGCAAGCCACAAAAGAACGCTAAGCCTGTACCCTTAAACAAGGTCGGAGAGTATTGCGAAGGTGAAGAGGGGAATACAACCTTACCAGTTGAATTCCAAGGAGTGAACACAATGGCAATACTAGACAGCGGAGCTGGGGTAGCCATTGCTACAAAAGAAATCTGGAAAAAATGGGGGAAACCAGCAATAAGGAAGACTAGGTTGAAACTCCAATTAGCAGATGGACACATGGAGAAACCTATGGGGTTATTAGAGAAAGTTGTAGTGACTTCTTGCGGCATTGAATACGAACATACTTTTGCTATTGTCGATTTTGCCAAGGAGAATAACTATGATATCATATTGGGAAGACCATTCATGAGACAGTTGAAAATGGTCCAAGATTGGGGCTACGATCACATATACTTGAGAAATATGGAAACCACTACACGTGTGAACCTGAAAGACCATAGCTACAAAGATGTGAACCGAACACCGGTAGAGGAGTTTGATTCAGCTACTTTGGCGGGATCCGAATTTCCAGCTTGGTTAGGTAAACCCAAGGAGTTATGGATGTGTGGAGCTTCGAAATGTGGAAGTCTGAAACGAGAAGAATGTGTTTTAGAAAGGGCTATCGAAGACGAAACTTATGTAGGAGAACCCTTTCCAGAGGACACGTTTGAACCATTAGAATGGACACACATTCTAGCAACCCTAGATGTTTGTGCAATTCCGGATGGTCCCACAACGAAATTTTGCGACAAGGACGGGTACGACGTGGTTCCGTATTTCATGTTGAGAACTGTACTCGAAAAAGAAACTGAAAAGAACGATACACTGGAAAAGGAAGATGAAGAAGAGGTGTTTCACGACATTCCCAATCATCCAGAGTGGGGAAATGAAGCAGACAACGAGTCAACGGACAATTCAAGCGGAAACGAAGAAACTATAACGGATGTCCGATTTTATGATTTTCCGAACCAAACTAAACAACGCCAGAAACATTATAGAGCAAAGAAAAAAACAAAAGGGGTTAGAACCAATCCGATACCTAGAATAAGAGGAAAAAATCAATTCCTAATGCTAGTAAAGGCTGAAGATTGTGTTAAGGATAAGATTTCTGGAAGAATGAGAGGCAGTGATCAAAAGAGCTTACGAAAAGACAAAAGAGGCTCAAGAAATCAAGTTCAAAAGAATGGAACGAAAACTGAAACAGAAAAATCAGAAAAGAACAAGCGCAACAGAGAATACACGGAGTCCAAGTTAGAACGTAGAAACAAGTACAGAGAGCTCAAGAAAACTCTGAAGGAAGTTTGGACGACAGAAATTGAGAGTGGAGAGGACGAAAACGTCAAAATCAAGGAAAACATGGATGTTCCCTCTCACTATAGGAAATTCACAATAGAGGATAGGAAGGTGATATTAACCCCACCTATTCGAGAGAGGAAGGAGAACGAATCTTATGACGGACCGGAGGATGCAAAAAAAATTGATTTAGCAGCTCCAGGTGAGACGCCTAGACCGGTGTACATAGCCACAGATTTGTCTCCAAGCGAGGAAGAGAGACTTTTGAGTCTTCTCAGAGAGTATAGGGATGTGTTTGCATGGTCTTATAAGGACTTAAAGGGAGTTGACCCATCGATATGCCAACACTCAATCCCACTGAAACAAGACGCAAAGCCTAGCAGACAGAGACCATACACATATAATGATACTTTTGCTAAGCGAATCAAGGAGGAGATAGATAAGCTAATGGAAGCTGAATTCATATACGAGATTGAACACACTGATTGGGTATCTCCGATTGTGGTAGTACCTAAGAAGAACGGAAAACTCTGAGTGTGTGTCAACTTAAAGAAAGTGAATGCTGCAACAATCAGGGACAATTATCCCCTGCCGATAACTGATCATGTTCTAGAGCGTGTATCAGGGAAAACAACATACTCCTTTCTTGATGGTTTTTCAGGATATAACCAGCTAGCCATAGCACTGGAAGATCAACATAAAACAGCTTTTGCAACGGAGTGGGAATTTATGCTTATCGGGTTATGCCTTTTGGTCTAACCAATGCTCCCGCAACCTTCCAGAGGCTGATGACGCATGCTTTCAAAGAATACTTAAGGCTGTTTCTCGAAATATACATGGATGACTTATGTGTACATTCTCTACTGAGAGATGAGCATCTAGAACACCTAAGAAAAGTATTTGAGAAATGTAGGACATATCGCATTTGTCTCAATCCTGAGAAATGTGTGTTTATGGTCCGACAGGGCAGAATTCTGGGACATATTGTCTCACAAAACGGAATATCCACGGATTTAGAGAAGATAAAAGTTATAGTGGATATGCCTAGACCAACCAATGCGAAACAAGTACAGAGCTTTATGGGACATTGCGGATATTATAGACGATTCATTTACATGTACGCTATAATAGGCCAACCACTTTACAGGCTAATAGTGAACTTTGAATGGACAGAGGAGTGTGAGGAATCATTCAAGAAATTGAAAGAGGCACTCATTACTGCTCCAGTCTTGAAATCACCAGATTGGGAGAAGATATTCCATGTGCACATAGATGCTTCTGCATATGCAATAGGATGCATTCTGGCTCAGCCAGAAGAAGGAAACATGGATTTTCCTATCTGTTACGCCAGTCGACAGCTCAACCATGCAGAGAAGAATTACACCACAACAGAGCGAGAGGGATTAGGAATGATATATGCTGTAAAGAAATTTCGGCATTATCTTCTAGCCAACAAGTTTGTGTTTTTTACGGATCACCAAGCCTTGCTCTACCTAGTGAATAAACCATGCAATACCGGGAGAATAGTGAGATGGTTCATTATCTTACTGGAATTCGACTTCACGGTAGTAGTAAAGAAAGGAAAAACACATCTTAGAGCTGATCATCTTTCGCGATTAACGAATGGAGAAGACCCTATAGGAGTAGATGACGACATGCCAGACGCGTACTTGTTCAACATAGAAATGATACCTAAGTGGTCTCAAAATGTCGTTAACCTATTAACCTATGGAGGAGAGTTCGATAGAAGAGAATACAACCTGAAACATATTGCTATTCAGCAATCCAAGAATCTTCAATTGATTGCAGGAAGGTTGTATCAATTGGGAAATGATCATGTTTTACGACTATACATCAATCCTGAGGAATATAGTATATATCTGCGCGAAGCACATGTTCAGGAATGTGCATTTCATTGTTCAAGAAGGAACACATATAGGAATTTGTTACAATTGGGAGTCTATTGGCCAGGAATGAAAGAAAGCGTACATGAATATGTCACTGTATGTATTGTATGTTCATCAAAACCGTCAGCCGAGTATTCAACATTATATCAGATAATGATCGCTCCAGAATGGAGTCAGTATATTGTTGAATATCTCACAAATAGAACTTTACCAGAAGGAACGTCAAAAGCTCGTCAGAAATCTGTAGAGACAGAAGCTAGAGATTACGCTTTAATAGGAGATCAACTCTATAAGAGAGGTAAAGACAACCAGCTTAGGATTTGCGCATCAGAGTCTGAGTATGTGATAATCCTGGAGCAAGCTCATGGAGGAGTAGGTGGAGGCCATTTCTCAGGTGATAAGACAGCAAAACTTGTCTTAGCCGCAGGAATATGGTGGCCAACATTACATATGGACGCTGAGGAATACGTTAAACGGTGTGATGACTGTCAGCGGACCAAAGTACCACTTAAAAGAGATGATATGCCGCTTAGACCAATGATGGGGGCAAGAGCTTTTGCAAAATGGGGGATTGATTATGTCGGACCCATTTCACCTCCTGCATATAAGACTCATGCACAATACATCATTGTGGCTACAGACTATCTAACAAAGTGGGTCGAAGCAAAGGCAACTCAAAAAGCAGATGCCAGGACCACGGCACAATTTCTATATGAATATGTCTTTGTACGATATGGATTGCCAATAGAAATTGTGAGTGATCGGGCACACATTTTATAAATGAAGTGATAAAGATCCTTCTAGATGAATTCATGGTAATCCATAGGAAATCAGCCCCGTATCATCCACAAGCAAACGGACAAGCTGAAGCAACAAACAAAACCATATGCACGGTCCTTACGAAGATTGTATCTGAGTCGAGAACTGACTGGGACCAGAAGTTGCATTCAACATTATGGGCATATAGGGTAGCATATAAAACATCAATAGGAACGACCCCATATAACATGGTTTTTGGGCTAAATGCTATCTTACCAATAGAATTCTTGATTTCAACCTTAAGGGTGGCTAAGGACCTAGAGTGGACAGGGTACGAGCTCTCTGATAGAATAGATGACCTGGAAAAGCTAGACGAGCTTCGCCTAAAAGCAGTAGCTTCTATCTACGCTCAAAAAAGGCGACAAAAGGAATTTTTTGATAGGCATGTGCGGACTAAAGAGTTTAAAGTTGGGGACTATGTCCTAGTTTACACTCTGAAACAGCATGCTAAGAAGCTTAAAAAGCGAGGGATGGGACCTTTGGTGATTAAAGATCTATCACCAAGTGGAGCCGTCAAGCTTGCTACATTAGACGGAGAAGAAATGCCCAATTGGATTAGTGGATGCAGAGTGAAAAAGTATCTGTTGCCGCTAACACAAGACATGCTTCTCAAAATACATCAAGAAAAGCTGCGTGTCCAGAAAAAGAAAAAGATCGAGGAGGAAGCGCAAGCCGAGGCGAAGGAAAGAATGGAGAAAAGAAGACTACTGCGTCAGAAACAGCGCAATGAAGGAGCAATACGAATAAATGCAGTCAGTATAACAGAAATGGATAATGACAAAGAAGAACCCATCATTGAATGCAAAGTAGGAACCAACCAAATCAAAGCCAGAGCACTATTGGATTCAGGAGCTCAAGCTAACCTACTTTCACTCAGTTTGTATAGACAATTGACAAATGACACTAAACTACAAACTGCCAAGCAAGAGTTAAAGAGTTACTCTGAGAATTCAATCAAAACTGTCGGATGCACAGTTTTACATATACAGATTAACCAATATGTGTATCCTCATATGTTTTACGTGGTTGAAGACCAAGCTACACAACATCCATTATTGCTAGGACAACCATGGCAGAAGCAATACAATGCAATGATTGACTGGAGATCTAAATCAGTGCTTATCAAATACGAAGGTGAAAGTCAATCAATTAAGTTCACCAAAGGAGAAGAGCCAACTCCAAAGGACGAATCCAAACACAAAGATAAACAACAACCAGAGAAAAAGAAGAAGATATGGCAACCAAAAGTTTCTATACAACCGGATTACTCTTCGACGAGGAATTCTCAACAGTGGATAAGGAAGACAAGCAATAATATAACAGCTCAACCTTGGAAAACAACGGAGTCAAAGTTGGTATGGAGACCAAAAAAGGCTGTGCCAGAGAACAAAAAGGTGGAAAACAGAGTCTTCAATACCAGACAACAGAGGGATTCCAGACAATCCAGGACATTGAAACAGATCTGGATTCCAAAGAAGTTCATGACGGCACAAAGCTATAGCAAGCAAATTTGGATCCCAAAGATTTGTAAATAGGAACTCCCTTCAATACAATCAACAGAAACTCCTAGGTATTTCAAGGCGAGGAAATCAACACACAGAACAAAGCAGGTTTGGGTCGCAAAGAGTTTGTGGCAAGCACAAGCAAAGCGGAAGCAGATTTGGATTGTGAAAAAAGACAACAAGGTAACGAAGAATCCATCTACTGATTCTACTACCGAAGTGCCAAAACCAACCCAAAACCCGACCACCAATCCTTCAATCAAACAAAGAGCAGCTTTATTGGAAAGACTGTTGTATCATCGCTCTACAATTACATTGGGAACTTATGACCAAAACAACTACAATGCTTCACCCACAGACACTTCATAGTCGTCCGGGAGGACTCAGACTCGGAGGGGGGGAGGTATACAGGAGCTACAAAGCAGCTACAAGCGGAAAAAACAAAGAAAAACAAAAATTATATTACAAGGGCAGTGTCTTACATGATTTTGCAATTTTTTATGTTTGATTGCGGATATTGATAATATTTATGCCCTTATATACCTTGTTTTGCAACAAGAAGAGATCAAATGATGAATTTGGGTCTCTAGATGTGTAAATATCACTAAATAAGAGTGTTTTTGGAGCTAAAAAGTGGAAAAAAGTGGTAATCCAAGTCGAAAAATCACGAAGAAGTGTATATTTATATACACAGGGTTACCAGCTATTTATCGTGTATGTTTGGAATTTTTTGGCTTCAATTTGATATTTTCCTTTATTTTTTATGATTTTCTTAATAAAAGTAAAAGAAAAATAAAAAAGCAGGTGAAATGAGATCGGAAAAAAGAAAAGAATAGACGGCGATGATCCTAATGACAAGGGCAACCCATGGTAAAAATGGGGTACAATTCTGAAAAAGTTGCGGAAAGCCCGAAATGACAGAATTTTGGCAAAGTGGACAGATTTCTCAGAAACAGGTCAAACGGAGTCCGAATTGAGAAATTTCAAATCCTAAAGTGCATTTCACGACGAGATAGGAGCACATGTCAAATTTGGTAACAAGTGATCCGGGAAGCCCGAAGTTAAGTATTTTTCACTTCACTATCAAGCTCATTTCCACTATTACCTTCTTGGAGAGAGCAAAGAGCACACAGGAGCATCCGACCTTCTACCACCTTCTACGACTGCTACGAGAGCTCAGAGGACACCAGACATGAGAGGTAGACTCGTTGCCATAAGCTTTTGATGCTTATCGTTAAATTTTGTCGCGAAAACTCACCAAAACCAATAAACAAGAGCAGACGGGGAATGGGGAGGAACGCTAGGTAGGGGCACAACCGCCTAACCAAACCTTACAAGAACTTAGAGGTGGGTTACCCTAGTATAGGAGATGAGTTTCTAGCACTCAAAGCTCGAGAAAGAACGACTGGAAAAACCCTAGGTCAACAGAGCCTGCAAGAGGCAAACAGAAAAAAGTTGTCGGAACGACACAAAACTTCTCAGGAAGCTTAACAACATCGAGGGCAATGCAACCATGGAGTATCTCCGGGTTTGGATCACCAAAAGTAGGTCGGAACAACCGATTCGGCGGCGGACACACAAAGCGTCATTTTGGCATAACGGCTGAAATTGACGACCGAATGACATGAAACTTCACGAGCAGTTTCAACTATACATGGATGACTTATGTTTGCAAGCAAAACCCAAAAGAAAGCTGATTCACTTACCGATGGTGAAAAAGACGCTTTCGGGCAACCAAATGGAGAAAGATGGAGAACGGGGAGCCAAAGTCAAGTTCAACCAAATAAAACATGAAAGGCACGCATCTAAGCCTCGACAGAAGATCGACATCGTGGATTTTTCTCTCGACAAGTATGTCAAACCATATGACCTAGTTCAAGATGTTTTGATGCAGGGTCCAAAAATAACCTAGCCCCAATTACTCCATCTTGCACCAAGGATGAGGAGACAACGGACGAAGATGGTAAGTACTAAAAAGTCAAGACCAAGGATAGCTGGGGCTATCTCTAGGAGGAATCTAGACGACATCCTACCTATCATGGATGTCCACATCAAGGGGCAACGTATCTCAAACATCTACATAGATGGTGGCGCACAAATACGTGTCATGAGTGAAAAAATGATGCACCATTTAGGCCTAGAGGTAAGTAGGTCGGCACCTGCCGAGCTAAAATGGCAAATAACATCAAAGTGAAATGTGAGGGTATTCTGGATGTAGTCAAGGTGAAGGCATTCAACACAGAAGTGGAGGTAGATATTTTTGTCATGCCACACAAAGGGGAGGGCTACCCTATAATTCTTGGAAGGCCATGGCTCATGGCTATGGAGGCAAAGCAGGATTGGAGTACCAGAATGATCCAGATGATGGATGCTAAGGGAAAGCCCATATTCTACGATGTGAAGATTTGTAAGCAACACAACATGATCTTGGAGGCATCAGAAGATGAGTTCACCAGTGACTCTTTGACCACCTCGTGAGAAGAGACGACAACAACTGAGAAGAGAGACAGTAGCATCGAAGTGATGGGAGTCATCCTCAGAAATCCAAAGAGATTGACACAATCTGAAGCACCACCAGAGAACCAAGAGGGACCATCAGGTATGCAATCCTTGGTGGATACAAGTAAGTTACATCGAATGCTCTCCAGTGAGTTTGCTAGTGAAGAGAAAGAAGAATGCATCTCTATCCTGGGTAAATTCACCACACTTTTCATTGATGGTTATGACAAGATCACAGGCATCACAGGGTGCAACACCACATAAGACTCAAGGAAGGAAGTAATCCTGTAGTGCAAAAGCTCAGAAGGCTTGGAGTAGTTCGGCAAGAGGCATTGCTCAAAGAGGTAAGGAATCTGCTATAGGCAGGTTTCATTTACCCCATCAAAGACTCAGAGTGGGTCTCTCTAGTGGTGGTCACGCCAAAGAAGAACGGTAAGTGGAGAGTTTCTGTAGACTACAAACCTCTCAATGCAGCAACAAAGAGGGATCGTTTTCCCCTCCAATTCCAAGACGAGATTCTCAACGAGGTAGCAAGACATGAGTGCTACACAGTATGTGATGGCTACTTAGGCTACTTCCAGATTAACATTGCAGAAGAAGACCAAAAAAAGACAACCTTTATAACACCATGGGGATGTTTTGCTTACAAAGTGATGCCTTTTGGCATCACCAATGCTCCGGTCACATTCCAATGCTATGTAATATTTGTCTTCCAGCCACACTTTGGTAAGTCAATACGGGTTTTCATTGATGATTTCTGCATCTACGGTTCTCGCTCCCTCCATTTGAGCAAGGTTTATGATGGCCTGGTTAGGCAAACCTTGGGTGGCCAGCTTAACATAGATAAGTGCCACATTGGTGAAAGCAAGGTCACTCTTCTCGGCCATGTAATTTCAGCCAAAGGAATTGAGGCTGACCCAAGCAAGGTTCAAGCTTTAGTATCTTTGTCATCACCCACAACATCTAAGCAATTGGTCTCTTTCCTTCAGAAGATAAGGTACTTGAGCATGTTCATTAACTTGCTCCCTCCAGCGGTTCTCCCTTTACAACAAGTCACCCATAGAGATGTCTTCCTATGGAATGAACAAAATGAGCAACGGTTTAGTGAAGTGAAATAGATCTTGGCTTCACTTCCTGCCATTGCACCCCCTAGATGGGACAGGCCATTTTATGTCAACCCCAGTGTATGAGGTGATACACTTGGGGCCGTACTAATGCAGAAGGACCCCCAAACCTCTTTCATGTGTCATATATACTTCTCTAGTGGTGTCATGACCCCATCAGAAAAAGGATTCACCACGGTAGAGCACATGGTGCTTGCATTGATGTTTGCCACTACAAAGTTTTGCTCTTATCTATTGTCTAGACCCTTCGTAATTCTAACAATGGAAGAGGTCTTTTCGTATGTGATGCAACACATGGATGTCTCTTCTAGAATCTCTAAGTGGCTCGTTAGATTACAAGAGTTTGATTACACTATGCAAGTGGAGAACTCCACCAGAGCTAGTCTAGTAGGTATTCTTACTCATCGTCACTATGAGAAGAAGCTAAAAGTTAGCATAGAAGGCAAAGGAGTGACACCAATGGTAGAAGTTCCTAAGCTAGAAAGAGCTCACTCTCTTTTCTTTGATGGAGCTTACAAAAGAATAGTGGACCAGGCTGCAGCTGGCATCGCCATTTCAATGAGCAAAAGGGAAAGGTCTTCTCTATTGGGCAGTTACTACACTCCCAATCCAACAGCGAAGCAGAGTACACAGCCCTAATTCTTGGATTAGAATGATGTGTTTTGCAAGGGGTTCAGCGCCTATATGTGTTTGGTGATGCCATGCTCTTGATTAAGCACATAAATGACACTTGGGTTTGTAAAAATCAGGTTTTGCTTGGCCAATTACGCCAAGTTAAGGATCTTTTAAGAAAGTTTGAAACGGTGCAGCTATTTCATGTCCCTAGGGCAAAAAATCAAGAAGCAGATGCTCTAGCCAAAGAAGAAATACAAGATGTTCCCATAGGAGCAATCAAACTGAAGCTCCCCCTCTTTCAGGGTAGCGATGCTATGCCTGATATCATCAGCTTCTTAAATACATGAGAATGTCCTAAAGGGTATACCAAGGGCCAGAAACAATGGCTTGTCCGAAAGGCAACAAGATACCACCTTATAACTAGCACCTTGTACTACAAGGGAAAAGACTAGATTCTCGGGCGAGTGCCAATCTCTAGTGAAATCACAGAGGTAATCTCAAGTTGCCATAATGGTGTTTGCGGTGGCCACTTTGCTCTAGATATTACTAGTAGGAAGATTCTACAGTCAGGATTCTCTTGGCCTAGTCTAAACAAGATATGCATCATTGGTGTCAAACATGCAGAGCTTGTCAAGTATCCAGTGATCGAACACTAACCTATGAGCCACAGACTCCTATCATCTCATATGGCCCATTTGAGAAGTGGGGAATAGATGCAATTGGTCCTTTACCAAGGGCCTAGTCGGGTAAACTATACATTCTAGTTGGTGTAGACTATATGACCCGATGGGTGGAAGCAATAGCCACCACGCACATTACAACCCAACAAGTGGCAAAGTTCATATTTGAGCACATTTGTTGCCGCTTTGGCACACCTTTGGAGATAATATATGATAGAGGACGAGGTTTTAGAGGCAACTTAATGGGAGAACTAATGAAAAAGCTAGGTATCGCACACCAACACTCCACTCCATACTATCCACAGTGCAATGGTCTAGTAGAAAAGGTAAACGGCATGATCTGTCAGATCATCACAAAGCAGGTGAATAACCACACAAGTGATTGGGATAAGCATCTAATGGCCGAGGAATCCCAAACTCCGAGAAATTGTTTCCGAGCTAATACAAAATTGAGCGCCACCTAGCAAAGCACCTTGAACATATCCATGTTCGAAAATTGATGCAACTCATGATCACGCAAGAAAGCATATTCAAAAGTAGATTTTTATTATTTTCAACTTCACATATGCATCTTCTCCGTCATCTATGTTTACGGCCTCCAAACGTGACTTGTGCTTCCAAACTATCAAAGGACGCAAATATACATGGTCTCCCATAGGCTCAAAATCCTCTTTCAAAGAATAACCTTGAACTCAAACATACTACATTCTAACATCAACATAACCTCGTGGCTAGGAAGAGGACTAAAGATAGAGATATGCATATCCATGGAAATCTATTTTCTTGCAAAAGCTGGAGAAGGACGGAAGGTACTAGTGTCTATTATAGAGAAGCTAAGGAAGTAAGTTTGTGAGCACTTAAAGCGAAACTTTTGTAAAGAGAGAGTTAGATGACTCTCAAGGGGAAATTCCAAAGTCCATAGATGGCACATAGTGATGCATCACAGTAGAGCGTCCTTCCATACCACCCATACAAAACTTGTGCACACAATCTTCATCTTTCTTTGGGTTAATGGAAGTCTTTTTTGGCGGTGTTTGTTTAGGTGATGGTCAAGTGAGATCACCTAGTTATTCATAAATGATAACTAAGGTGATAATGCCTAGCATTAATTACAAAGGGAAGCAGCGCTCCATGTCGTGTTCAAGCATAATAACTAAAATCACATTTTCCTACATCGACCGCCACATGGAGGTCAGTTATGTGCATAATGTAGGTGATAGCATCTAGTTGCCACTACCTTCACATCTTTGCTTGGTCCATATGTGCGAAAAGTTTCTTGCAACCATCCTCATCAAAGTAAGGAAGGGGTTAATAATGTAAGTATGTTGATTTTGGCATGGTGCTTGCGGCCCCCAACATAGTTCTACTATGCTCACAACTACAAAGCCCATGAATCTCATAATTGGTGGATAGTTATTTGAAAAGTAATTGAAAAATATGCATCATGTGACCATGCTCTTATGGCAGTCTATTAATAGCATATCCTCATGATCAAGAGGCATGCTTCAATTATTTCAAGGAATAACTTTTTTTCCAAATTGAAGCTACTCTAAAGCTAGAGCTTAACACTAGAGGAAAAATTTAAAGACTAATAAAGGGTTGATACAAGAGCTCACTACTACTAAACTAAAGGGGTGTGGGCTCCCTTTCGCCACCAGAAAGGTTTGAACTCTAACATGTCCTCTCTCTCTCTCTCTCTCTCTCTCTCTCTCTCTCTCTCTCTCTCTCTCTCTGTGTGTGTGTGTGTGTGTGTGTGTGTGTGTGTGTAATGGAAGGCTTTGTCAGACAAAACTCGCAAGGGTGGAAAAGCCACACTCGCCATGGAGAATGATGCAAAATCTCCAAGGAATTTGGATGCTAATCCAACCACATCATCTACAACAATGGAAGCAATGATCATGGCTTACTTGATCTCGTTACAAGAAACCGTCAACAAACAAGGTGAAGAGTTGCGCGCACTTGCAATGGAGAATGGTACTTTAAGAGTTCTCGTTGTGGAGAATGAGCACCTCAAGAAGGTTCTTGAAATGCAAACAACACGCTTGATGCATCTTGAGAATGAAGTTCAAGAATGTAAATGCTCTCTTGTTGACATGAATGTATTGAAAGAGCGCTTGAGCAAAGTTGAGAGTGATCATGTATTGAAAGAGGAAACAATAGATACAATACGACATGATGTATGTGAGATGAGAAATGCATCCAAATCATGGGCTGATATATGTAAGGATAATGTGGTTTCTACATCTCCTATCACGCAAGCCATTGTCCAAGCAAAGAATGTAGAGAATGTGGACACTCAAGAATTGCACGAACGACAAAAACGCTCAAAGAACATCGTCATTCGTGGAATCAAGGAGGAAAGCATGGAAACACCCCAATCTCTTGCAGTTGCTATTGAAGAGTTTTTTGCTACACACTTTGGCATGTCAGGAATCATGGCTTATGGTGCACATCGAGTTGGAAAACAAGGAGTCCCTCGCTCGGGAGAAAGACCTATTGTATGTACCATGGCTGATGAGGTAAAGAGAAAGATCATCCTTGACAATGGTTGGATCTACCTCAAAGGAACAGGTTGTAATGTATATGAGGATCGCGCTATTATGCAACAAAATGTACGTCGCAAAGCATATGAGGAAAGAAGCAAGAAGGTTAAGGTATCACCTCAAGAAGAAAAGCCACTTAAGGAGGATGCAAGTCCACCCAACAAATAGGGACACATGATCTATGAGACCAACTCACGCTTGCGAATAAGCTTTTGGAATTGTAACGGGTATCCATGGAATGCGGGAATTGGCATTGATGAGCTTACCAATGACTCCAATGTGATACTTCTTGTCGAAACATGGGAACATGATGCGCAACGAATTCTTGGATTTGACAAATACGATGTGCATTCTTTGATGTGGGCCAAAAATGCAAAGCAACGAAGAGGCCAAGGAGGCGTAGCATGTATGACCAAAAAGGGTTTGAAAGATGTTTCCATTGTCAAAGAAGATAAGTATAAACGCTAATTATGGCTGAAAATCAGCCCACCAAATGGTCAAGTCATGTTTGTGGCCGGTTGCTACATTCCTCACTATGACTCCAACTTTGATGCTTGCTTGAATATGGATAGAGATCAGCCCTTTGTTGAACTAGAGGAAGACATTGCTCATTACAAGGATCAAGGTGAAGTCATTGTTTTTGTAGACATGAATGCTCGCACAAATATGCTACAACACGACACACAACAAGTAGACATGCTGCATGTCTCAAGAAGAATGGATGACTCATACATGTATAATCGAAGTTCTAATGATGCAAAAGAAGTGGATCACTATGGAAAGTCACTTCTACATATGTGCAATAGTACCGGAATGCTCATTGCAAATGGTGTATCTCTATGGCAAGGCACCAATGACTTTACATGTAGAAAGCACAACGGTGCTAGCGTGATTGACTATATATTGTTCTCGGAAGCCACTCTAGAATGCATACAAAGCTTTACACTTGGTGAATGGAATCCAGAATCGGATCATAGGATGTTATGTATTGACCTCAAGTGTGGTAAACGGCCCGAGCATGTAGCCTCCAATCATGATGTGAATCATTTGTACCTACGTCTAGACTTCAAACGAGCACTTATATATGCTGATATGGTGGACCAAATGTTAAGCATGATAGAGCATCAAGAGAGCCCAACATTAGAATGCAAGTGGAAAGTTTTCAAAGAAGTAATTTTCTCTTGTGCGAAGGAATGCTTTTCGGTGAAACACATGTCTTGCAAAAGGTCTAAGAAGGGTAGCACCAAGAAGAAATGGTTTGACATGGAATGTAGTCAAGCCCGAAAACACTTGCTAAGATTGGATGCAATCAAAGACAAGGAAGTTTACTTGGAATGTTCACACACATACAAAGCACTTGTTCAAAAGAAGACGAGAAGGTGGGAAGTCGAAAAACAACTTCTTTTAGCACAAGAGAAAGCACATGCATGTGGCAAGTTTTGGCAAAATCTAAAAGGCAAGCGCGTTGAGAGCTTTGGTGACTTGACTCTTGAGGATATGTATATGCATTGTAAGAATCTCTATGAGCAACCGAATGTTGATAAGATGGAGTGTCGTAGCTCCCTTCCATTTATGTCTCCCTTCTTTACCATTGAAGATGTATGCCGCGCTCTTGAGAAACTTGCTACTCGTAAGGCAGGTGACCTTCAAGGTGTCAAGGCTGAAATGATTAAATGGACAAGCAAGAAAACACGATATTGGATATGCGATATGTTTAACCTTGCACTTCAGTATGGCATGCCTCATGATTGGAGTGCAAATTGGATCAAACCTTTGCACAAAGGAGGAGATGTAAACAATGTGAACAACTATCACACTATAATGGTTGGTTCTTTAATGGAAAAGTTATTTGGATGTATCATGGAGATGAAGATAAGTGAATGGGCTGAAAATAATGGCAAACATGCACTTGGCCAAGCAGGTTTTCGAAAGCATCATAGCACTATTGATCACCTTGTCACTCTTCGAGTTCTTATGGAAGCGTCTCGATTGAAAGGAAAAAAGTTGTATTGTTGCTTTGTGGATTTCAAGAAAGCTTTTGACATGGTACCGCGAGGAAATCTTTGGAGACGTATGCAAAGCCTTCAAGTGCCGAGAGAATTTATGCATGTAGTCTTTCGCATCTACCAAAAAGTGATATGTCGATTACGTATGGGAGATGGAATTTCAGAATTTTTTGCAAGCACTATTGGTGTCAAACAAGGATGCCCACTTTCCCCAACCCTCTTTGGGCTACTCATTGATGAATTGGAATGCATGGTTCTTGACTTTATGCAGCAAGAAGGCATAGAAGAGGTTAAGATTGGAAATGCGGTGATCATGCTTTTGCTTTATGCCGATGATGTAGTGCTCTTGGCACATACCTTAGAAGATGCACAAAAGCTTATGAGTGTCTTGGAACGCTTTTGCCTACATAGCGGGCTGATCGTGAATGGATCCAAAACCAAGGTTATGCTTGTAAAGACCCTCAATGATGAAAATCCATGCATTGTATATAACAATGAGAAAATTGAAGTGGTAGATCACTTCAAGTACCTTGGCCTTGAGGTTCCATCCAATCATAAATGTAAGGATTGTGCAATGCGTCGCTTGGAAGCCGGAAAGAGGGCCTATTATGCATTTGAGAACATGTGCAATGCAAGAGAGATCAAGTGTTGGGCTCTCAAAAAGTACCTCTTTGACACATTGGTGACACCGGTGATTCTTTATGGAGTGGAGGTGTGGGGTGGAAGCATCAGGAAGTCTACTTGGAAAGAGTTTGAGAATGTCCAAAAGCGTTTTCTCACCAACTTTCTCCAAGTCAAGACACAAACACCCTACATGCTCTTACTTCTTGAGTCCGGATTGCTTCCCATTGAGGTCTTGGGCATGCAAAGGGTTGTGGAGTACATGCGTAAGACACAACGTAGCCCTTTGCATCGACTTCCTAGAATCGCATATGAAGCAAGTCAAATGGTTCAAAAGACATGCAAGAGCAAAATACTAAGTTCGGGGTGGATGCTTGATATCAAGAAATGGTTTGGAAGATGGGATGCATGTAACTTGGTCAAGGATGCGTCGATCGACTCCCAAGTTAATGAAGCCTTCTTACAACGCCAATGTATCACGGCTTGGGAGAAATCCGGAGGTTCTCGCTTCAACCATTACACCACACACGTTGCCCCAAACTACAAATCTCTCTTCTTCTCGAAACGAGGTAACCGAACCCATTCCTACATCCTTGAGCCCATCCCGTTGAGTGCGATCCGCACCATTGCCTCCATTCGTCTTAGATCCCATTCTCTACGCTGCGAGACAGGACGTTGGGGCACTGGCGAGGAGTGTCATCGACTTTGCACCTTATGCCCTCGTCAAGTGCGAGAGAGTGAGTACCACACACTACTTGAGTGCTCAGCTTTTGACCACATTAGGTCCTCTTTTCCCCATATATTCAGCCATGATCTCTCCCTACATACCTTCCTCTCCCAACTACGATGTGGACTCTCTATTGCGACGCTCATTTCAGCCATTTTTGAGCATCGAGAGTCACTTATGAACTCCACTCACACCACGTGAAATGTTCATTTGGTCCCATAGGTCATATTTGACCTCCCAAGATGATAATAGAACTATCTAACTATCTCTCTCTCTCTCTCTCTCTCTCTCTCTCTCTCTCTCTCTCTCTCCCCCCCCCCCCGCCCCCATAGTCAAAGACTCAAATGTCATTTGCGTTGATGATAGACACATGCGAGTATGAATGTAAAATCCTACAAAATTAAAGTCCTAAAAAAATATCGCCTAGTTCTTGGATATCTTTGTGGTCTTGCTGAAGGCGACTATAAGTAGAGCAGCTTCGACACCAATAGCTCTTCCCTTCTTGTACCCTTCCTCTAACAAATAGCCTTTCTTCCTTGGGCTCTCTGAGATTCAAACTGATTTGAAAATGTATTCTTGCGTGCCTTTTTAGCCTTTGAAGTGCTGATACTATCCACAAAGAAGTCAACGTAGAACACGCATGCATCTCAGCCACACGACCTTGGATGGAACCACACTTCATCCTTGGCTTATAGTAAATATTGGTTAGCTTCCAAATTACAAAACCATCTTTGATGATCTTGGTGATGTCCTACCATACTGAAAGTGAATTGGCCATGGAAATCTCATTGACCTCATTGGGATTGGGCCATCGCACATTTGAGAATACTGGCTACCAGGCACTTCTGCAGCTTGAGAGAAACCATGGACTTCACCCGTGGTGACACTCACTATTTCCCCCCCCCCCCCCCCCCCCCCCCCCCCCCTCTCTCTCTCTCTCTCTCTCTCTCTCTCTCTCAAATTTGCAAAGGAAGCTAGAAGCCTAACCTTGTCTACCTTTCTGGTCTTCAGTGAATATTTCACGAGGGACTCTTGATAGTGTTGACCTTCCAAGTTATGCTGCTAGAGTTCTGATGAGGTACCATTCAACCATGCCTCCTAGTAGGTTGTCTGAAGCTATAGTAGTTATACCCTTTCCGGAAGAATCTCGTAGGGCTGATGATCACTAGCAGAGACTTGGAAATGACAAAACATCTTTGGTTACTAGGATTGAAAGCAAAACTTCTTTGGCTACTGGGCATGCAGGAAAAGGCTCCCCTACTAGTGCGTCCCTGGAGGACTTGAATGGTTTAGCCAACTCATCTGCTCCAAATGCAAGCAACCATAGTATTATGGATACATTAGATTTGGAATCGTGTAATGATTATAATTTACTCTCTCGTGTTACTTCCTTTTTGCTATATTACTGTTTGAGCCAATGCTTAAAGTGAGGGTGATGGGAGCTCAAACTCAAGATTAGGTGCAGGCATATCGTAAGGCAAGAGAGACGACAAACTGTACAGAGAACACGAAAATTATGGGGAAAAACAAGGCTCGATTTCTTGCCAATCTTTGATAGCCGACACCCTTCTAAGCTAGCACCTGGACCGTGGCGGCCTCCCTGTCTTGCTCAATAAAATAAACGCAGGAGAGGTTGCCACCCACGCTACCTCTCCTCCTCACCGCACGCTGCCTACCTTCTTGTTTGCCACCGTCGTCACACTTCCCTACATATCAGATTGATTTTGGGACCGAGAGGCCGAACGAAGGGATTTGATCAGCATCAAGTGGAGACAGAGCCCTGGTTGCCTTTGCCATCGGTGCTATGGAAGCTACTACATTTGCTGCAATGCCTTTGCTACGGGTTCCTAGCTCCTCCTACTCCTTTGTCGGTGACATTCCTGGCATTTCAAGCCAAGCCGATCTTACACGACCAGCCAACTATGTGAAAAGAATAGGCTTTGCTGCAATTAGGACATGCCATTTTTGAACTCTGTAGGTGGGCAAGGTAGGATCTCCTCTCGGGACCACTGTCGTTGCCATGGAGGGAAGCGGCTTCACTCGTAGCCTTTTGTCATTGTGTTGTAGCATGGGAATAGGCAGTGACGTGAAACTACCTGTAGCATCCACGCCATCGTGGATGGCTATAGGCAGTTCATTTTTTGAACGTTCTAGCATGGGAATAGGTAAGAAACGGTGACGTGAAACTACATGTAGCCATCCACGCTAGTGTGGACGGCTATCGACAGTTCATTTTTGGGAAAATTACCAAAATACCCCTCTAATTTGTGGAAATTCCAAAATACCTTTCTTAAATTTAAAATTTTCCCAATATACTCCTCATATTTTGTCATAAATTCCAAAAATGCCCTTTAAATTTTCCAAAATTCCCAAAATACCCCTAGTTGTGAGAGTAAAATTATCCAAAGATAAAAAAATTGTAGCTTTTCATAAGAAGATTGATTGTCTATCAATACAAGATACTGAAACTAGAATTTGAGCTAGTTATGTAGGCTTTGGAGATGAATTGCTTCATTATTTTAAGAATAATTGTCTTTTTTTGGGAGGTAATTTGTGACAAATTACATGCTAAGTACTAAAAACGGATCTCCATTGTCAAAAAAGAATAAAGATTAGGAAATCGTGGACAATCCAACTAAAATAGATACAAGGGTATTTTGGGAATTTCCACAAATTAAAGGGGTATTTTGGGAATTTTCCCTTCATTTTTTGAACGATTGTGCCAATGTTTGCAGGAGTGACGAGTAAAGATTTCCATTCCACGTTGGCGTGGATGGCTATAGGCAATTCCATTATGCACCAAATAATTCCCTTGTTGCATATGGTGCTCATACAAGGCAAATGAAACACCCCCGCTAGCTACCTGTAGAAACTCTTAGGTAAAGATTTCCATTAGAAACTTGCATGTAGCCATCTGCACCCGCACAGATGGCTACAGACACTTCCATTATGTACTAAATCATTTTCTTGTCACATGTGGGTACTCTTACAAGGCAAGTTGAACACCCTTGCTAACACACATAGACAATGAGCCGAAGAAAATGAACGTCTCATCTGACTATAAAGTGCTCATGATGCCTCCTCGTGATCTATAGTTCAAGACATTTACGTCTCGTTCTTGCCTCTAATAAAAGGAATGTCTTTTCTTCTCGAGGAGGTTTCCCTAAACAACAAACATCTCTTGCAATGTAGCTTCTTGCCACAAGTTGTGCACAAGCATAAAATTGGACATGTCCAAGGAGCAGACATATGTGACAACCCACAATCTTTCATTCACATCATTTGAATGATGATAAATGTCTTGTTGCTATTCTAATGGACTTGCTTACTAAGACTTTATTTGTACCCCACAATGTCAACTTAGCTGATGGCTAGAGACACAACCACTGCAAGCATCATTGCAAGCACTTACACTAAATAAATAGCAATAGAGCGATATTAATCAATTGACACACCAAAAGCTACAAATTAGACTTAATTTAAATGACTTAAGCTGAACTCGTATGGCATGCTTTTCTCACAAAGAATTTCATGTAGCCATCCATGTTGCCAAATCCTCTTCACCCAAAAACAAAAGCTAGTGGTTATGGAATTTCCCTTTTTTCCACCTTTCATTGCATGTACCCATCCATGTTGGCACGCATACCTACAAGTAATAGAAAGTGATGATTTTTTTTTTTTTGGGTTGTGCAATTTATATGGGCATGTAGGCTGTTGCATGCCTAACAATATTCCAGGGTTAAGCTCTAAAAAATTGTATATTAATTGAATAGATCACTTTCATGTTGGCTTAGATAAGTTGATGGTCAACTCAAATCCAATATGGATTGATGCTAAAACAAAATTGGAGTTTAAGCTCATGTATAAACCTCCATTGCAAGCCTTGGCCAAAAACAAAATTTATAAGTTGGATGCTAATAATAGGACTATTTCTTGGTGAACAATGATTACAAAAAGCTTCTCCAGTATTATGGATGAAAAAATTGGAGGGTGATTTCTACCATTATATTTGACCCAAAAAGGTGCCCAAAATTACAATTCTTTTACTCTGCAATGCATGAACTTTTCAGTTGATATGTCACATTAAATTTTGATGGTTTTTTGAATAGAATATAGTGACCAGTAACTATTTATATTGATATTGATGCTCTAGGTTATAGCATAAGCACAGAGGTTCTCATTTTTCATGCATGTGCAAGATAAGCTTATAAATTTCTTGCATATAGGTGTCGCAAATTATGAAGATTATGTGGGAAGCCTACTTGAGAAGAATCAAAAGCTGATAGCAAGAGCGGGCAAGAAATATTGTTCAGGCAGAGAGTCTTGGTATCCACTTACTTATCGTTAAAAGTAGAAATTCAAAATCAAGCGGTGTCCACTCATCCAACTAGACGCATCTCTCTCTCTCTCTCTCTCTCTCTCTCTCTCTCTCTCTCTCTCTCTCTCACACACACACACACACACACACACACACACGCATTCATTGCTCGCTTGATTTTCTCCTTGCTCAAAAATATTCACTTGCCATACGGTAGGACTCCTCATGGCCACTCTTTGGGCCTACCGCACGACATTTTGAACATCACTAGGTTTCTTTCATCTGGTATATGGAAAAGAGTCCATTCTACCCATCGAGGTGCATATAGCCAGCTTGCGAGTCATGGCTAGTCAGTTACAACGCCCAATTGCCCATCTCCGCAACCACACCTTGGACCTAGAAAGGCTTCAGCTAGACACGGAAGATACGATCAACTACTATACGACGCAAGCAGAATGATGTCGACTCACATTCAATCAAGGGCTTAAGGAAAAGGGTCTGAAGAAAGGCATGTTAGTATTGAGATACGACAACAGATTCGACACTAGAAAAGAGAAGAAGTTTCAGCCCAGATGGGAAGGGCCATTCATCATCAAAAGGTGATACGCCAATGGTAGCTACAAATTGATGGAAGCAGATGGTCGAATTCACAAGACCAGAGTCAACGGATGGAGGCTCAAAAGGTACTTCTTAAGGTTTGATCTCGAGTTCATGCTAGATATTCCAAAGGAGGGAGAACCCTCCAACTCCGCTGCTAGAGAATCAGAAGGAGAGCTAGAGGCATGAATGCCTCTAGCCAGAAGGGGAGGGCTAATGACGGCGGCTAGATTTTGGAGCCATGGCTGCGAGAAGGAGCCCCACTCGGGGGGATCATTATTCGAGTTTAAAAATAAAATAAAAAAATTCTCCTTGCACTGCCGCCACTCCCCCTCCTTGCTCATGCGCTCACAGCAGCCCACCCCCCACCCCCTTGGCACCACCCTCTCCCTCTCCTCCATTATCAAGCCCTCTCTCTCTCTCTTCCACAGCTGGTGTTGAGGCGGTCCGGGGCGGGCAACAAGAAGAGTGGCCTCTAAGCACTCTTCTAAGCTCCCGTGCTGCTCAATTGGGTTGGGGTTGGAAAAAACAGCAAACACACACACACAAACCCGCAACCTAACCCTACACAAATTTGGGGCACCACCTAGTTTTGGATGCGAACTAGGACGCGTAGAGAGAGAGAGTGCTCGAGCTGCTTTGAAATGTATCGGCAGTGATCAAGCAAACACAATTATATATGTAAGAAAGAGAGAGAAGGGGGAGGGGGTGCTTGTTGCATTAATACCTTCTTACAAATCTGTCATGACCAATCAAAGTGAGATTAGTATTTGTTACTTACACCACAACACATCACAAGAAAAGCCACCCCAATCACTGTCTTAAGGCCAGGGGAGTCCTCTCCACCCTGTCGCCCTCTTACAGTATGTGGGATTTATGGCTAAATTGATGACAACACCCAGAGACAAGCTATCAAGAACTTAAAAAAACACCAAGACACTTACACATCATTGTTGTCCATTACTTCACGTTGGAAGAGAGACAAAGTATCAAGCTTAGTCCAAATCCACCCTCCTTGATTCAGCAAATGTTGGGCTTACACTAGTAGGAGAAATGATAGATTTCCTACTCTCAATTGAATGATCACTCTCTCTTACAATGGCATAGAGTTCCCTTGCTAATCACCCCTAATACAACACATGCATATGCATAAGACAATAAGCTTCCACTCAAGAGCTCCTTCTAGAGAGGTTGAGCTTGGCTTCTCAAGCTATAGCATAGTGCTCTTGCTTATGGCTCCCCCCATTTTTGTGCTAGCTACACCCTCCTTTTATGGCAATTTTGAGGGCTAGGGTTACTCCTCTAACCATGGTTGGGTTAGATTTTCAGCACTTATCTAATTTCTTTTGCTTGGAATTATCAAGAAGTTGGTGGGGATAGATGAAGAAGAGAGAGAGGAGAGAAGTGGAGGTGATAGGACTTTTCATAGTAGGTTAGTGTTAGTAAATTAGTAGAGTTAGTATTTTTATTAATTTACAAATGGAATTGGATATTTACAATGGAAGTATCCATATAGGATACAAATAAGGAAGAAAAAACTCTTAATAGGTAAGAAAACATGGATTTCTTACAATGTTGATGCTCCAAGTGTCTTGAGTAGGGTCAATTTTGACACTTGTTGACGGTCCACTAGCTTTGACGGTACGTTTTTTCTCCACTCTTGACCTTCCTTGAGAGCCAAGGTAAGTGAACATGAGTAATCAATCACCATGATGCTGTCTTTCAAGAGAAGAGGCTGAATTTTGTAGTTTTCTTGATAGATATGGGTAATATGGAAGAGGAAAAATGAGACTAAGTGGTCAATTTTGGAATGGAAGTGTGTGTAGGAGACATGAGTTCACCATGGTTTCTCTTATTCTTAGAAGGTGAGTAGAGTGCAGAGAGGAGTGGTGAGAGAGGTGAAGATGATTAGTGGAGAAGTGTGTGTGAAAGAGAAAAATGATAAAGTGGAAGAGGGAGTGTGTCTGCATAGCATGGGCAAACTGGGGTCCACCAATAAAATCATAGCTCCCAGCTCGTAGCTCAAAAAAATATGAAAAAATTTGAGGTAAAATTTCAGCTCACGAGTTACAACTTTTGTTTGTATCACCTTTTCAAATTCGGGGAGCATGTGATCTTTAAAAATTCAGCAAAACCGACTGTTTTTTTCCACTGCACAAAATCCTTGTGAGGTCCTTCTTTAGATGATTCTTTTGAATACCTCCAAGAGTGAGCCCCCCATGGTGCATGCATGCATGCCACATATCCTTTACCTTATTTGGTAGGTCTATAATTGAAGATATTGTTGAGATCATGATATAAGTGAATAGTACAACTAAGAAAATCAAATATTGAGGGGTTTAAAAAAATATGTACATGTCAAATATAAATAATATAGGTGGAAAAAATATAAAGGGGTCAAAATAAATCACTCTCATTATAAGTCTACCATAAAAAGATGAATATTTTTGGTGGTCTAATTTATGAAAGTAATAGAGAATAGATGTAGGAAGGAAAAAATCACAATAGTGAAAAAATATACACATAAATAGAACTAGTTTTTTTAGATTTTTGTTGGGATGGAGTTACACCAAAAGTAAGAGAAGCTTGCATGAAATTATTTTTATATGAAATAAAGAGTATGCAAAATGGTAAGAAAAAATATGGTAATGGTGAGTCAATGTACATAGCATAAATAACACACCATAGGTAGAAATATTTAAATAAATACCAAAATAATTATGAAAAATCCTTTTATTTAGGCCCTATATACAATGAAATATTTACACACAAATGGGCCATAATATACTTATATTTTTTTTTATTTTTTTATTTTGGCTCAACTAGCTCAGTGACTAGCTAATTAAGTGTTTTTAAGAAGATATGAGAAAAGTCCCGTAACTCACACACACCTATATACAGTGAAATGGTAGGGATAGCCACAGTGTTTGGATGATTTTGGTAGGGTGGGTTAACTCACTCTAGAAATTACGGAGAGCCGAAAAACGGCTATCAGTGCCATCTCTCTCTCTCTCTCTCTCTCTCTCTCTCTCTCTCTCTCTCTCTCTCTCTTTCATCATCTGTGTCGCCACCCTCTCTCCCCCTCTCATCCATTATCACCATTTCTCTCACTCGCTCTCTCTCTCTCTCTCTCTCTCTCTCTCTCTCTCTCTCTCTCTCTCTCTCTCTCTCTCTCTCTCTCTCTCTCGTTCATCATCTGTGTCGCCACCCTCTCTCCCCCTCTCATCCATTAGATCACCATTTCTCTCACTCGCTTTCTCGCCTCTCTCTCTCTCTCTCTCTCTCTCTCTCTCTCTCTCTACACTCTCACACTCACACTCATGAACACATACATACACTACACGCATATGCGCACGCACACAATCACGTGCAAATCAACAACTCACACACACGGCACGCATAAGAAGCAGAAAAGAAGCAACAAAGATGGACGACTATGCATCGACAAGCGGTCCAAAATCAGGCAATGGAGACAATGATTCAAAGAAAGACGTCGAAGGCATGCCCCAATCGGCACCGAAGTTAACGAGCACGCTACACCGATGCACCAATAAGGCCTACGATTCGCCAACATCTCGTCCACGACACACTTCTTCAGTTAACATCCGTAGGGTAATCCTTTTGCCAGTTCTCAAGCCCACCCTTGTACAAAAAATCATTTGTATATTGCCACCTCTCTCGAGGTGATGGTCACAAAGGCCCACCTAGGAGATATCATTTTAAAATTTTCCTAGAACAAAGCAGGGGTCAACCATCTGGGACCCGGCTCGGTGCTTTGTCTCTCCTGATTAGGGCCTAAGCCTAATCATATTATCCTAAACTAAGCAAGCCTGCACCTATAAAAGAGCATTGAGATACGTCTCTCTCTCTCTCTCTCTCTCTCTCTCTCTCTCTCTCTCTCTCTCTCTCTCTCTCTCTCTCTCTCTCTCTCTCTCTCTGTGTGTGTGTGTGTGTGTGTGTGTGTGTGCAGTGTGCTATGATTAGTGTTATTTGCATCGTTGTTGTCCGCGCCCTAGCCGCTCAAAGCTAGGTGGTGCCCCCCTGTTCACTCCCTGTGACGAGTTCTGCGTGCACGGTCCGGGCGTAGAGGCCGTTGGGGTCCGTTTTGCGCTTGTGCTTGTCATCATATTTTGTTGCTTAGGCATGGTGCATACAATTGGTTATTCTCTCAAGCAAGAAGCTCCTTGCTTACCCAGTCTATGTGCTTTGTAAGCCATAACTCCCAACATGCCAAAGTGGGTTTTGAAGAAGTCTTTGATAACAATGGAAGAAGAAAGAGGTGTCTCTAACTTCTCTTTGGGAATTTCACAAATAACAATGTTCTTGGAATGTTACTCCCGTTCCTTCAGCTCCTCTACATCCACATATTCAACATTCTTTGTTTGAGCCATAGCTTGCATGAGGAAGGAATTAGGAACCACATTGCTACCACATACATCAACCAAAACTTGTTTGTACATTTGGCACCGTTGCCAAGAACAAAGTGACCTTCACACAGTGTTTTAGGTCAAAAAATGGTCTCGGGAGAACTGTAGAAGCATTGTGGTAAGTTAAAACCAACACAAAATAAAATTTTCAAAAGTTTGCTAAAAAAAGAGATTATTATCTCATGTGTGATTGATGCATGCAAATCTGTTTTTGTTGGCCAAGAATGCTTATAATCCTCCGTAAAAGACTTGATTGACATCAAAATTTCAAAAAGTGCAGGTTTGTAGATAATAATCCCTTTTTTTCAGAGGCTAAAAAGTGACTTTGAGTCAATGGTTATCTTGTCAAGGTAAAGTAAGAGAACTTTTGTGAAGGCTCGAGAAGTCTTGAGTTCATTTGTCTTGGAATTTCATGCTACTTCCACTTTCATTTATGATCAATTGGTAAGTGAAGGTAAGCATATCAAAACTAATCCAAATTTGTTAAAAGCTCTTGACAAGCCTTAAAATAATTTTTACTAAATGTGGGCGCCATTAAAAGTTGAAAAGCTTGCAAACTTGGGCACATAGATAATAAGCGCGCTTATTATCTCCAATTCCGAAAGTGCAAATTTGAGCATACCCCAAGCTAGACCATAGTGTATTGAGTCTATGATTCAAGTTTGGAGTCATTTGTAGTTATAAAGTGTCATTTAAACGTATTTTTCTCTAAAGTTCGATAGCAAATACAAAAAGTGAGCTAGAAACTTGAAAATTGATCCAAACCTCATGAAACTTGTCAAGCGACTTGTTCATAATGTGTACATCTATTGTGGATCAAAAAATTGGAAAAATTTTATCATTTCAGGCTCAAAGATAATAATCATGCTTATTATCTCCTGCCCTAAAACTAAAGATTTTTTATGAAGGGGGTTTGATCTATGATATCAAGAGAGTATATGTGCCAAATTTTGAATGATTTGGAATAGCTTTCACTGAAATTGATAGCTATTTTGTATTAGAGTATGTAAAATATTGAAACTGGTTTGTGCAAATCTTATCCAAATTTGTTAAAAACTGATGCAGAGCTCGTTGAAAACATCCTTAATCATTGGGTATCACCAAAAGTGCAAAAGGATTTTATTTTTTTGGGAGTAAACAATAATCGTGCTTATTATCTCATATTACTTAGAGAAAGAATTTTTGAAAGTTTTTGGTTGCCAAGGGTCTAGTCCATGGATAGCTTGAAAATTTTGGAGTCATATTGACATTGCTTGTTGCTAAAAAATGAGATTTCAGTAATTGAAGTTTGTAGATTGGTCCTTTGGCTTTTTCTTCAAATTGGGAATACAAATTTTTGCCAACATTCATTGTATATACTTGCAGTTGATAGACTAGCTAGTGGACTGTTTGGTTTGACTTGGTTATATCAAGATTGAACTAAGAGGTAGTTCAAAAAAGGAGAATTTCAATAACTAAATTGGGTTGGTATTGGATCAAATGACCAGGAATTCAATTCCATTAAGAAGTGTCCGTCTTTATGTACCTTAGATCAAGCCATGTACTAGCAAATCACGGTTTTAATCAAGAAGTAGAGCAAAGTGTCAACTAAAGAGAGTGTCAACCAAGGGGAACCATTAGAGACTATACTTGAAGAATTGTCAAACACTTACTCCAAATCAATAGTAGACATGTCTTCCTTTTCCGCTCATTCAGGTGTCTTCCTTTTCCACGTACGGTTTAAGCATGTATCAACTTTTTATGAGACCAATACTCATGGGGCTCATATTTAATTGGATCCTAATGAGGAGTACGTGGTTCAAGTTGATGACCATAGTGTTGAATTTGAAGAGGAGGCTAGAGCCAATAAGCAGGAAATCTTTTATATAGATCAAAATGGATTGCAATACTTGAACATTATGAATCCTAACACTGTGGAAAAATCGGGAGTGGAAGTCAATACACTACTTTTAGACATGAGCACCAAGGAGGGACCACTTGTATTGGAGTTGGAAGGTTATGATTAGATTATTATAAAGCCTTTAAAGCGTATACAAATTGATAACCTATGACTAGGAGCCTACTATTGGGAGGACAACAACGATAAAAATTGGTTGTGGATAGCTCATGCCATACCAGGACACTTAACACGTTTAAAGATCATGTACATTTATCAGGGAGAAAGGTATAGAAAACCTTCCCGTACACCTCTTTAGGGATTGTTTTAACAACAATTTTGTTATGATGACTTTGAGAGAGGTTGAACATACCAAATAGTAATGCTATTTGATCAAGGATATGATCATGGGAATGGGACCTGAAATAGATCAAAAAGTTGGACCTATAGAAAGATTGTTTGGTAGTATGGCCAATGGAACTCACTTTAAGGATGAAAACTATGTGAGAGGAGCAAAAATCATATTAAACAAAGGAAGACCTGGTGGCACTAGAGTCAAAATAGGGCTACATGAGTCACCATTACCAAGTCACTAGTTTGAAGAGGCCCACTGACTAGGAGAGTAGGTGGAGAGCATAATTGCAGATTCATACCAATCGATTTTAAAAAATGAACAGCTAGCAAGGCTTGATGCAAGTGCTAAGGATAGAAACAATTTATGATTTCCATACTCAATTTGAGAGATTTGTAATGATCCTAGAGGGTATGGATTTGACTTAGTTTCAAACCATACCTCTTGGATCGATTACACACTTAACCACATTGGCTAAGAGATTTGTTGCTACTTGTTCAAAATTAGGGATCAAGCATAGTACAGTAGTACAAATCTATAGATTTAAACAAAAACAAAAAGATTTTGCTAGAAATTGTGTGAGTAGAATGAGACAATACATTGCTAGGTGCTTGGAGTTGGAAATTCTAGCTACGGAAAGACTTGTCTCACTATTCCTTGAAGGCCTACTCAACAACGAGCTGCATGATATGCAAGAAACACACAACATTGGAAGCATGCATTCTTGATGCAATAGACTTGGGGGATAACTGCAATATTTTCAACGAAGATAGCACTATGAGAGACACACAAAGTGAGAGGACTATGTCAACACAAGTAGGACCAACTATAGTAGCTTCTCTAAATGCCATTGCGTATATACAAATGGATGAATAACATGATAAGCAACATGCAAAAAATACCAGTGAGAGGGTGAGGACAAGGTTCACCACAAGGGCAACCCCTGGGACCAACAAGGACACCTAAATGGTGTGCTATCGAGGGCAAGTAGACAAATCATGAGACTAGCGAATGCAATTATTGACCAAAGTATGACAAGAATGTTCAATATGTGTCAATGAGACCGTAGTAACAATCTATCTATAGGTATTTACCTAGCATGGGGCAAATGCAAAAGCCACCCATGGTTATGGAGAGACCACAACCCATGCTAGGTCAACAACCACCAATACTAGGAGACAATGCAGTACCAATCAAGTATATGCATTATGAAGGACAAGTGGAAGAGCATGCCATAGGACTAATTACGCCATACAATGAAGCTAGTTTATCAATTGTGGTAGCAGAGGAAGATCGATATACTCAACCACAAACTACCATGGCCAAACCAGTTTACCAGGCACGTCCAAAAGCAATACCTTTGTACTTCAGTGCCAATCAAGGGGATAGGCCACCCATGACAAAACCATTACCTAAACCAAATTGTGGATTAGATAATCATTGATAACATAATTATCCAAAACTTGATAAAAATGCCAAGCCAATCGAGGCTTATTGCATGAAATGTCCCAAGGATTGTTCGAGAAACCCAAAAAAGAAAGGGAAAATGGGAATAAACATAGTAAACCTCTTTCCAATCATCTCCTCTAAGCGTGAACCCACCATTCTAACATAGTAAACCTCTTTTCAATCATCTCTAGCAGTGAACCAATTGTTCTAGTCAAAGTAGTTATTACGAGAGCACATGCCAAAAAGTACAAACAAAACAGGGCAAGTGAGTTTAAAAGTAATAAAACATCTTCTAAAGATTCCAAGAGAAGGAGAAGTCAACATTATGAGCTTAGGAAATCAAAATAGAGGCAAAAATTTGAGTAAAAAGCTCAAAGGTTCTTCCAAGAAAGAACGAATTCAACTTCAACAGAGCTTAAGGAATCAAAACCAAAATCAGGTGGTTCAGTGCTTGTGGATAAAATCTATGAACCCATTAACATAGCCTTGGAGGCCTTCCAAGTGGGATTGAAAATGGGTCAAACCATGGAAAGCAAATGGAAGAATTATCCAACACGTGATATGGAAGCAACAAAACTAGAATCCTATCAGACTTTAGTGAGAATAACATAGACAATTCTTGAAGCGCAAAAGCAAAAAATCAAAAGATGAAAATCCTACAGAAGATGAAACAAAATTGGGATCAACAAAGACAAACAACACTAAAGAATTGAGGGAGTCTTTAGTTGAAAAAGAAGAATTTGAAATCGTAGTACCTAACAATGAAGGTGGGCTTGAGGGAATTCTTTTAGTAAAGGAAGACTAGCCTAAACACCTATGGGAAAAAGTGAGAGAGGTTATTGATAGAAGCCTGACTCTGAAATCAAGTCCAATCATAGAGGTATGGCTAGACCATCCACCTATGAAAGTGGACGGACAATCTTTGTATGAAGACATTGGGGGTCAGAGCAGTCAAGCCTTTCCAAAGCCCAAACCTTCAAAACCGTTATTCTCGTACTACCTAAGAGAAAACAAAGAAAATTTTTGACGTGTAAGATCACAAATTTGAGTCAAGAAAAACAAACCTTAGAATGGAAAAATCTTCAGAAAATAATGTCAACACCCATCCGGTGTACTATTACATTAGGAGAACTACTAAAGATCATACTACATCTATGGAGAGATCTATGGACACATTAGAAAAAGTGGAAATCAATAGGTTAACAAAGGAGAAATCCAAAGAGAAGAAAGCATTGGAAGATTTTCTCAAAATCTTCTATTTAAGAGAAAATATTCTCTCTCTCTTAAATAGCCGAAAGCATGGGAAGATTTTCTCAAATTTTTCTATTTAAGAGAAAATCTTCTATTTAAGAAAAAATATTCTATTTTTCTTTAATAGAATATTTTGTAGCAACTAAGCACGTTCTTTGATAGTTCGTTGCAAACAACGATCTTGGTTTTGTCAATCAATCAATTGAAAGATTGGTTGTTGGTCTGATTGCGAAACTGGCAGTTGCTGAAGCTCCGGCACCCACTTATAGGTTGACTTGATTGGTGTCCTTGCTTGTGATTGGTTATTTAGCTTCCAAACCCATCTAGTCTAAGGTGATTGCACTATCTGCTTGCTCTTTGAATTAGATGTTGGTTTTTGAGGCTCGTATGCAGCCAGGCTCATGTTGGAATAGATCTTGGGTACCCAAATTTGTTAAGGGTTGAGCTTTTGACACCCAATATTACCTAGTTTCTTGCATGCTTTTTTTATGAGAATAAATCTTGTGGCTAGCATTTGATATAGGTGTGGTGCTTTGATATGGTTTTGTTGACTTGGAAGCTCATAGTTTAGCTTTCCATTCCTCTTAACTATAGGAAAATGGTACTTTCATTTGTCCACCCTTGAGAGAGAGTTCCAAGACTTTAGTGTCCCAATCTTGCACGGCTTTGTGCGTCCTCATCCAGGGAACTCCCAATACCATGTATTTGTTCATATGTTTGTATGGAATGCAAATAAAAGTGTGCAGGTAGGGAAATCCATGAACTAGAAGGTTGAGATTGATCATACCCAATGTTGGAGTGAATTCCTTAGGACATGCTTTCACTTTATCTTGACAATATTCCAAGGGTTGTGTAGTGGCCTTCTTGTAAGTGGAATAGCTTACCACATTGATCATAGCACCTGTATCTACTAAGGGTATGTTACCGTGATCGTCATGTCAAGTCCATCCAGCCATACATCATTTGTTTCTACCTCATCTTTTTAAAGTTAATAGCATCTCAAATGAGTGGCCCAATGTGATCCCAATATTTATTTTGGATTTAGGTATTTTTTTAACGTATTTGTCAAAGTCTTGGATAGGGAAATTTATTGAGGGGAGTACTTAAGGGCCCATAGACTTATATATAAGAAAGACCTTGCCCCCATTGTATAATCACTAATTCATTGCTCATGGTTGGTTCATCTCTCCATCTCTCTCTCTCTCTCTCTCTCTCTCTCTCTCGGGTTTTCATCGATGCCATAGCACCATTGATCATCTTGTCACTCTTTGTGTTCTCATGGAGGAAAGTCGGTTGAAAGGCAAGCAATTGTATTGTTGTCTTGTGGACTTTAATAAAGCCTTTGATATGATTCCACGTAACAATTTGTGGAGAAGGATGGAAGAACTCCAAGTGCCAAGTGAGTTTATACTTGCGGTTTTTCGAATCTACGAGAAGGTGATTTGTCAATAGCGCATGGAAAGAAAAATTTCAAAAAAAATTGTAAGCACTATTGGGGTTAAACAAGGATGTCCGTTGTCACCAACTCTCTTTGGTCTATGCATCGATCAATTGGGACAAATGGTACTTGAATTTATGCAAGAAGAAGGCATTGAAGAGGTTATTATTTGCAATGCGGTAATCATGCTTTTGTTGTATGCGGATGATGTAGTGCTTCTAGCACACACTTTAGAAGATGCACAAAAGCTTATGGTTGTCCTTGAGAACTTTTGCTTGCATAGTGGGCTGATTATGAATGAATAAAAAACAAAGGTTATGCTTGTGAAAACCAACCATAAGGAGAAGCCATGCATTGTGTACAACAATGAGACACTTCAAGTTGTTGAGAGGTTTAAGTACCCTGGTCTTGAGGTTCCGTCCAATCACAAAGTGGCATGAATGTGCTATGCATCGTTTGGAAGCGGGAAAGAGAGCATATTATGCATTTGAAAACATGTGTAATGTGGGAAACATCAAGTGTTGGGTTCTCAAGAAGTACCTTTTTTATGCATTGGTGACTTCTTTATGGAGTTGAAGTGTGGGGTGGGAGCATCTCAAAATCTACTTGGAAAGAGTTTGAGAATGTCCAAAAGCATTTTCTTACAAGCTTTCTCCAAGGTAAGACACAAACACCATATATGCTCCTCCTTTTTGAGTCGGGATCTCTTCCAATTGAGGTTATGGGCATGGAAAGGGTTGTGGAGTACATTATAAAAATGCCTCAAAACCCCTCACATCGACTTCCTACAATTGCATTGGAAGCAAGCAAAAAAATTTCAAAAGACGCATAAAAGCAAGATCTTGAGCAAGGGATGGATGCAAGACATAAAGAAGTGGTTTGGGAGATGGGTTGCATTACATCTTGCTCTTTTGTGGACTTATCCCCTTTTGGTCCCAAGCCTTTGACGGAGCTAATCCATAAGCACTTGATCAATTTCACTCGTTCTCTTTTTTTTCATGGAGTTAAGTGGAAAAATTAAGATGGGAAATACTTTTAGAAAGTTAGATATTAATTTTCATGACATTATCTCTTGCTTGAAATCATAGTCATCTTTATGGGGTAGGGAAAATAAAGTCTTAGCTACTCCTGTTACTTTGGGTAGAGAATCCCTTTTTACCCATCGACATTCTTCCACAGTGGTGACTAACTCCACTTGGTGCTTGGAAGGCTTAGCTATCACAAGCATTTGTTTACTTAGCCCTAATTGTCTTTCATAGTAGATTGGCAAGGTATATTGGATGCTTGAGAGACTAAGTTGTTGCAAGCTTCATTTATGGTATGCATACACTTAAAACTTACAAACATTTAAAGGGAAACCTTAGAGCTAAAACAAGACAATATTCTTAATAAAACATACTTGCTCATACCCAATTCTTACCTTTGATAGGGGTCATTGTAAGTATTTACAAGGTTTACATTATCCTTTAGCCGGATGTCTTGCATCCACGTTGTATCTTCAAAAGGATAATTCTTGAATTTGACAAGATATCAACGAATAGTCTTACCACTCCTTAAAACCTTGTTTTCATGTCGTAGGATGCTCTCTGGCTGCAAGATCTCTTCTTGAACCTCAAACTTGGGTGGTTTTTCAATTACTAGTTCTTTGGGTGGCTCACACTTATAAGGTTTCAAGAGGCTCACATGAAAGGCGGTAACCTTAACTTGTAAGCTGATTCATGGATAGGCTTTAAAAATTTGAAATAGGCCATACTATCTTTTTGCTGAGTTAGCATAATATTTTTGGTGAGTCGTTGGGTGTCGTTGTGTTCCCTTGCCCGTAATGTGGCTTTGATGTGATTTTGTAAACTTAAGCAATACCCTATCATTTTCTTTGAAGGTTAAGGCTCGTCTATGCTTATCAGCAGCAGCATCAACCTTTTGCTTCTCTTGCATGATGTATATAGTCTCCTTGATCTTTTGAAAATATGTTTTAAGATCTCTACTATATTCATCAACTGCGAATACCTTCCCAAGTGTCCTGACTATCAATAAGAGATTGGGTCTTCCTTCAATTACCTCAATGGGTACCTTTCGTGTAGAAGTATGAACAATGATATTTTATGCATACTCTACTAAGGGTAAGTACTTTCCCATTGATCTCTTTGATCTACTTCTGTAACATAGGCTTTAAGTAGATCAATGATGGTTGAATTTGCCATCTCACTTTGGCCATCCGTTTGTAGGTGATAGACCAAAGAGAAATTCAACTTAGTACCTAGACTCTCAAAGAGACCCTTCCAAAAACTGCTAGTCATTCTTGACAGATATTATGGATATTGGTAAGCCATGGTACTTAAAGACCTGCGAGATAAAGAGGGTAGACATATGGTGCACTTTAATAGTCTTTTCAACCGGTATAAAATGCGCTTGCTTGCTAAATCGGTCTTTTATTGTCTATATTCTCGTATTCCCATGGATGGATTTTGGCAATCCAAAGATGAAATCCATGGAAATACTTTCTCATGGGGAATCATATATAGGCAATGACTAAAGCAAGCCAAGCTTCTTCCATCTATCATACTTTGTCTTTTGACATACAATGCATTTGGCAACATCGTCCGGTATGTCTGCCTTCATTTTGGGCCAATCAAAGTACATCTACACTCCTTTGAGAGTAGCTTGAATCCCTCTATGTCTCGCATCAGGTGGAACGTGATATTTGCATGTGACCTTTTCACGTAAGCTATGTGTACCGCATAACCTATTGCCGAGTCTATTGCCATCTTTGAAGTTTGGATTCGTAGCGTACTCATCTATCATAGAGGATAGATCATTGTGAGTAGTTATTGATTCAGCATTCACCCTTGGTCTTTGTGAAAGAGCATCGGCCACTTGATTGTGATTACCGACTATGTGAGCAATATGAAAGTTAAACTATGAAAGAGTGTTTGCCCACCTCATTCTCTTATCACTTAATCTAGTTTGCATAAAAAATTATTAAAGACTTTGATGGTATGAGCACAAAATAGATGGAGTGCCTAGGAGATAATGCTTCCATGCATCTAGGAAATATAAGATAGCTAGCAGATCTTTTTCATATATACCTAGATTCTTTTCTTGGTCATCCAATATCCTACTTTTTTATGTTCTGGCATGCCCTTCTTGAAGCGAAATAGCTCCAAGGCATTGTCCACAAGCATCACACTAGACTTCAAAAGGCTTTGAAAGATCTGGAAATATTAACATTGGTTGAGAGGTACGCTTTGCCATTAAATTTTCAAAAGATTCATTCTCTTTTGCAGTCCATTAAAATTTAATGTTCTTTTTAGTCAAATCATACAATGGTCCTGCTATGAATAAGAATTCCTATAAAGCTTCTCAATTGATTCATTGGTATAGGCCATCCTTTTATTACATCCAATTTTTTTGGGTCCATCGGATCCCTGCTTGGGAGATAATCTGACCTAAATATTGAATTTTTTTTACGAAAAACTCACTTTTCTTTTGATTAATGTAAAGCTTATTGTCTCTCAAAACTTGAAATATTACCTGAAGATGCCTCAATAGACTTCAAGTTGACAATAATGTCATTGAAGAACAGTCCCATGAAGCTTCGATGAGGTCTAAAGAGCCTCTCCATAATTTGATTAAAGGCAGATGGTACATTGGAAAGCCCTAAAGAGAGTACAAAGAATTCATATAGGCCAAAGGTTGTTCAAAAGGCCGTCTTATGAATGTCTTCAGGCACTATCATTATCCGATGATAGCCACTTTTGAGATCTATTCTACTAAAGTAGGTACACCCTTACAATTTATCAAATATATATTCTATCCTAGGAATAAGAAATATATTCTTTATGGTTATCCGATTAAGCGTCCGATAGTCCACACACATTCTATAAGTATCATTTTTCTTTTGTACCACTAGAACGGGTGAACAAAATGGAGATGAACTAAGCCTCACCATCCCTTTTTCCACAAGTTCGTTCCTTTGCCTCATAATCTCCTCTTGTTGTTGGTGAGAGTTGATAAGGATGCTTATTAAAAGGTGAACTAACTGGTAGAACTTCTATGGAATGATTATCGTGTTCCCTTTTGGGAGGTAGCTCCCTATAAATTCATCTATAAACACGTCTTGAAACTCATCTAGGAAACTAGATAATCCTAAATCCTCTTTGCTTTCATTTTTAACTTCATTAGGAACGCGTGCATCTTTCTTAGACTCCTTGACAAAAACCATGCAAGAAAGAGAGCTTTTCATGAATTTGTCTAAAGTTTGAGTTTGCACAAGAGGTATAGGTGTTGCCCGCACTATTCGTGTCAAGTGCAACATCCTTGCCTCTAAAAGAAAAGAGGACTTTTCTCTCAAGAAACTTCATAGTGGCAGTCATGCAATCAAACCATGGCGCCCTTAGGGTAACATCTCCATGCTTGAGTGGAGAGATGAAGAAATCTTCTTTCTGCACATGGAAACTTAGCTTCCCAATCAACAGAGTGATTGGGCCTCTTGCCCTTTGAAAGCTCCTGCTTGTACCACATCTCCCATCTCGAAGTCATGAGTTCCTAGCATGGTAGCTAGCTCAACAAAAATGAACTCGTGGGTAGAGCCATGATCAAACAGTATGAAAGCGTCATGCTCTCTTACTTTTTCCCAAGCCTAAGAGAGTGGTGCTCCTTTGCAATGGCCTTCTTCTTTTAGGGCTTCCACCATATATGAAAGGAGAGAGTTTTCTTCAGGAGAAACACAAGAGAAGACTATAGGTTGTGCCGGGCTGATTTATTTACACACTTACACATTAAAACATTAAAAATCATGCACATAATTGAAAGAGATTACCACAATCAAGATTGACAACTCGATGAGGACTGAATTTGCTTGGAACCGCCCCCCCTCCAAAAGGTCTCTGTATTGTAATTCTCTATCCAAGAGAGCTTTGATTACAACACAACTTGTGCTCTTGCAGAGATTTCATTAAACCAAAAAGATGGTGTTCTTCAAGATTCCATGGTATAACCCTCCTTCCTAAGCTCTAAACACCCCAACGAGGAGAAAGAACTGCAAGGTAAGAGGTCGATGAGAGTGAAGAAGTACTTTTTAAGCAAGAGAATTTGTATTCCATATACGCTTACTCAAGGGAAATCTCTTAGCATAGATTATCATAATAGAGTAGTAGAGATGAAGAAGAAGAAGCTTTCACTTGCTTGGATTTGTAGCCATAGCCAAGTGCTTGAGCATAATGATCTCCTCTTGAGCTCCAATCAGAGAGGGAGAGAGACAGAAAGGGATTGCTTTGCTAACTTGGGCACTTGAGAGAGTGTGTGAGAGGATTAAGAGAGTAAAAATCCCAACGAGCCCCTCCTTATATGCTCATGCAAATTTACATCCAGTCTTCAATTGGAATGCATATCACTTGGCCAATGACAAGTGAACACTCCATAGTGAAACTCATGCATGATCACACACTTGTCCACACTTGCTATGCATGAAAAAACACGCCCCTCCTTCTCTAAGACTTTTCTTGGAAAGTGTACACACCACCCATACTCACACATACACACACACTTGTTGAGTTCACACAAAGCAAGTATGTGCTACCTTGGACATGTGGCCTAGCCAAACTTAGTAAAGAAGGAGTAGAGTCAAATTTATAAATGAAGAAGGGATGATCTAACCTTAGACTTTACCTTTTCCATTTCATTTTTTAAAAATGATAAACTTACCCTTTAATGAATTAGCTTGGTGCAACACCTTTGCACAAACCTTGGAGGCTTATGAAGCTGACCCGGGCTACATCCTACCTGCTAATTTAGGACCTGCTAAATTAGGATGAACTTTGGTTTAAAAAAAACTCCCTTGGGCTTTAAATCTTCACCTCCTGTGCAAACCCTTAGCACAGTGCTTTGGACGTGCCACCAAGCTGCTCCCAAAACCTCATAAATTTAGACATACTAATTTGTTGCATGCTAGAAGTTTACCCTAAAGCTTCCTAGACTTCATACTTGGAGTCTAAAGAGTTATTCTAATGACTTGACTGTACAAGAGGTATAGGGAGGATTCTCATCTCAACTTATGCCCGTTAGCTCTCTCAAAGTCAATGCATGCCGTTGTATAGGCTGTAGTGGTGTGCGAAGGCATATATCCCTGCTAGAATCAACATGTGTAATTCAAAGTAATTTCTAACCTTTTAAAAGTGTTTTCCATCTTCATTTGGCCACTTAAGTCCATAAAAAAATTAAAAGAGAACAAGTGAAATTGATTAATTGCTTACGGATCAGCTTGGTCAAAGGCTTGGGACCAAAAGGAGAGAAGTCCATAAAAGAGCAAAGGTTCCCAAGCATTCAGATAGTTTAAACATTGGTTTCTCACCTAAGCTTTCACCTAGATATTGTGGTCAATTATGAAATTGGTGAACATGCTTATAAACTTGATCTACCAGCACATTCCAGAGTTCACCTTGTTTTTCATCTTAGTCGTCTAAAGAAACGGTTAGGGCAATCTGATAATGTCATTGACTTAGACGTTTTAGTTCACATGATTGAGCCACCCGCGAGCTAGAAAGGATTCTAGATCACCATCAGTTGCGAACAATTGATCATGTTCACGAACAAGTCTCGTCAAGTGGAAAGACAAACCTGAAGAGGGTGCCGCTTAGAAAAACATTAATGTGCTTAAGTAGCAATTTAGTGCTTTTATTTTTATTTATTTTTAGAACAAAATCTCTTTTCCGAGGGAGGAGTAATGTCATGACAAGGGTAGGGGGGGGGGGGGGGGGGGGGGGGGATGGAGCCAATTCAAGGGTTCCCTAAGGAAGACCAGGGGTATATAAAGGGATACCATTGGGTGGAGAAGCTAGACTCAGACCCCCTCTTGCCCATTAGTTTAGCATGTCAATAAGTTAGACTTGACTGCACACGCAATGAAACTGAGATACTGCACTGTTTGCAATTTATTTTATCCATGGCCATTGAGGGCTCTTTGTCGTAAGTGTTTGCACAACAATTTAAAAGTCAATGTTGGTTTGTAAAATTTTGCAAAGGAGATTAGCATGGTACCTATTGTGAAGCCAAATGCAAGAAAAGTGGTTTGTAGTTGAAATGCACTTTTTCGCCCCCATGCTTACCACTCTAGTATATCTTCTATTGCACATAGTTGATTAGGTGGAAATAGTAGGGACTGTGCATTCAAGATGGAAGTTCTTCCTAAAGTGCTTTATGAAGATGCTAAAGGGATTCATGCATCAAAGGGCATGCCCAAAGGAAAGGATGGCCCAAGGTTGGTTGGTTTTAGAGTCTTTACTGTAGATTGGAGAGTAGCTCTAAATGTTTGAGCATAGAGACGACACGCTACGATGGACAATGGATAATGAGTGTCTGACTAGAGTTGTTATGGTGGGCCCATGCACAAAAAAGAGAATGAACATGGAGCTAAAGGAAAAATTAAATTGATTTTGTATGGAGAAGTGGCGTACTCGATACAAGCTACACGACATGCTTTTAGAAGGGGAAAAAAACCATCTATGCACTATCCAAGTGAGCTTGACACGATGTTTTCTTTCATGAATCTAAGATGCCTACACAATGCTTTGATGAGGGCCAAACAAGAAGGTGAACAAGTGACAGGTGAGAATGGGAGTTTTCTCGAGGTTTCAACCCTTAGGTAACTCTTGAATCTATGACTCTTACAAGGGTTTGTCTTGGCTACTTGGCTATTTATCTTGTAAACCTCTTAACATAGTATGTCACACATAACAGCTTGGTCTAAAGGTCAACACTTCAGGGTTGAGCATGTTGACACAAAGCGATGCACATTTGTGGGCTCATGGCCAAATTCAGACAGGCTAGTCGACAAACATTGTCAAATGTGAATCCATTGTCACAAAAATTTTGTGTTTTGAGACGTTGCAATAAATATTGAGGGTGGATTACAGAGGGTTAGATATGGAGATATTTGATGTGAAATGGTTTAATGTGAACATGAAGGGCTACACTGCAACGATGCGTAGATGATGGAAATCGGCGGGTTTGCTTGAGGTGGACTCAAAGGAAATGTTATTTGGAACACAATTGTCCCTCTTGAGCACTATGAACAAGTATGTCAATTTCATTGGCTACAAGTAATCATGAAAATTGATTACAATTAATCTCATAAATAGACAACGTTCTTTGCACGCGATTTTCTATCCTAAGACTTCGAAGCCAAAATGGTGGTATGTCATTCAGGTTTCCCTGTGAAGTGCACGAGTCTACAAGGGCTACAATCTCCTAATCGTGATGCAAAAGGAAAACACAAACATTGCTAGACACCCAAGAAAGGATGCTTGAAGCAAAAGTTGTATATACAATCGTGATAGAAAATGTAGAGGGGAGCAATGTTGATGACCTCTTGGATGAGGGTGTGGATGTATTTCTAGGGGAGAGTTCTTTATAGATATAGAGATTTACGTTGAATTGTGGCTAGATGAGATGAAGGCTTCTTGAAGCCAGTTCATTGAATTTCAACATATTTGCTCTCGTTACAACTCAACATATTTTAGTGCAATGAAAGCAATTTTCTACTTGTTTTTTAATGAGCATTAAGTTCAATTTTTTAAGTCCAATCATTGATCAAGTTGATTGTAATGTGAAATTTAGCTGGTTGTTTACTCAAAGTTCACTTTGTTGACCATGTAGGCTAGAGTTATCATCCACTTTGCTTGTTTCTCTCTTGTACGATTTCTTTAGTACATCCAATTACACACATGGGGACACCTCGTTCATGAGAAAACCTAGATGCTTGGTATGACACTCTCTCTTGAGAGCATCGTGCATACCTAGAGTTTAGGTAGGCACCCTTGTAGTCATCCCCTATCGAGGAGCACATCATCGCAATGCTCTAAAGTTTTGGTGTTTAGTCAATGCCAACATGAGACATCATGGATATGCCACTCTATCGATGGTGGAGGTTGTCAGGACACGGGTCCTACGGGCAGGGCCCTACCCTAAGGGGGGTCACGGACCCCGGCCACGAGCCAGCTAGCAATGTGGAAAGGGGATCCTAGGGCTAAGAGCCTATATATACGGGCGGTTGGGTGGAGGATCCAGGTCTCTAGCTCCTGGGGTTCTTTCATTGGTATCAGAGCTTGGTGAAGATCGTGGCCAAGCTATGTTTAGCATGAATTTTTTTTGCATGCATGGCGTCGAGGCCATGGAGAGGAAGAGGAGCAGAACTGTCGGGGAAGAGCCGCGGGTACCGGCTCTTAGGCCGAAGGGGAGATGGCGGGCGACCGGCTCAGAATTGACTGGAGGTGGTCTTGATGGCTTTGCAGGGCAGTTCTCAGAGTTTTTCGTTGCTGCAGCTCCTTGTGCTGAGGCCCGTAGCCCTCGCCATGCCCTTCTCTTCCATCGGCGCACTCACGCTACTCAGCCCTCCATGCCTTCACTTGGTTTCACATGGTGAAGCCTTAGGGCTTCACAAACCAATTAACCCTAAGAGGCCGTGCCCACAGTCGAGCTCTAAGGGCTTTGGGAGCAAAGCTTCGCAAGCTGCAAGCGGCAAGGCCGCCTGCTTCCGAACCATAAAGTCACAAGGCTCCACAAGCCGGTATGATTTCATCGCAACGCAGTGCCGCACAACTCCAATTCGACCCGGCACGACTTGAAAACTAAGCACAGCTGCACAACTCCATGCCGGCAAGGCTGAAGGGTACAAGCAAGCAAGGCTGGTTAAATAGGCACGGCCGCACGGCTTTAAGAAATCCGGCAAGGTGTTAAGCTTCGAGCCGGCAACGTTTCAAAGCGTGGCAGAGCCGCACAACTTTGAGTTTGAGCACGACTCAAGCCGGATTTTGATTTTGTTGGTTCTTTGAGCACGGCTCCAGCGGGATTTCTATTTTTGTTGGTTCTTTTGCACAGATCGCAAGGTAACTCAACTAAAGTTTTGTTTCTTTCCCAGTTTGATGCTCGTTGCATGATGCTTTGCTATAAGCTAGCAAAGATGAGACGTACTTGTTTCATGTTTCTTTTCAAGAGAGAAGAAAACGGCAGGTATATATAGTCTTTGGTCAATGTTTATGCTACCTTGGGAATATCTTTTTTGCACAATGATCTATACCATGCATGCATGACAGGAAGGCCCTTATAGAGCGGCCCAGACCTTGTATGCTTGATGAGGGTAAGCCTCTAGATGCATGAAGTGGATAGTCCCTTGTGTTTGCAAATACTTGGTCAAGTCAATCATGACACATGGCTAGGAGCTTGTGGTCTATGCAAAGCATAAGCAAATGTTTGAGCTTTAGTAGATGCTTGCTATGGGCGGTATGCATGGCATACTCATTCATAGCTTGTACCATGCATTAATGCATGCACCACATGTGGAGCATGTTTGGTGGCTTGCAAGATGCAAAGCCTATACATATTTCGACAAGAAAGGCTTGTCAATATGTGAAGCTAGGCTATGAGCCAAGCTTGGCTAGCCACGGGCTTTGAGATGATAAGTTAGGAGTTTCTCTCATGAAGTCTCAGAACTTCACTGAAGCTCCCTACGTATACACAAACTTTGCAGAAGACTACAAGTATAGTGTAGACAAGAAGTTCTAGCATCAACAAGGATGGGCATTTATTTTGTCCCTTTATTTGGAGATATACTATGGATTTGGCGAGGTCGTCGTCCACTCATGGTTTCATATCTATACAAGCATCAACAAGGATGGGCATTTATTTTGTCCCTTTATTTGGAGATATACTATGGATTTGGCGAGGTCGTCGTCCACTCATGGTTTCATATCTATACAAGCATCACATGCACGGCATGTTGGTGTTTCTTGATACACGACTAGAGCTGCGAGATTGTTGTCCATCCCTACATTAGTGCAAGGCACAAACAAGATTCGATAAGCACGGCTTATGTTACTTGAAACTAGGTTATCAGTCAACTTTTGATTTGATCAACCTCTGAGTTTCTCACATAACAAGCTATGAGAGCTTATGCAAATGGTATTGATTTGTATAGTGTGTATGAGCCAGAGTAAGCTATGAGCTTGCACTATTACAAAACTTTCTTCCCGTGCATCTTCTGCAACTTATGGTCCATAATTTCAAGGAAATGTGGACACCTACGGAAATCTAACCGCAAGCAAGACCTATGGCCAAGATGGTCGATTTGCATGTTAATCCTTGTGATGCACAAGCTGCACAAACATTTTAAAGAGAAGACTATGGCAAAGATAGCTGTATTGTCCTTCTCTCAGTGGCCAGGAGGCTGTGAGTGTGTATGGAATGGAAGCCATACACCAACTGCTTACAGAGTAAACATTTATTCGACACGGCTTGGCTAGGGGCTAGGAGCGTCCAATTATTTCTCTCTGGTTGCAAATTCTATTGCATAGGAGAAATGTCTAAACCATTCTTGGTTTTGATGACAACATTTATGCACTATACGAATAGTGATTTTTCTAGGGCATGGCCCTATGCAATTGTATCCGATGATACAATCCAGCCGTTCTCTTTGTATGACAAAGTGGAATCTTCTCTAATAGCAGCTATGAGCCTTGAGTTCAAGAGCATTCTTTTTACTACAGAGTATGTGATTGGATTCTCTTTATTGGCCAAGTCTATACATTTGTATAGTAGTCATGCTGCTGCGTTCAAGCTCTGGATTGCTCCGGGTTTTCACAAAGCAAAGTTACCTGCGAGGACATACCCTCCGAAGCCGAGACATGCACGGCTCTGGATTGCTCCGGGCTTCTACAAGGCAAAGTTCACGATTATTTCTTGGGGGCTTGAGATTGCTCAAGCTTGCCCTTGGAAGATTGTACGAGCCTACACGGCAAAAGCGGTAAGGGATGCATGGCGGCAAGGCCGTAAACAAACCACTCGAGCCCGCCGAAACGCAAACAAGCAAGGCTACAAGTAACACTAACCCGCCGGTGTTGAGAGCTTGCATGCTCCGTGCACCGAACATGTGGATTTTTCTTCGACGGGAGGAAGGCTCTGAGCCTCGCCAAGATACACTTTTTATTTTGCATGCATGTTATCAATTTTGCATGTAAGATTTTTTGTATGGTATTCTTAATGATTCCTCAAACATGGTTTGTGTCCATGACCATGCATACGGGTGCCATGTATGTATTCATGTCTTTCTCTTTACATAACGATGTAAGTGTTAGAATGGCGGTTGTTCGAGATGGCCGAGGAGGCATCAAGCAAGTTTTTGTTTTCATGTTTTCAAATGGCTTGATTTTAAGCCTAATTCCACTACAATGATGGAGTTCCATGCACAGCATGAGGATATGCTTATGTTTTCTTCTGGCATTCATTTTGCCTACTCAAGTCCTTGGTAAAGTATGTGCCAAGTTTTTGCTTCCGCAAAGCGTAAATTTTTGCTCAAGACAGTGTAAGTTTTTACTCCGAGCAACTGTAAGTTTTTGCTGATGGAGATTGTCAGTTTTTTATTCCAAAGACTGTAAGTTTGTAGGCTACCTGTTGGCGGTGTTTAAGATGTAAACTTACTACAAGATTTCTCTGCCATATACTTCGGTTGTGAGCCAAGTTGTCAGGATCATGGCTAGGCAAGGCCTTCCATGCTAAGTTCGATACGAATCAACAAGAAAACCACGGCTTTGACGTCTCCCTAATTGGGATGTCCATCCAAACTTGTGTGACCAAGCATGTTGTCACACATCGCACCATGCGAGATGGATTTGGTGTAGTTGGCTACGAGTCATAGTTGTCACCTTATGAGATATGCATGGCACACACCCATCTGGAGCTACCGGGTGTGTTCATGACTTGCACAAGGCAAGCATTGACTGCCTACTTGCTTCTCCACAAGTAGACGGAACCCTCGGCAAGCACGGCTTGTCCGATGAGAAGCTAGGATGTTTACCTAGAGTCGTTAACGACGAGTTTTCCTCGTGATCAATTAACAGCTTCTCTCCTGAAGGTTTAATTGTTCACTTTCAAGATAAGTGTCTACCCACATAAGTGTAGGACACACGGGATTGGAAGCTACTTTAAAGATCACGATATTCTCTTCCAAGGCTGGTCTCTCCATCTCTCCACCATTGACTATCTTATTATGGAGCATTGGCATTTATTTTGCCCAGTCTTATTGGCGATATGATCATGATTTTTTCTCTGGCATTTAAGATTGCCTACTCATGTTTTACTCGCTCATTTATGATTGAGCTTATTTGGATCAACAGATTCTTGGCATTTATCTTGCCTTATGATCCTTTTTTTTATGCACGGCATCTCCTACAATTACGACGATTTAGTTACGTCCTGCTGTCGTATTCTCCCTACGAGGATAAAGATTCCACCCTAAAACCCAAAGCAACCAAATTCACGGAATTTGGAGGGAAAAAAGTTTGTCCAACCACGTATGTATTCACGGGAATCCTCAAATGAAATAACAGTTGTTTCACTCTGTTTACCAGATTCACGGAATCTGACGGGGCAAAGGTTGTCTGAGATAGAGAAATTCACGGAATTTGAGTGTGGAGAAAGTTATGGGGTCCTCTCACTCTTGTCGCAGAGTGTTCAAGTATCCTCCGCACACAGTAGTTGATTGAGCTTTGCAGTTCAAATACTCAGGGATGTTGCACACTGCCATCCCTCTGGAGACATATTCATACGATGTTTATGTGAGACTCCGGGACTGACACTGGCGCCCTTTTCTTTAATGATGTGTCGCGACAAAGTCCCATCGTGCTGGTCAATCCGTTTTTGGACCATTATAGCACAAGGTATCAAGAACAATGTTCATGGCCAGAAACTGTCGGATACGTGGACTTGTTACAGTAACAAGTAAGTACAACTTTTTATGGAGGGTTGTAGTTCCATTTGTGTGTTTCACAGGCTAGGATACGTGCTTGTTGATGCATGCCCACTAGGTGTATGGGCCCTAGTGGTCAACAAGTTCTTATCTAAGGCGGCATGGAAATACCTTAGTTACGTGTTTTTTGTTTCACGGATGAAACATCTTTTTCACACGCGAGAAAGTCTCCTTATGCTAAGAGCATACTGACTTTGGTATCTAAATATTAGTATTATTCTAACAGATACGCTACAAGCAAAGTCTACTGCTATGAGCAATATGTTGTTAGAGAGCATACATCATCCAAGCATACTCTGCTATGGCTATGATAATGATTGTCCACTCCCAGATGTGTTAAGAAGCACACACTGGAAGATATGCTAAGGAGCTTTACTACGAGATATCCATATGCTAAAGAGCATAACTAAGAGACTACAGGTCTGCTAGGAGCATAGCTGACCAGATGTGCTGAGAGCACATACCCTACGAGGTGCTACGAGCATAGATGCCCTTATGAAGGTTAAGCAATTGTTCTAGATGACTTGTGAGGATTCAGTCTCCCACTAGTTTTCGAGGACGAAAACTCTTCCAAAGGGGGGAGTAATGTCAGGACACGGGTCCTACGGGCAGGGCCCTACCCTAAGGGGGGTCACGGACCCCGGCCACGGGCCAGCTAGCAATGTGGAAAGGGGATCCTAGGGCTAAGAGCCTATAAATACGGGCGGTTGGGTGGAGGATCCAGGTCTCTAGCTCCTGGGGTTCTTTCAGAGGTAGATGCCATGGAGATAGTGCCACCAATGCCATGTCCCCACCATGCAGTTGCAAAGGTCCCATACCCTTATCGTCCCTCGCAAACTCCACACTTGCCACAACTTCGCCCTTCGCTAAACGATTTGCACGGCCATCATATACCCCTTAAGTGAGTGCCACTCTTGTAAAGCCCACTCCACAATAGACACCTTAGGAGACCCCATGCTAAGACATCTAATGCAAACCCCTCACTGCTTTCGCAGAGAGCGACCAAAGGGTCGTTCTTATAGTATACATCTACACATGAGACATCATGGGGTAGATGAGGATGTGAAAGCTATGCTTACTTTTCTTGCAAGAGCTGTGCAACCTAACCTTCATGCACAACATTATGAAGAAATGGAGGCAAATTGTCAATTCAAAGTAGGAGCAAGTGATTTCCATCCTCCATGGTGAGTTTCTCATGCCTTTCCCCGCTTACCGCTTCTCCACCAAGGAGATGATGAAGAGGATGTGGGGCTTCATGTCGCACAAGCATTCAGATGCTTGATAGGCCTTCAAAGAGGGATTGGGCAAGCCAAGTTGCCTTGACAAAGAAGATTGTAAGTTTATCAAGGAAGAGGGCCGCAATTATTGTAGCCTATGGTACGAGCAGAGAGATGCTACGTGGGCGCAAGTGGAGGCAAGGTCTTTGCATCACTTTGAGAGAGGCAGTTGGTCTACACTCGAGGAGGAGTTTGTAGGTATTACTCCATAAACTACTTTGTTGAAGGTTTGTGAAAATTTTAATTACTCAATTTAATATTTAGCTTGCACTCCATTACTAGAAGGGAGCATCGAAGCTGAAGCTAGTGTATGGCAGGAAGAAAGGCTTGCATCCGTTTATCAAGAAGTTGACATTACTTCATCTTTTAACGTAGCTTATATTTTGGTTGTTTCTTTGTAGTCGTTGTTGTTTCCTAACTATTGTTTGTCAACGCTTGTTGATTTGGAGTCTCCATTATGGAAGGAGTGCCCCGAGATGAGCTGACATTGCTTGAGTAGTACGCAATGCAGTTATATGCAAAATTTATATGGCCATGCACATATTTGGGACTACATTATCTCCCATTTTGCAATCAATTACCTTTTTTTGTTCAATGTACATATGGTTTTGTACATTATGAGGCGCTCTATGCACTTGATATATTGTATAAAGCATCAATTTTGCCCGTACAATTTCAAAGTAATAAAGTATACGATTTGTTTCAAATTAATGAAGTATACGAGTTAATTAAAATCTCATTCTTGTAATCTCACTCATTTGCACTTTTAAGTTATGCTTTGTGAGCATTTAAATTCGAGATGTAGTCTTTGTTAGAAAACTTGAGGAGGCATGGCCTCAATTAGAAGGCTCTGCTACCACCAATAAATTTTCTCAAAATATGATCAATATGACTGTCGGTAATTATGGTTTTGTAGTGTCGATATTACCATTGCTTTACACTTAGTAAATACCAATGGTTATTTTGGCGCTAATAGTGACAATAGGGGCATAAAATGCTTTCACACTTAGTATATACCGATGGTTATTCTGATGCTAATAGTGACAATAGCGCTAATAGAAAATGAAAGAGTCGCCATTTCTGTTAATAACATGAAGAGCCTTGTCGTGCGTATGACAAAGTCTATAAATTGAGAGAGATATTGAGAGAAAGAGAAGAAGAAGAAGAAGAAGAGAATTTTTAATGTCGTACGAAACTATCCACACACACACACACGCACAGAGAGAGAGAGAGAGAGAGAGAGAGAGAGAGAGAGAGAGAGAGAGAGAGAGAGAGAGAGAGAGAGAGAGAGAGAGAGAGAGAGAGAGAGAGAGAGAGAGAGAGAGAGAGAAGAAGAAGAAGAAGAAGAAGAAGAGTAGAAGAAGAAGAAGAAGAAGAAGAAGAGAGTTTTAACGTTGTAGGAAACTATCCCAAGAGATCTTAAAGATCTAGCCGTTGAGGAGAGTTGAACTCAAGACATGCTATTCAATGTGTGTCTGAGAGAGAGGAAGAGTTACAATGTTTCTTTATGAAAAGCAAGGCAATGCTAACCACTGATTTACATGAGATATAATAAGCCATCTATTGACACCTTTATTTTGCATGTATATTGATCTCTTTCATCTCAAAGTACCATCACTTGCCATATCCTTTCTCACTACCCTTTGGTAGACCTCTTTTATTTCTCCATTCATTTAAGTATCTTTGCTCTTAGAATCTTCTCGCAAAAGAAAATCTTTCATATAGATGCAATTGTAGGGTGCCTTTCCAATTATGTAAAGCAATCTACTTATTAGGTGTGCTACTTAAACCAACTATGCTCCTTGCAAAGGTTGTTGACGTTTATGAATCCAGCCTAAGGTCCATGTTATATATCATGTATGCACCACTATTGAACTTGTTAAAATTCTCTCTGTCTTTGTCTATGCTTAATGAAGCTAGGTTGAGATGTTCAATTCTCTCTCCCTCCCTTTCTTACACGTTCTTAAAAGCTCGGCTTGTTTCATCTTTACGTATGTGTCCCGACACGTTTGACGCGAGGGGTGGCGGATTCAAGTTCTCTAAGAACACCTTTGTGGTATACAATGGACATCGTTTACCTCTCTGGGGTTTGCAACTTAAGTAGTTGAGGGCAGTGGGAGGTTTTGAAGTAAAATTTGCAGATTTCCGCCATAGCCGGGCACCTTCTCTTTCTCTTTTCTTATCCTTTCTTCCTCTCATTATTTGTATTTTTTTTCTGCGTCGGCGATCCCCTCTCCCTCCTCTTGTGCTCTGCGTGCTTTCTGTCCAGCCCTCCTTCGTACCAAATCTCGCTCGGCAGATTCTCACGATCGGGAGTTCGTGAGCGCGTTCGCGCTCTCTCACACACACACACGCGCGCGCGCGCACACAGGAAAGAAGAAAGACTTGCCAACACCCAGGCGACTGCTTCGGAGCAATCGATCAAGCAGGAGACAGCCCCGTTTCAGCAGCCGTGCTTCAGGTGAGGTAAGCTGAATGCAGAAAAAGATAGCGACACAAGGGAGAGAGTGTGTTTCTGTGAGAACGAGAGCGGAGACTTGCCGCTTTGATTAACATCCTTTTTTTTTTCGATCGATCCTTCGGCTTCTTGAAAACACTTTGCAGTCCATCGACTTGGTGATCTCGTCGTTGGGCAGCCTTGCGATCTTCTTGCTTTCTGCCCTAGAGACTCTGCTACCCGTATATCTCTCTGCATGTGAGATACTCACGTGTCTGGGAGATTCAAGCTTTGCCTTCTTATTCATTTGTATTTCAAGAACGGGTGTATCTGTCACTGATGGCTGCGTTTTTTAGACAGCTTTTCAAGACATCACCAATCATGGAGGAGATGGGTGAAGATTGGGAGAACTGCTGTCCTTTGTGCATGGAAGAAATGGACTCTACAGATAGACAGCTTAAACCCTGCCGATGTGGGTACCAGGTTGGTCACTTTGCTTATTCCCTGACAAAGGGTTCCTCATGCAGTGCATTGTGTTCGTGTTAAATAATCTGCCTGTTGCTCTGGGTCTAAGCGGATTTGGTTAAATAATCGTGTTTTTATTGCATCAATTTTGCTTGTGCTTTCTCATCCGTTGTCGATGATTATCTCGTTTAATCTTGTTGATTACACTCTCGAACCTTTTGACACCAGTTTGATTAGATTTTAAGAGTTGTATTTAATCAGCAAGAGATGCAGTTAACAAGACGGTTCTATTCCTTAGTGTCAATTGTCTCGTGGGTTCATACATCGCATTGCAACTGAGAAAAGACCTTGTGTTTCTATTAACTGTTGGGATCAAGAGAACATACAGGGCAGGGATAGTCTTAGCAGCATTGCTGGTCACATCTATTAGGTGGCAGGAATGCCAAACTGGCAAGTAGTGCAAGAAGCATGATGGAGGAGCAGTGCAGCTAGGTGGTCTTGATAGGCAACCTGTTTTGCGATCTGCAGTGTGATTTGCACATGAGATCAATGCTAGCGGTCAGTGATTGGAGCTGCGAATGTTTTGGAAATGGTCATATACGATAGATATTTGCACTAAGTAACTAGCTGAACACTAGCAATCAAGTTGAAGTTGGGTCCGGTAACTTCTATATTCTCAAGGTTTCTCTCTTCCTTCATTTATCAGCCTTCAAAGATATTCAAATTTTGGAAAGTGTAGTGCGGTAAAGCTAGTCAGTCTTCAACTTCTATTCTTTTAGTGTATGTGCAAAATTTCCAACAGTCGAGCTTCTCTGTGAGGATGTTTCAACTTTTTTTGGAGAGGAAATATTTTTTGGCTATGCATAGTGCATTTAATCCAAGGAAAATGCCATCACGTGGAAAACCTCTGTCAACAAGACAATAGTGTTCAGCAGTTTTGTAGCCAGGAATGGCATATTAGCAGAAGCTTATGTTTTTTTCTGGTCGTCTGATTGAGTGTCCAAGGCTTCAGAACTGGCAAATGGATTAATCTTGTTATGTGCTTTAAAGTCTATGAGATGTGTAACTTTTTTTTACACTTGAGAGATTATATCAAAATAACCTGTTTGATAATCCACAGATTTGCGTCTGGTGCTGGAACCACATAATGGAAATGGCAGAGAAAGACAGCACAGAAGGACGGTGTCCTGCTTGCCGGACACCTTATGATAAGGAGAAGATAGTGTCAACTGCAGTCAGTTGTGACAGGTGTAGCTTCGAATCGAGTGCATTTATTGAGCTTAAATTTCCTGCTTTTACTAGTGCTGAATTGTCTTTGCCTCATTGTTTCTCTCAAGTTATGCATTCTCTCTTCACTGTATAGGCTTAATGTGCGAGTTATTTTCACTTGTGTCCAAACGAGGCTACCTATATGTACGTGTATGCCTACACATGCAATGCGTGTGAATAATTTAGATTGCCTGGCCACACCTGCTTTCTGATGCTTTGCACATCAAGTACCAACCTTATTTTCTCTTTTTCTTTGTAGACTCGGTGATATCAATGAGAAGAAACAGAAGCTTGGTAAGGCTAAGACTAAGGCTGCGGAGGGAAGGAAGAATTTAAGTAATGTTCGAGTGATTCAAAGAAATCTTGTTTATGTTGTTGGAATACCTGCAGCTTTGGCAGATGAAGAGGTAGGTGCCAGTCTTCCATAAAGCTCTTAATCGTCCACTTGAATTTAGCCTGCAGGTCTAAATTTCTTTTGGTTCCATACCTTAGACACTGGAGCGGAAAGAGTATTTTGGCCAATACGGAAAGATTCTCAAGATCTCAGTCTCCAAGACTGGGAGCCATAGTTCTCAGCATTCATCTGCAGGGTCCAGTGTTAGCGTGTAAGAATTGGTTAGCTTGCAATTTGTACAAAATCAATGTAGCTGTTGCAACTCTTTTATTCAGAGTGTTTTTTGTCGTTTATCTATGCAGGTATGTGACATATGTCAAGGAGGAAGATGCTATGCGGTGCATCCAGTCTGTAAACGGCTATGTCTTGGATGGAAAAGTGCTTAAGTAATCCTTCCTTTTTTGCATCTCTCTTAGTTTTTCGTCTATTCTATGTCTCTTAGCTGAGAGCCATAGGGCTACTTTACTTAATTCTATTTAAAGTACTCATGGAATCCAAAGTTGCATTGCAGGGCTTGCTTTGGAACAACAAAGTATTGCAACGCCTGGTTAAAGCACATGGTAAGGCTCGTCTTTTTAGGGTGATACTTGCTTGTTTGCCTTTTGCCTGCCTATCTCATGCAAGTCATTAATGGTGCTGTTTGCAGCCATGCAACAATCCTGATTGCTTATATCTTCATGATGAGGGCACACGGGAAGACAGTTTCACCAAAGAGGAGATGCTTGCAAAGTATGGAAGGTACAAAGTTGGATTACTATTTACTGAACCAGAACAAAGTTTTCTCACCGCACACACTCACATGATGGGTTTCGTAACTACCTTATATCGCACGATCATGTTCTCTCTCTCTCTCTCTCTCTCTCTCTCTCTCTCTCTCTACCTTATATCCAGACGCCCATGATTGCGAAGGACTACACAAAATTGACGGAGGCTACATCAAAGGATTCGGATCACTTTGGCCCGACATGCACGATGCCCTGTTAGACTGCTACCATGGAGGAGATCGATGAGATCCGCCAGCGGGTGCTGGATCTCTTGTGATTTCGCTAGACAAAATGGCAAAATAAAAATACTATGAAATCCTAAACTGGTAGGTGTGAACTAAGCAGCTAGCAACTCCTTGAACCAGATAAGAGGCATTGTTGGCACAAGTAATAGTATTCCCATGAGGGATAAACTCAAGAGAGGTAAAAAAATCACGATGTGAGATAATGTGCTTTGTAGCACCATTGTCAAAATACCACACATGTGAATCTGTAGCAACTAACATGCATGGATCATGGGCAGCAGGATCATAAGTACACTATGCACTAAAAGCCCACTTTGCATCTACGTCAGCATCACAATCTTCTTTCAGAGAGGACTCTAGAATTCAGTAAGGGCTACATGCAGGTTGGAACTTATGTGTAGTGATGTTTGTGGGCCTATGCAAACCTCCATCCTTAGGCAATTACCTATACTTTGTTAATTACTCCAGGCATGCATGGGTGTATCCGCATAAAGCTAAGTCCGAAGTGTTCATGTGCTTCAAGAAGTTTTTGGCTATGATTGGATATGTCTCTAGATGTACTATGGGCACCCTTCGTTCACATCGAGGGGAAAGTATATGTCTCATGAGTTTAATGCATTCTTGGCTAATCGTGGGATAAAACACCAATGTACAATGTTGTATATACCTTAGCAAAATGGCGTTACTGAAAGAAAAAACAAGTCGGTTATGGAGATGGCACTGTGACTTTGTATCAGATCCACCACATTGTAACGTTCTGGTCTCATAGGTCACTTTGGCCTTTTGAAGACGTTAATATAATATTTCATTTCGTTTCATTTTTCTCTCTCTCTCGCCGCCCTTTTCTTTGGGACATCAGTGGAGATGCCACATTTATACATTGATTGGTCTCGTAGGCCCATTTGTTCTCTAGAAGATATTAATGAAATTTTTTTTGCTCTCTCTCTCTCTGTGATAGATGTCTAGGTACCACATTATGCCAAATTGTCCCCTCTGAACGAAGTGATGCCTTAGTTTTATGGTTAAGCTATGTCTGATTAAAGAGGATGCTTATGATCGATTGATGTGTATTGTTGCACGGGCTGAGTGTGATTTGCATGTAGAGAGTGGGCACTATGAATGTAGAGTGTTCTCTATGATTAGATTGCTAAGAGAACTTCTTAGAGCATTTGAAGGAACCATGTGAAGGTGCGAGACACCCTTTTTGGATTGAAGTTAGGATAGAACTTCTATTCTGCAATTTTTAGGATACACACAAAAATTCTACCATGCCTTTTGCAATTATATTCCTTGAGCAAAAAGTAATGTAGGCATTGATAGAGATTATTATAAGTAAGAGAAAAGTAAACTGTTAGATTGATTGTGACGGGTTTTAGGGTTAGGGTTTTTGCGTCGAGGTTATAAACGCATCTGATTAATACGTCCGTTCGGCCAGTCGTAGATTCGCTCTCCTTAGAACGGTGGTCCATGCCAATCTCTACATCAAAGCCATAATTTTCTGTTCTGTGATAGTTTCTCTATGCATCCGTGTGTGGCCTTGGGCCTTTAAATATGAGCCTTTGGGGCCCTCTTTGGTAGTCTAGAGCGCACAGATTGCAGAGGAGGTGCTCCCTGGCCAGAATTTTTTGTCCTGTGACAGTTTCTGTAAGGTGCAGCGGCAGTGAATTTTGAACTTTGCTCAAGATGAGTGCTCCGAACTGCGCTCAAGGTTCCTTTCACTTACGGAAGGGAGAGCCTTCCGTTCCTTTAGTGAGAGAGTGCAAATGGTCACAAAGTGAAAGAACTCCGTGAATGAAGGTGCTGAGACTGAGAGATAGAGAGGAGAATACGACACCAAAATGTTGTCAAACCCTCCTCCAAGTGCTCCACTCTCTATGGCGAGAGGTCTATGCTATGGATTGCACAAATCTCGTACTATGGTCAAATGCAATGGACTTGCTGACAATGTCGACGACGACGAGAGGGGATTAAATCTGCAAATCTGCTATCTGCTGAAATCCGACTCTATGACGGCGATGATGACGACGCGTTGATGAGGCGCTGAAAACGCGGATGTTGAAATCTGCGAATAGTGGGCTGAATCTGCAAACGCTGGTTGATTTAACCATGCGGCAAGGATCTACTGCGGGAAGGTGAGATCTATGAGGTTGGGGACTTGATCTGTGGTGTCTAAGTGCTGAGAACTGAAAATGCTATTGCTAGGGATGGTTTTGTCCTCAGGAATCTGCAAAACGTTGATGTAGATCTGCAATTGCAAAAATGCTAGGCTGATCTGTGGTTTGCAAAAACGCCAGGGCTGATCTATTGTTTGCAAAATGCCAGGGCTGATGTGATGAAAAACGCTAGACTGGTCTTGAGCCAAAACGTTGGTCTTGCTCTGGTGTTGGCTGGAAACGCTAGGCCTCCTGCCGGTCTTTCTGAGAAGGTGCCTGTGAGTTTGTGAACTCCTGCTGCCTCTTCTGCCAGAAAGTGCTAGCGCTAGTTTTCTTATTTAGTCACTTGCAAGATTTGCCCTACCCAGTTTCCCAACAAAGTCACTTATTAATAATAAGTGAAAAATGGCTAAAATAGGGAAAATGGGTTCTATGCACTGTAAAATGCTCATGATGGCTATTGACTGTAATTCTGCTGATCATGTTGTGTGTAACCAGTGTAACAGACTTGGACACTCCAAGTCGAAAATCTATCCCGACACCACAAATAATCACTTCAAACAGTTCACAGTTCACAATTGATTCGACACTGGTCTGATGGAGTTTCGTTCCTAGAGATATTGGCCCCATAGACTGGCGCCCCTTTCGGTATTTTTTTTTATATTAATCTACATCTCAAAGTACAAGCGAGCCTTCGGGTCTCACTCTCAGACTCTGTGTCCAGATGCTCTGCAGAGCGGGAGTCTCAAAGACCAATTTAAAGAGTTGTAAGGGATGCCAAAAGCAAAGCCCCAAAAGCTGTTTCAAAAAGCCTCTTAAAAAAGATTATAAAGCTTTCTCTCTCACAAGCCCTCTTTTAGGGAATTGAAGTAATGCCCAAAAGCTACTAAAGCTTTTGCGTAGGATTTTCTCCTACGTAGACAAAAGTAGCTAGAAAAGCAAACTGCCGTGTACTGCTACAACGTTATCAGGCCCATGAGATGCGTCGCAAATCACGGAGGTCCATACATGTAAGCACGACGTCCGAACTGTAGGCCACGTCAGCAGTGTCACGTCACATTCTGTCCGTAATTTCCGGGACTGCTGCCAGGGGGTGTGTGTGCGCGAGTACTAGACAGCCACGTCACCAGTTTGTGACATACCCTCCTCTTGAGAGCATTGTAATTGCCCTCGATTACGCCTGCAAAACAGACATAAGTCATAAATTGTCTAAGCAGACACTGACTGTTAGTATCGACGCACTAGGAACACACATCTAGCACATGTACCAATCGATAGTCACATCACAGGACATCACTAGACAGCACATGACATCACATGACAAATCACATTCAACATTCATTCTGATCTTAGACCATGATTTATCAGCAATGCAGTTAGCAATTGCATCTAGATCCACTTAGGACCTTATAGATGCCCGATTGACTAACCCCTATTGCAACCATGTCTATTCGAGATCATTCAGACCAAAATGCTGCAGTCATTTCGCCTATCAGTTCCTGCACTTAAAAACAAGTCAAGAACAAATTAGTTTCATATTCGGGAATTCCAATTCATAAAGTCATATAGCAGAATATCGTCAGCTCTCAGTATCCCTGAAGCTCAAAGAGAGTCGAGACATCAGTGACTCTAGTATTCTAAAAATCAAGGCATCTATTGACAAAGGAGTGGACTAACTCCCCTCTTGTGCAACCCACTGCACCAGATATTCGGCCAAGCTGAATTCGGGGTTTCATTTGGGGTAGACTATGCTAAACCAAAAGCTTCAAGGTAAAGGTTCACAATCTGAGGAGTATCTGCTAGGTCCTCCTCCTCCATCCACTTCGCATCCAATGCAGGAAAGTTCTTGAATTTAACCAAGAACCGCCTTTGTACTTTTACCCTTATTCTTTTTGTCTATACGTGCCAAAATCTGTTTAGGAACAAGGATCTCCTCGTTTTCTTCCACTTCGGGTTGCTCATTAGGCTCCCCATCTTCGGGCACATCACCTTTAAAAGGTTTCAAAAGACTCACATGAAATGCATTGTGAATCCTCCAAGTGTCAGGCTGTAACAAACTGCTGACGTATCAAAGCCTAAAGAATGGAGCCAACTTACAGATGTGGCCGAGGGGCCTAAACTGTCACAAAGTGATGACGTGGTTGCTTGAGAGCAGAAACCCTAACCCTAATTTATGCCAATAACCCTAATTGTTGAAACCCTAATTTTGGAAACCCTAACCCTAAAACTGCAAAAACCCTAACCCTAACTCTAAGAGCAGCAGTCGAAAATTGCGTTGGTTGATGTCCTGGTAGGTTGTACGGATTTTCGTGATTTACGTTGGCAGTTTTGGCATTGCTTTTTGGAGCAGAAGCTTTTGAGTTTTAAAGGCTTTTTATTGTAACTACTTTTCAGGCCAAGGGCCTTTAAATATGAGGCTAGGGCTCATTCTCTGGCACGCTTCCTAGAGAAGGTGCAGAGTTTGGAGTACCGGCTTGTACTGTGTTGATGCAATATAAAAAAATACCGAAAGGGGCGCCAAGGTTTGGGGCCAATACTCTCTGGGGTGGAATTCAACCACTCCGTGTCGCGTGTCGTCTCTCTCTATTTCAGTTCAGTTGTTATTTGAAGTGCTAAAAGTCTGTTCAATCTGTTCTTTTCTATTGGCACGTGGTGCTCGTCCTGTGACAGTGGTATTAGAGTATCAGGCGTGCGCTAATCTGAAAGCATACCGGTCCTACAAAAGAGCAAACAGAGCTATTGGACTTCTATTGGAGGGATCTTCGCCCTCCAACCCGGACTTATTAGCCACTCCCACCCTTACTTCATCGCGCATCGGGCGCGCTCCCGTCTTCACCGCTCAGGTCTTACAGGGCATAAGCCATTAAGATCACTTGCAAAGAAGGATCCCATATTTGTTTCGAGTCACTGTTTTTCTCAAAAGCAGTGCTATGCAGATGTTGATGTCTATAGCTACCAAGCCGTACACTCCAAGTACTTGGCAAGCTTTTAAGATTTTTTTTTTTTGGTCCGAAGTTATATGGTTTCTAACATCTTCCTTCGGAGTGTAACTTCTGGTAAAGTGGAGTATCCTGAAATGCTTGCCATGGAAACCCTAGCAGATTATAACTTGAAATTTCTCGACATCTCTCAGTAGATGTCTCTTCACGAGCAGATGACCTTGGAGGTTTGGTGTGATTGCTATCTCTTGGGACTACCATCTCCGCCAAAGAAACACTGTCTGTCCAAGAGCTGATGGACCATGATGTGCTCGGCTACGACCTCATGGAAGGAACTTAACCCTAATTTTTGGTGCAGGTTTCAAGATGGAAAGTCAATCGACTTTTCGAGCTCGACTGATGTAGAGATTGCTTTTTAAGTTTGAGTTCTGTTTGATCTTGTTTGGTGATCCTGTTTGGAATTTATTTGAAATGGATGGTATCTGTTTTGAACCTGTTTTGGTGCTTATTTGAATTGTTTGACTCTGGTTTGATACTGGTTTCAATGATTGGTGATTTTACTCCCGAGTGGAGAAGTGAGAAATACTGCTTTGGTATTGTTTGAACCTCAGAACGACGCAGGCAGATGCCTGGGGAGCGTTTCGTTGTATGTTTTAAAACCTCGGAACGACGCAACCAATGCCTGCGGAGCGTTTGGTTGTACAGTCTGAGTTCATGGCCCAGACCTTTTTAGGTTATTTGCGGGGGGAGTGATAGGTAGTCGTTGAGTAGCTTCATACCTCAGATCGTTTGTCTCGGGGGAGTGCTCAGCGGCGTTGTTTGTTGTGTCTTGTAACATGCATATGTAAGCATTTGTGTTGCATTGTGATGTGTCAATTGCTGAATATTCCTAATTGGATGAGATTGCCTGGGTATGTAATTTTTTAGTGCATCAAGACACCCGTGGAAGATCAGTACGGTGTGGGTGTGATGGTTAATTTTACTACGCCGGAATATCAAGAGTTTTGATCTGGACGAAAGGAGAAGCTAACTCCTTGATCAAAAGAGCAAAAAGGAGAAGCCAACTCCTTGATCAAAACAGCCAAAAGGAGAAGCTAACTCCTTAATAAAAAGAGCAAACTGATTGTCTCTCGGAAATTTTTGAGCTAACTTGTTGTTTTGCAGATATGCTGTGATCGCGGACGATTACTCTCTTTCAAGAAGGGGAGATTAACAAACTGCTGACGTGTCAAAGCCTACAGAATGGAGCCAACTTACAGATGTGGTCGAGGGGCCTAAACTGTCACAAAGTGATGATGTGGCTGCTTGAGAGCAAAACCCCTAACCCCGATTTCTGCCAAAAACCCTAACTGTTGAAACCCTAATCTTGGAAGCCCTAGTCCTAAAAATGCAAAAACCCTAACTCTAACCCTAAGATCATCAAGGAGATTTTCGAAAATTGTGTTGGCTGATGACGTGGCAAGCTGTACGAATTTTCGTGATTTACGCTTGCAGCTTTTGACATTGCTTTTTGGACCAGGAGCTTTTGAGTTTTAAAGGCTTTTTATTGTAACTCCTTTTCAAGCCAAGGGTCTTTAAAGATGAGGCTAGGGCTCATTCTCTGGCTCGCTTCCTGGAGAAGGTGTAGAGTTTGGAGTACCGGCTTGTATTGTGTTGATGGAATATAAAGAAATACCGAAAGGGGCGCCAAGGTTTGGGGCCAATACTCTTTGGGGTGGAATTCAGCCACTCCGTGTCGCGTGTCGTCTCTCTCTCTCTATTTCAATTCAATTGTTATTTGAAGTGCTAAAAGTCTATTCAGTCTGTTCTTTTCTATTGGCACGTGGTGCCCGTCCTGTGACACATGCAGTTTCAGTCGGAAGGAGACATCATTGATCTTTTCAAAGATTTGGAAAGGTCCGTAGTATTGCATACTAAGCTTTGGAAAAAGCCTCTCCTTTCCCTTTTTCTTTCTCAAGTGTGCCTTCTCAAAACGTAAGAGCACCCAATCATCCTTCTTTAATTTCAAATCGCGTCGATGGCGATCTACTGCTTTTTTTATCTTTCTTGAGTTTTCTGCAAGCCTTGCAGACCTTGGCAAAAGCCTTGTCTAAGTCGCGCGTGTACTCATGAGCTTCAAAAATCTTATCTTTCGTGCTTAGGAAGGGTGGAACCTTCGCAGCACCTTCAATAATCTCAAATGGCGCCTTCCGCGTCGAAGAGTGTATTGTGTTGTTGTAGGCAAATTCCACCAAAGGTAGATACTTTTCTCATCGAGTCTTCTAATCCGACATATAAGACTTCAATAAATCTAAAACCATTGAATTGAAATTCTCAGATTGCTCGTCAGTCTGCGGGTGGAAAGAAGACGAGAACTGCCATCGTGTGCCAATGTTCTCCCAAATTGCCTCCCAAAACAAACTGGTGAATCTGGGGTCCCTCTCGGAGACAATCGTCTCAGGCATGCCATGTAATCTGAAAATCTGGGCCACAAACAGTTTCGCTAAGTGATCTGGCTTGATTGTTTTCTTCACTGGAATGAAATGAGCCTGCTTGCTAGATCTGTCAATAACAGTCCAGATACCATCGTGACCACTCTGTGTTCTCCGGAGATAAAAAATGAAATTTATTGCAGTACTTTCCGAGGGGCGGGTGGGTATGGGCAAAGGGTGCAACAATCTTTGTGTTTTATGCCTGTCAAATTTGACCTCCTGGCATACCAAGCAACTGCGCACAAACTCGTGCACATCGTTCTTGAGTCTCGGCCAAAAGAAGTATCTCTCTACCCCTTTCATGGTGGTAGCTATGCCGCGGTGACCCGTAAAAGGCGGACAGTGGCATTCAGTCATAACCTTTTTCCTCAATGGCTGTGTAACGTACAACATGGTTTTATTTATCAAGTAGCCATCCCGAATGGAATATCCCGCTATTGTCTCCCCATCCCGTATCCGTGTGAAAACGTCTGCAAAATCGGTATCCGTGGCATATTGATCGACCATATCCTCGAAACTCTTATGATGTATCGCGGAAATATCCAGAATCAACGGCTTCCGAGACAAAACATCTGCCACCAAGTTCTTCTGTCCCTGCACATGGACAATCTGGAAGTGAAACTGTCACAAGATGTTCGCCAACCGCATGTGCTTTTCCGATAGTTGCTTCTATGACAAGAAGTAGCGTAAACTGATGGTCTGTAAAGACAGTAAAATCCGCTCCGTGTAGGTAGTGCCGCCACTGAGTAAGAGCATGGATAACCGCCAAAAGCTCTTTCTCATAAATCTGTGCTGCAATTTTGGCTTTGAGAACAATTGGCTCTCGTAAGCAATGACATGGCCTTCTTGCGTTAAGATTGCACCCAAACTACGACCACAAGCATCACAATATACTTCAAATGACTTCTGCAGGTCCGGCAAAGTCAAAACTGGTCTCGTAGTCGATTTCTCTTTCAAAGATTGAAAGACAGTCACCTCTGTGGGTCCCCACGAGAAAGGGACTCCTTTCTGTGTCAAGATATGCAAAGGGGAAGCAACCTTTGCAAACTTTTGAATGAACCGCTTGTAGTACGAACACAATCCCAAGAAGCTTTTAACTTCATGGACATTCTTCAAATCGGGCCAATCACGGATAGTCTCGATCTTGGCCGGATCCATCTGCACTCCTGCTGCTGACACAATGTGTCCCAAAAAGAATATTTCTGGTAGGAAAAATTCACTTTTCTTTGCATTAATCACTAACTTGTGATCTCGTAATGCCTGAAAGACTTGAAGTAGATGATCTCTATGTTCTGCCTCATCCTTGGAGAAAACAATGATGTCGAGTGCCAACAAATAGCCTGTACTTTCGAAAAATCATGTCCGTCATCCAATTAAATGTTGCAGGAGCATTGGTTATGCCAAAAGGCATCACCAAAAACTCAAATAACCCAAAAGTCGTCCGAAAGGCCGTCTTATAGACATCTCCTGTCGTGATTCGGATGTGATGATATCCACTTTTCAACTCGATCCTGCTAAAGCACGAGGATCCTTGTTCTAGGAATCGGAAATCTGTTCTTGATGGTGATTTTGTTGAGAGCTCTATAATCGATGCATATTCTCCAAGATCCGTCTTTCTTCAAAACCAACAACACTGGAGAGCAATACGGTGAAGTACTAGGCTGGACAAGACCCCTTTCCAAGAGGTCTTTCACTTGGTTCATAATCTCTTCGTTCTGGGCTCGGCTCACACGATAAGGTGGCCGGTTCGGTGGTGTGCTTCCATGTATCAGATCAATGGTATGATCTTCAGTGCGAGCGGGTGATAACTCACGTGGCAAGCCCTCTGAGAAGCAATCAACATGAGAGTGGAGAAAATCTTGGCGTTCTTTATCAAGTTCAGACATATTTGTCCTATTCTCATCACTCAACTCTTTCATAAAGATCGAGTAAACAAACAGACTGGATTTCATTAACTTTGGAATGGCCGAAGCCGATACAATAGTGACAAACTCGTCCTGAAGTTTAATGTCAAGTACAATGGTACTGCCCTTCTTTGTGGTCAATGTCGCTTTGCTCGCCCGATAGTCGGCCACGGCGTTGTTCTTGTGGTACCAAGGAATTCCCAAGAGAACATCACAACCTTCCAAAGGCATTATGTAAAAGTCCTCATGGTCGCTTTCCTCGCCCGATAGTCGATCATGGCGTTGTTCTTGTGGTACCAAGGAATTCCCAAGAGAACATCACAACCTTCCAAAGGCATTATGTAAAAGTCCTCATGCCCCAAATACCCCTGACAATGCAACCGAAGTTTGCCCATGACAAGTGTAATAGCTACGTCCGTGTCGGGTGCCGCTAGAACTGCCTCCGCAAGTGGTCCCATCCGATCGGGAGTGATCTTGAGCCGCGCCGCCAATTCCGGTGAAATGAAGTTGGCCTTGGCTCCTCCATCAAAGACGATAAGGACTTCTTGGTCTTTCACTTTGCCCCAAGCTCGGCAAAGTTTTGTACTCTCGTCCAACGTGCTGGGATTGATACCCATGTAATCTGGAACCAGTCTTGTTTTTATCTTGTCTTTTTTTCCACGTTCCTCAGCTGTTCTCGAACTCTCAGGCCTTTCGTCGTCCTTGTCGTTTTGTTCTTTCGGTGCCTTTTTTACGGCACTTCACGAGATACGTCCAGTTTCCCCGCATCCAAAGCACTTCCCTTCCTTGATGAAGCGAGCTCTCTTCTGAGGAGTGAGTTTGGGTCGTGCATCCTTCTTTTTTGGGTTGCTCTTCCTCTTTCTACTTTCATTTGTCGAAGTTTGTTCGGCTCTTTGCGTCATGATCTCATCGGTGGGGTAGGTCAAACTGCCTGAGTGAATGGCAAAACCCCGTTTCGCATGACTCATCAACTCCTGAATGGAAGCTGACTTTTGTTTCAAGCAATGATCTCGGATCTTTGTAGGAAGACCCAAGGTAAACCGCTCAATCTGTTCCTTGAACGAGATCTTCTTAATTGAAGAGGCGGCTAGAAAAGAGCTCCAGAATCTTTCGCAATAAGCGTCCACTGTATCCTTCTTGGTCATCCGAAGATGGTTCCAAGCAGTTTGTATGTCGCGTTCATACTCTTGAGTTAGCCATGAAGAAATAAAAAGCCTCTTGAATTTGAGTCATTTAGCTGGCGCAATCTTGTTTAATAGAAGCGTGGACTACCAAGTTTGAGCATTCTCCTTAAGTAAGATGCAACTCTCCGAATCTTAGAGTGCTCTTAGTAACGCCCTCCCTCGAAACCGATGTCAAACTGCTGTACAAAAGACACAGACACAGCCTTCGAAGCATCTCTATAACCAGAAAACGTGTCAAATTTAATTGACTGTCCACCTTCCTTAAACTCTCGAACTTTCTTGCTTTTGTCTTCCAGAAAGTCATACTAGTTGGCTTTGTAAAAGTTCTCTTCTTTGCATAAAAGCTGCTGTCATCAGAGTTCGAACTATCTGTAGATGAGTCCTCAATAGAACTGTCAACCACGGGGCGAGATTTAGACTTCTTTGCCTTTTTCTTTCCCCTTCCGAAGCGTTGCTTTTTGCTTCGCTTTTTACCTTTTCTGTCTTCTCACTCGAGTCAGATGAGCTAGAAGAACTGTCAGAAGAAGAAGAAGAATTGGGTACTCCTTCAAATCGAACATGCTTCTTCTGTTTCTTTGCCTTTTCAAAAGTAGACTGACGATCCAGATAACCCGGGAAGTCAGTGCTTTTCTTTTGTTTTTTGTCGTGCTTTTTAACTTTGTTCTGCGCGTCAAAAAGTTGAGCAATTCGTGCATCAACCACCTTTTCTAATTCTCTCTGTGTATACGTATTTCTTGGGAGTAGGAGGTTTCTTGAGAGCGGGTTTGGGGGGTGGCTTTGTGGTTTTCCACTGCGTGTGCACCTCTTTGAAAGAAGTCTGGCTCATTCCAATTTCGGGTCCTTGGCAAAATTAAGCATCATCTTTGTTGCATCAACGATCAATTGTCGACGCTCCGCGTGAGTAGGCCGAGGCGGGCCGTTCTCCTTGCCTGAATCGTTGTTGTGATCCCTTTCCGCAATTCGGATGTAGAGGGAGTCGACTGACCTTGTCGGAAGCCATAGGTGTTGCGTAAAAAGATCGGATTTCCCGTATGAGAGAAATCGGCCACGCTCTGATACCATTGTAACAGACTTGGACACTCCAAGTCGAGAATCTACCGCGACACCACAAATAATCACTTCAAACAATTCACATTTCACAATTGATTCGACATTGGCCCAACGGAGTTTCGTGCCTAGAGATATTGGCCCCAAAGACTGGCGCCCCTTTCGGTATTTCTTTTTATATTAATCTGCAACTCAAAGTACAAGCGAGCCTTTGAGTCTCATTCTCAGACTCTGCGCCCAGATGCTCTGCAGAGTGGGAGCCCAAAAGACCAATTTAAAGAGTTTACAAGGGATGCCAAAAGCAAAGCCCCAAAAGCTGTTTCAAAAAGCCTCTTCAAAAAAAATATAAAGCTGTCTCTCTCACAAGCCCTCTCTAAGGGAATTAAAGTAATGCCCAAAAGCTACTAAAGCTTTTGCGTAGGATTTTCTCCTGTGTAGACAAAAGCAGCCAGAAAAGCAAACTGTCGTTATTGCTGCCACATCATCAAGCCCGTGAGATGCGCCGCAAATCGCGGAGGTCCGTACATGTCAGCACGACGTCCGTACTGTAAGCCGCGTCAGCAGTGCCACGTCACATTCTGCCCGTAATTTCCGGGCTAGTGTCGAATCAATTGTGAATTGTTTGAAGTGATTATTTGTGGTGTCGCGGTAGATTCTCGACTTGGAGTGTCCAAGTCTCTTACAACCAGAGGATATGCAACTACTCTTAAGTGTCTGGACATGCACGGCCTGCGAATAGACTCTTAAAGGTGCCAGAACACTTCCTAAGCTTGTTCTTCCTAAGCTTACCTTAACCCTAGACCTGAAGTAGCTTGTCCACATGCACATAGGGTTAGATGTGCACGTGTTGCTAATTGGACTATTTTCTTATTTTTAATGATTAAATCTCTTTTTTAGGATATTTTCTTATGTGCACTAAGAACTGTTAAAAAGATTGTAGCTACAGGAACTGCCATCAGGAACGGACAACTCTGATGTGTCCTTTGATGGGTGACGGTAAACATCGCGAAGGAGTTTCCGTAAGTTCGCTGGAAAGGGCTTGGTTACGAGTGCCTTTGATGCGTCACATGATGGGTGACGGGTGTATCAGTAAGGGGGCATCCCGTAGGCTAAGGACGAAATCCGAACTGAGTAAGAAAATACGCGTAAGAACGCAAGCACAAGAATAAAGATGGCTTCAATGAAGCTTTTTACGAAAAGCAAGAACAATCGCGGGAGGACAGATGTTTTCCCGCGAGGAGTCTGTGTCTGCATTGCATCTGTGTCGTGTCCTGCACCCGGGGACGCCTGGAATGTGTTTGTATAGCATTGTTTTCACTAACTAAGTGAGTTTTTAAAGTTTGAACAGGTTCACACTTTATTTTATTAAAGTGGCGGGTCACTTTTAAGTGACCAGGCTTTTATTAATAAAATAAAGCAAGCAAGGCCCTTAAAAAAAAAGCCAGTGCTAAAACCTACACAAGGGGGTTGAATTACGATCTCTCTCTCCTCTCTCTAAAAAACACGATTTTCTCTCTCCTCTCTCTAGGAGTGCCAAGCTCTGCTTTTGGACCCCTATTCCTGTCGGGTGTCAGACCCTATAGAAAGGGTAGCCAGCGTTTCAGTTTACAGGAGCCGGAAGCAACAGGAAGTGCAAGCGCTGGGATTCTGGAGCAGAGATTAGCGACGGAATTTGCAAGTGCTCGCGTGACGACTGAGTACGGAGGTTGATTCTCCGAGCAAGGAGCGACAGGTATAATGTGTTGATACGCATTGAGAATTGCTGCTTTGTGTGGTTTGATTTGCAGAATCTCCCGTCTCACGAGAAGTACGGCTTCACGCCTAAGTCCCTTACGGGAAAGTACGGCTTCGCGCCTAAGTCCCTCACGGGAAGGAACGGCCTTGTGCCCAAGCCCTTTACGGGAAAGCACGACATTCGGGTCTAAGACTACAGAACGGAGAGGTTTCCTCGGGTTCTCGTGCTTGTATAAGAATTCTCCCTGAATAAAAGAATACTCTTAACAGGGGGGGGGGGGGGGGGGGGGGGGACCAGCCCATCTTCTGGTCCCCAATACTGTGTCGATCTTCTCCCTTCTCTCATGTTTTCAAAGAATTATAATTTTCAGATTTTCTAAGTGCTTGTGTACGCTCCCGTTTTGTGACAGTGGTATTAGAGCTCGGACTCCTCTTTTCTGCAAAGAAGGACGATTCCGGGAAGAACCATGTCGAGGCAAGGGAGAAGCGTTGAAGAGGAGCTTCAACAAGTGCAAGCTCAGCTTGCGGAGTTGCAACAAATCTTACTGTTGCAAGACATCCAAAAGCTTTTGGGCGGAATGAAGAAAACGAATGGAACTGATGCAGCCAAGCATCCAGACAACCGTGTTGGCGTGAGACCACAGGAGGCAAGAGAAGAAGAATGTGCCGAGGTGCACAAAGGATCTACGGATCGGAATGAACGGCCTACTTCAAGGAAAGGCAAGGAAAAAGCGCTCTCTTTGCTAGACGAGAGTAAGGACATCTCTATCTCATCTCCATCTTACCCTCCTGATTATACTTCTACTTCTCGATCATCTCGTCATAAGAAGGAAGCCGCTACTATTGCCACTACCCTACATCAACCTACAGATAAACCTCGATTCAAGAAGCATGGTCGCAAGTCTCAACATCGCATGAGAGTCTTCAAATCAGGCGACAAGGACATCAAGTTCGAAACCTACAACGGACGGAGAGACGTCTCCAAAGCACTGTCCTTCATCAGACAGTTTGAAGTCGCCTTTACCAATGGGCACTTCACAGTAATATCCAAATTATGCCATGTGGGGATGCACCTCAAGGAAACGGCAAGTAATTGGTGGTTAGCCAAGATTCTGGAAGGTTCTCAGGCCAGAACTTGGGAGAGCTTCAAATCTGAATTTTATGAACAATTTCTCCGCCTGACTTCGAGCAGGACATACGGAAGGAATGGGACTGGCTTGCCCAGAAGGAACAGGAAAGAGTAACGACCTATGTGGACAAGTATTGGTCGGTTCTTCTGAAGGTCACTCCCTTCATGAAGATTGCCGACGAGGAAAAGAAACGAAAGTTCGAAGTGGGTCTCTAACCGCAGCTTCGAAAGAGTATGAAGGTGTATCCGCATGATACTCTTCAGAGGATGATGGAGTCAGCAATCATTGCTGAGGATTTGCACTCAACTGGGACGCCCAGAAAGATGGAGCATAGCACTTACCGTGCAAGACAAAGAGGGGTCTACGATGACCAAGGGGGCCAAGGAAGAAAACGTCCTCCATCTAGAGATGATGATCATTCTAAGAAGCCAGAGGGCACTGGCAAGCGAACTAAGTACCTTTCTCCTACTCAACTTCAAACTTTCAGAGAGGAAGGAAGATGCTTCTACTGTGGCGAGAAAGGACATATGAAACGTGACTGCCCGCTAAAGCAGCAACGACAAGAGCAAGCCTGTACGAGGCAAGAGAAAGCAAGGAAGGAACCCGCACCACCAAGCTCGAACTCCATTCGAGATGTTCAAGGAAACACAGAAATAGAGAAAGGGAAGCGTCAACTTCTGAAGGGTTGGGGGTCTTTGAACAACGAGCGAGTACTGATTCTTTATGATCCAGGATCCACGGATAACTTCATCTCCCTGGATACTGCGGAACGTTTGTGCCTCACATCGGCTCAGCTTGGCACATCGGTTACATCCGGATCGGCATTCGAGGGGTTGACAACCAATGCAACTCCCGTGCAAGGACAGCTCAATCTTCGGATTGGTGAGTACAAGGACCGCGAATCATTTTTGATGGCACCTATCGAGGGATGTGATATCATCTTGGGTATGCCATGGCACTTTCACATGACACCTATTCCCGATTATGTGGAAAAGACCCTCACTTTTGATCATGGGGATAAAGATTTAAGCTGATGCAGGAGATTGGCAGTTCCCAATTGTAAGCCATATCTCCATTAAGAAAGAAATGAAGAAGTGTGTTTCTGCTTACTTTATTTTTGCAAAGGATAAAACTAGTAGGGACTCTCTCTCTAGTTTGGAAATTAAGCGTCTTCAATTTATTGAAAAGTACAAGGATTGTTTCACGGAAACACTTCTTGATGAACTCCCTGCGGTACGCTCGGAAGATCACCACATAGATCTCATACCGGGTAGCTCGCCTCCCAATCAACCCCCTTATCGGGTAAGTCTTGTTCAGCAAGAGGAAATTTTGAAGCAAGTCAACGAGCTTCTAGAGAAAGGGTTAGTACGGCCAAGTGCTTCACCCTACTGCTCTCCAGTTCTACTGGTGCAGAAGAAAGATGGCACGTTTCGAATGTGCATAGACTATCGGTCTTTAAACAAGATCACAATCAAGAATCGCTTTCCGATCCCTTGGATTGATGATATACTTGATAAGTTGCAGGGTGCAAGTGTCTTTAGTCGCATAGACTTAAAGAGTGGGTATCATCAGATACGGATCGCCCCTGAGGATGTCCATAAGACTGCTTTCCGGACAACCTTTGGACTATATGAATTCTTGGTAATGCCTTTCGGCTTGACCAATGCTCCTTCGACGTTCAATCGCATGATGGACCGCATTTTCAGCCCGTATCGAGCTTTTACGGGAGTATTCTTTGACGACATACTCATCTTCTCTACGTCAGAAGAGGAACATCGGAAGCACTTGGACTTAGTGTTTCAAGAATTGCGAAAGCATGAGTTGTATGTGAATGCAAAGAAGAGCGAGTTCTTTCTCTCTGAGATACACTATCTCGGCCATATAGTCTCCCACAATAAAGTGAGTATGGATCCTGCCAAGATCCGAGTGGTAGAAGATTGGCCTATTCCCACTACGGTACATGATGTACGTAGCTTTCTGGGATTATGTTCATATTATCGAAGGTTTGTCCGAGGATTTGCTCATGTAGCAGGACCACTTCATGACTTGACAAAGAAGAAGATTCCTTTCAGATGGGGATCGAGACAACAAGGAGCTTTTGATCGGCTCAAGTACTTGCTAAGCCATGGACCTATTTTGATAGTGCCTGACTTAAGGAAACCATTTGAGGTTCATTGCGATGCTTCAGGTGATTGCATCGGAGCAGTGTTAAACCAAGAAGGCCATGCAGTGGCTTATGAAAGCAGACGGCTTAAGGATGCAGAGTTGCATGCATCAATCTACGAAAAGGAACTCACGGCTGTGATTTACGCCTTATCCAACTGGAAGCACTACCTTCTAGGAGCGGATTTTGTGATCAAGACTGATCACCAGAGTTTGCGGTATTTTCTTATGCGAAGGAAACTATCTGAGAAGCAGATGAGGTGGGCAAACTTTTTGTCTATGTTTCACTTCCAGATCCTTCACACGGCTGGGAGTAAGAATGTAGTCGCAGACGCACTGTCTAGGCGGCCAAGGGTGAACGCTATCACTTCGGTGTATCACCAAGAATTAGAAGCACTACCGGATTTATATCCGAATGATCCAGACTTCTCCACCATCTGGGGAAAGCTACATCGTGGAGAGAATGAGTTTCCCTATTCCATCGGGACGGTTATCTCTATCACCATCAGGCCATATGTGTGGCGGAACCATTAAGAAAGAAGATCATGGATGAAGCACACGCTTCGCCTTATGCGGGTCATCGGGGTATTCTCCCTACAACCTTAGCAATGGAAAGATATTTCTTTTGGCCTAGCCTTAAAGCAGACATTGATAAGTATGTCAGGGAATGTTTGGTTTGCGAAAAAGTGAAGTATGATCGGCATAAGACGCCCGGGTTGCTACAACCTTTGCCTGTGCCTAATGAACCTTGGGAAAATATTGCCACGGTCTTCATCATGGACCTCCCTAGAACTCAGACTGGAAATGACGCGATCTGGACGATTGTGGACAGGTTTAGCAAGCAAGCACACTTTATACCAGTCAAGAAAACGATCAAAGCAGATCATATGGCTAGGGTCTTCGTGGCACAGATCTTTAAGCATCATGGAATGCCTAAGTCAATTGTGAGTGATCGAGATCCTTGCATGATAGGAAATTTTTGGCGTGCCTTGATGGATAATCTTGGTACAAAGCTGAATTTTTCATCTGCCTACCATCCTCAAACGGACGGGCAAAGTGAGATAGCCAATTCCATAGTATTGGATATGTTAAAAGCTTATGTGTCAGACCGACAATCTGACTGGGAGAAATATTTGCCTCTTGTCGAGTATGCGTATAACAATACCATACACTCATCGACGGGGAAAGCACCTTTTGAGATTCTTTATGGTAAGCCTTTGCTTCCACCCATCCTTTTAACTAAGGATAAGATCTTTGCAGCAGATGAATTTGTTCGGAATTTGGACACCGCCTACAGGCAAGTTAGGAGAGCTATTCTACGCTCTCAGGAAAAGCATAAGAAAGCTGCAGACAAGTACAAAAGGAATCTAGACTTAACAGTTGGACAGTTAGTCTTACTTAAGTTTGAGAAGGCAAGACTTAAGAAACAAGCGTCTCATAAGGGGAAAGTGGTAAAACTTTCTACCCGTTATTATGGGCCGTTTAAGATCACTGAGCGAGTGAATGATGTCGCTTTCCGATTAGAGCTACCGCCTAATTGGAAGATCCATAATGCTTTCCATGTCAGTTTACTCCGGCCGTATGTAGGACCGCCAGCCTAGCGCTGAGGAACCTCCTGAGGTTGAGGAAACAGAAGAAATACTCCAACCGTAGCAGATAGTAAGTCATCATGAGCGGTCTCTCAAATCCGGAAAGATAACACGGAAGTATTTGGTTCAGTTTAAGAACTATTCGAATCTAGATGCTCAGTGGATGACGCAGGAGGAATTAGCAGCTTATCCCGAGATACTGGAGGTATATGTCCAAGCACTACAGTTGAGGTCAATTGTTTAGAAGCCAGAGGGATGTTGCTAATTGGACTATTTTCTTATTTTGAATGATTAAATCTCTTTTTTAGGATATTTTATTATGTGCACTAAGAACTGTTAGAAAGATTGTAGCTACAGGAACTGCCATCAAGAACGGACAACTCTGATGTGTCATTTGATGGGTGACGGTAAACATCGCGAAGGAGTTTCCGTAAGTTCGGTGGAAAGGGCCGGGTTACGAGTGCCTCTGATGCGGTGACGGGTGCATCAGTAAGGGGGCATCCCGTAGGCTAAGGACGAAATCCGAATTGAGTAAGAAAATACGCGTAAGAACGCAAGCACAAGAATAAAGATGGCTTCAATGAAGCTTTTTACGAAAAGCAGGAACAATCGCGGGAGGACAGATGTTTTCCCGCGAGGAGTCTGTGTCTGCATTGCATCTGTGTTGTGTCCTGCACCCGGGGACGCCTGGAATGTGTTCGTATAGCATTGTTTTCACTAAGTGAGTTTTTAAAGTTTGAACAGGTTCACACTTTATTTTATTAAAGTGATTGGTCACTTTTAAGTGACCGGGCTTTTATTAATAAAATAAAGCAAGAAGGCCCTTTAAAAAAAAGCCAGCGCTAAAAGCTACGCAGGGGGGCTGAATTGCGATCTCTCTCTCCTCTCTCTAAAAAACACGATTTTCTCTCTCCTCTCTCTAGGAGCACCAAGCTCTACTTTTGGACCCCTATTCCTGCTGGGTGTCAGACCCTATAAAAAGGGTAGCCAGCGTTTCAGTTTGGAGGAGCCGGAAGCAGCAGGAAGTGCAAGCGCTGCGATTCTGGAGCAGAGACTAGCGACGGAATTTGCAAGTGCTCGCGTGACGACTGAGTACGGAGGTTGATTCTCCGAGCAAGGAGCGACAGGTATAAGGTGTTGATACGCATTGAGAATTGCTGCTTTGTGTGGTTTGTTTTGCAGGAATCTCCCGTCTCACGAGAAGTACGGCTTCACGCCTAAGTCCCTTACGGGAAAGTACGGCTTCACGCCTAAGTCCCTCACGGGAAGGAACGGCCTTGTGCCCAAGCCCTTTATGGGAAAGCACGACATTCGGGTGTAAGACTACAGAACGGAGGGGTTTCCTCGGGTTCTCGTGCTTGTATAAGAATTCTCCCTGAATAAAAGAATACTCTTACCGGTGGGGGGACCAGCCCATCTTCTGGTCCCCAATACTGTGTCGATCTTCTCCCTTCTCTCATGTTTTCAAAGAATTATAATTTTCAGATTTTCTAAGTGCTCGCGTACGCTCCCGTTTTGTGACAGTGGTATCAGAGCTTGGACTCCTCTCTTTCTCTGCAAAGATGGACGATTCCGGGAAGAACGGGAAGAACCATGTCAAGCCAAGGAAGAAGCGTTGAAGAGGAGCTTCAACAAGTGTGATGTCTGACTGCTGAAAACTGAAAACGCTGGTTCTAGGGCTGAATTTGTCGCGAAGATCTGCAAAAACGATGGGGTTGATCTGCAAACCAAAAACGCTAGGGCTGAAAACTGACCTTGCGGGGAAATCTGCTAACGCTAGGAAATTTGTTGTGTTGCTGTGGGAATCTGCTAACGCTAGGGTTGATCTGCTGTATACTGTCGCCGAAGTTGTCTTGGGGGTTGGTCTTGCTGAGAAGTTGCCTGTTGAGCAAGGTGCTCCTGCTGCCTCTTTTGCCAGAAAGTGCTAGCGCTAGGTATGCTTATATACAACTTAGCAAAATTGCCCTACCTACTTTCTAACAAAAGTAACTTAATAAATAAGTGAAAAATGTCAAAAATAGGGAAAATAGGTTTAATGCACTGGAAAATTCCCCTGAAGGATTCAGAATGGGAATGCTTATGATCATTCTAGGGGTGTATCAGGTCATGCCATGTCATCGGTTTGTGACATCTGCTCATTGCTCCCAGGCAAATCTGGAAGAAGAGAGACCCCAGTTACATATTTAAAGGTTCTAGGCCTTTTCAAAAGCAGTTACATGAAAAGCTTCAGTCTCAAAAGCATATGGCTCTATAGCTAGCGCTCCAAAAGCTGCTAGTGCAAATTGCGGATTTCTGTACAGTGCGACGCCAACAGCTAGCAGAATTTGCGGAAGCATCCGTACAACCCTGTCACGTCAGTACTTTACGCAATTTGATCTTTTTTAATAACTCATGTCCCCAGGGCCCCATCGGACGGGTACCCTAGAAGTTGGAACAACTTATAATCTTTTTTAAATCTGTTAGTTTCCGGGTGGACATGCCGTGTCACAAAGTGATGACGTGGCTACCGACAATAGAAACCCTAATTTTTGCCAAAAACCCTAAAATTCTTGCAAACCCTAATTTCTGAAAATCGCGGAGGTGGATTTTTTTTGTTTTGTTTTTTTTGGTTTTTTTTTTGAGCGATGCAAATCTCAGCTTTTGGCTACGCTTTGGAAGATAGAAAGAGAGAAAGGGATAATTGCTTTTTGTTGCTCTCATTGAGAGAGAGAGAATCTGCTTTTGCTTTCAAGCTTGTGGGGCTCTGCTTTTGGGCATCCCTTGTAATCTTTATATACACGGTTTAGGGCTCACTCTGCAGAGCATGTGGACGCAGAGTCTAAGAGTGAAACCCTAACCGCTCTTGTACTTTGACATTGATTAATAAATAAAGAAATACCGAAAGGGGCGCTAGTCTTTGGGGCCAATATCTCTAGGCACGGAACTCCGTCGGGCCAGTGTAAATCTATTGTGATTTGTGAATTGTTTTGAAGTGGTAATATGGTGCCGTCGCGATTGATTCTTGACTTGGAGTGTCCAAGTCTGTTACAGTGGTATCAGAGCACGGCCGATTTCTCTTCTACGAGAAATCTGATCCCCAATTTTTTTTTTCCGCGGCACCTATGGCTTTACGCAAGGATCAGTCGACTCCCTCTGCATCTGGAGATGCGGGCAGGGATCACAACGAAGATTCAGACAGAGAGTATGGCCCGCCTCGGCCTACTCAGGCGGAGCAAAGAGAGATGAAGCGTTGTCAATTGATTGGCGATGCAACAAAGATGATGCTCAATTTTGCGAAGGATCCGAAATTGGCAAAATATATGAGCGAGACTTCTTTTCAAGAAGTGCATGCACAGTGGCAGAAAACCACTACACCACCTCTGGAACCCGCTCTCAAGAAACCTTCTAATCACAAACAGTATATCGAGAAGTAATTACAAGAGGTGGTTGATGCACGGATTGCTCAACTTTTTGACGCGCAAAAGAAAGCCAAAAAGCACGGCAAAAAGCAGAAGAAAAGCGTCGACTTCTCGGGATATTTGGGTTGTCCGTCGACATTTGACAAGGCAAAGAAACAAAAGATGCGTGTTCGATTTGAAGGAGTACCCAGTTCTTCTTCTTCTTCTTTTGACAGTTCTTCTAGCTCTTCAGATTTGAGCGAAGAAGACAGACAAGGTAGCAAGAAACAAAGCTTCGGAAAGGGCAAGAAAAAGGCAAAGAAGGCTTAATCTCGCCCAGTGTGACTGACAGTTCGACTGAAGACTCGTCTACAGACACTTCAGATTTCGATGACGGAAACTTTTATGCGAACAAGAAGAATTTTTACAAAGCCAACCAGTATGACTTTCTCGAAGATAAAAGCAAGAAAGTCCGAGAGTTTAAGGCAGGTGGCCACTCGATCAAGTTTGATACTTTTTCAGGATACTCGGATGCTTCGAAGGCTTTGTCTTTTATACAACAGTTTGACATCGCTTTCGCGGGAGGACGCTATTTAGAGCACTCCAAGATTCGGAGAGCTGCCTCTTACTTTAAGGGGAATGCTCGCACTTGGTGGTCCACGCTTCTTTTAAACAAGGCTGCGCCAGTTAAATGGCTAAAATTTAAGAAGCTTTTTATTTCTTCTTGGTTGACGCAAGAATATGAACGAGATATTCGAGCTGCTTGGAACCATCTTCGAATGACCAAGAAAGATACAATCAATGCTTACTGTGAAAGATTCTGGAGCTCTTTTCTACCCGCCTCTTCATTCAAGAAGATCTCGTTCAGAGAACAGATTGAGCGGTTTACCTTGGGTCTACCTACAGAGATCCGAGATCACTGCTTGGAACAGAAGCCAGCTTCTATTCAAGAGTTGATGAGTCATGCTAAGCGGGGCTTTGCCATTCACTCTGGCAATCTGAGCTATCCCACAGATGAGGCCATGACACAACGAGCCGAACAGACTTCTGGGAATGAAAGCAGAAAGAAAAAGAGCAACCTAGAGAAAAAGGATGCACAACCGAAGCTTACTCTTGAGGAGAGAGCTCGCTTCATCAGAGAGGGGAAGTGCTTTGGATGCGGGGAACATGGACATATCTCCGCGAAGTGCCCCAAAAAAGCACAGAAAGAACAGAATGATAAAGACGACGACAGGCCTGAGAGTTCGAGAGCAGCTGAGGAACGTGGCAGAAAAGGCAGATAGAAAAGTAGAACTGGTACCACATGGCGTGGGACCTGCACGGAATCTAATGAATGAAAGTATAAACTTTGCCGCTTTCGGGGCAAAGTGAAGGATCAAGAAGCTCTTTTGAAGGAGCCAAGGCCAACTTCTTTTCACTTGGAATTGGCTGCTCGATTTGGAATTACGCACGACAGACTAACGCCACATGTGGAGGTAGTTCGACTGGCACTAGGATGGGATGTTGCCATTACACCGAGCATTGGCAAACTTCGTTTGCAATGACAGGGGTGTTTAGGGCACGCGAGTGACGTTCTACTCAGGATCCCTTGGTACCACAAGAACTACACCGTGGTTGACTATCGGGCCGAGAAAGCGACTTTGACAAATGACGGGGTCAAAGATTGTACTTGATGAACTTCAGTTTCTTTACTCATTCTTTTGGGAGAGAACTGAACGATGGATAAAGGTTGAATATGTTTTGACCTTATCAAAAGAACGCCAATATTTTTCTCCACACTTATGCCGATTGTTTTTCAGAGGGCCTGAAGATCAGACCATTGACCTGATACCGGGAAGCACGCCACCGAATCGGCCACCGAACCGTGTGAGTCGAGTACAGAATGAAAAGATTATGACCTAGTGAAAGACCTCTTGGAAAAGGGTCTTGTCCAGCATAGTACTTCACCGTATTGCTCTCCACAGTTGTTGGATTTGAAGAAAGACGGATCTTGGAGAATGAGCATCGATTATAGCGCTCTCAACAAAATCACCATCAAGAACAGATTTCCGATTCCTAGGATCGATGATATACTCGACATGTTACAGGGATTCTCGTGCTTTAGCAGGATTGACTTGAAGAGTGGATATCATCAGATCCGAATTACGCCGAGAGACGTCTACAAGACAGCCTTTCAGACGACTTTTGGGTTATTTGAGTTTTTTTTTGGTGATGCCTTCTGGCTTAACCAATGCTCCTGCGACATTTAAACCAGATGATGGACATGATCTTTCAAGAGTACATGCTATTTGTTGGCACTTTCTTTGATGATACCATTGTTTTCTCCAAGAATGAAGCAGAACACAAATATCATATGCTTCAGAAATACATTTTTTTGGGACACTTTGTCTTAGCAACAGGAGTGCAAATGGATCTGGCCAAGATAGACACTATCTGTGATTGGCCCGATTTGAAAAATGTCCATGAAGTTGAAAGCTTCTTGGGACTGTGTTCGTACTACAGACGGTTCATTCGAAAGTTTGCAGAGGTTGCTTCCCCTTTGCATATTCTTGATACAAGAAGGAGTCCCTTTCTCGTGGGGATCCACAGAGGTGACTGCCTTTCAGACATTGAAAGAGAAATTGCCTACTGGACCAGATTTGACTTTGCTGGACTTGCAGAAGTCATTTGAAGTATTTTGTGATGCTTGTGGTCGTAGTCTGGGTGCGGTCTTAATGCAAGAAGGCCATGTCATTGCTTACGAGAGCCGATTGTTCTCTAGGCCGGAAATGACAGCACAGATTTATGAGAAAGATACAGATTTTGCAGATTTATTTTCACACAGATACGTGATGGAGAGACAGTAGCCGGGAACTCCCTTCGGGAAGGCTACTTGATGAGAAAAACCATGTTGTGCGTTACGCAGCCGTTGAGGGAAAAGGTTATGACGGGTCACCACGGCATTGCTACCACCATGAAGGGGATAGAGAGATACTTCTTTTGGCCGAGACTCAAAAAGGATGTGGAAGAGTTTGTGCGCAGTTGCTTAGTATGCCAGAAGGTCAAGTTTGACAGGCATAAGGCGGAAGGATTGTTACAGTCTTTACCCATACCCACCCGCCCCTGAGAAAGTATTGCAATGGATTTCATTTTTGATCTCCCGAGAACACAGAATGATCACGATGATTTTCCGATTACATGGCACGTCTGAGACGATTGTCTCCGACAGAGACCCCAGATTTATGAGTTTGTTTTGGAAGGCAATTTGGGAGAACATTGGCACGCGGTTGTAGTTCTCGTCATCGTTCCACTTGTAGACTGACGGGCAATTTGAGATTGCCAATTTAGTGGTTTTAGATTTATTTAAGTCTTGTTTCTCGGATCAAAGACTCAATGGGAAAAGAACTTACCTTTGGTTGGAATTTGCCTATAATAACACGATACACTCTTCTACGGGGAAGATGCCATTTGAGATTATTGAAAGCGCTGCGAATGTTCCATCCTTCTTGAGCACGAAAGATTAGATATTTGAAGCGGATGAATATTCGCGAGATTTGGATACGGCTTTTGCCAAGGTTTGCGAGACTTTGCAGAAGTCTCAAGAACGATAGAAAAAGGCAACAGATCGCCATGGTCGCGATTTGAAACTGAAGGAGGATGATTGGGTGCTCTTACGTTTTGAGAAGGCATGCCTATGAAAGAAAAAGGGAAAGGAGAGGCTTTTTCCAAAGCTTAGTATGCGAAACTACGGACCTTTCCAGATCACTGAAAAGATAAATGATGTCTCCTTTCGATTGAAACTGTCAGATACTTGGAGGATTCACAATGCATTCCATGTTAGTCTCTTGAAACCTTTTAAGGGTGATGCCGAAGTGGAAGAAAACGAGGAGACCCTTGTTCCTGAACAGCTTTTGGCACATAGGGATACGAAGAAAGGTAAAGTCCGAAGGCGGTTCTTGGTTAAGTTCAAGAACTATCCGGCATTGGATGCGAAGTGGATGGAGGAGGAGGACCTAGGAGATACTCCTCAGATTGTGAAACTTTACCTCGATGCTTTGGATTAGCATAGTCTACTCCAAACGGAACCCGGAAATTCAGCTTAGCCAAAGATCTTAGCCAAAGATCTGGTGCAGTGGGATGCACAAGAGGGGAGTTACTCCGCTCCTTTGTCAACAGATGCCTTGATTTTGATACTAAAGTCACTGATGTCTCTTTGAGCTTCAGGGATACTGAGAGCTGACAGTATTTTGCTGGATGACTTTATGAAATGGAATTCCTGATAATGATACTGATTTGTTCTTGACTTCTTTTGAGTGTAGGAACTGATAGACGATATGACTGCAAGATTTTGGTCTTATTGATCTCGAATAGACATGGTTACAATAGAGGTTAGTCACTCGGACATCGATGAGGTCCCGATTGGACCTAGATGTGATTGCTAGCTACATTGCCGATAAATCATGGTCTAAGATCCGAATGAATGTTGAATGTCATGTGATGTCGTGTGATGTGACTGTTGATTTGGTACATGTGTTAGATGTGTGTCCCTAGTACGTATGTGCTAGATGTGTGTCCCTAGTACGTAGGTACTAACAGTCAGTGTCTGTTAAGACGGTTTATGGCTTTTGTCAGTTTTGCGGGCGTAATCGCGGTTGAGTACAAAGCTTTCAAGAGGGGGGTATGTCACAAAGTGATGACGTGGCTACCGACATCAAAATCCTAATTTTTGCCAGAACCCTCAAATTCTTGCAAACCCTAATTTCTGCCAGAAAACCTTAATTTTCGGAAATCGCGGAGGTGGAATTTTTTTTTTGTGGTTTTTTTTGGGTGATGCAAATCTCAGCTTTTGGCTATGCTTTGGAAGATAGAGCAGAGCATCTGGACGTAGAGTCTGAGAGTGAAACCCTAACCACTGTTGTACTTTGACATTGATTCATACATAAAGAAATATCGAAAGGGGCGCTAGTCTTTGGGACCGATATCTCTAGGCACGGAACTCCGCCGGGGCTAGTGTAAATCTATTGTGATCTGTGAATTGTTTTGAAGTGGTTATTTGGTGCTGTCGCGATTGATTCTTGACTTGGAGTGTCCAAGTCTGTTACATGCCGCGTCATCATTTTGTGACATACTCCCTCTTAAAAGAATTGTAATCGCCCACGATTATGCTTGCAAAATCAAACATAAGCAAGAAACTAGTTTAGTAGACACCGACTTTTAAGTACTGACGCACTAGATGACACAAATCAAGCACTTGAAAAAAAATCACATCACATAAAGTCCATCGAGATATCGGACCATGATCTCATAGTTACACGGAACAGGAACGGGAACGGGAACGGAGGCCGGAATGGTAGCCTTTAGGGAAAGGGAGAGGGAGAGGGAGAGAGAGCCTCGAGGGAGAGGGTGAGGTAGAGAGCTTGAGAGAGAGAAAAGGTTTAAAGCCCTTCTTTATATAAGAGAGGATGGAAATAACACCCCCCCAAAAGTTCAAAAAACCTGTCCCAAACGGTCATTTTTTAAAACTTTGGTGTTTCGTATTTTTCGTTCCGTGTTTCGGATGCCGTTTCGGCCGTCGTTCTGGTTATGCCCGGGAAGGAAACGGCGTTCCAGTCCCGTTCTCGTTTCGAGGAGGCGTCGGGCTTGTGAACGCGTTCCGGGAACGGGAGGTCCCCGTTTTGCCCGTTCCCTGTTACATTGCATGATCTATTAGCAACGGGGCAAATGGTCAGGCTAGATCTAGGATCAGATTCGTGGCAATGTGTTTACCAATCGCATCTAGATCCACATGGAACCTCACTGATGTTGGATTAAGTAATTCTTATTGCGATCATGTCCATAGATTCTCAAGTCCGAAATGCTGAGTCATTTCGTATTTCAATCCTGCACTCAAACACAATCACATGAGTAAGTACTCAAAATCAGATTCATTTCTGGGAATTCAACTTCACAAATCACACTTTGTTCATACGGAACAGAGCGTTTCAATCATGCAGTCAAGTCATCTCATCTGTTTAGAAATCTCGATGCACTTAACTCCTTGTGTGGCCATCTCATCCCTCGGGAACTCTTGATGCGCTCACCACAGTATCCAGTCATCTCATTCAATCATTCATCATCATCATTCAAAATTTATGATTCTTATCTTGAATTGTGATCGGGTTCATTCTAGAGCTGTCATTGCTCCCAATTGCATTCAGATGCAAATTCCTCAGCATTTCATTTTCGATTTCACGTGCAAAACAGGTAAAATTTCAAGGAGATGACTCACCTCGTTGCAAAAGAATGGATGTCCAGCTCCATGCTTTCCAATGCTTACAGATGCGTGTTTCTCGCTCCTATTACTTGTTATTTGTACACAGATAACAAGACCTCTTAAAAAACATTAATTCCATACATGCTGAAATTTTCTGAAGAAACCCCTATTTTCCAAAGTTGTTGGACATAAATACTGTTCACGTCAATGCGTAAAGCTTGTCGAGAGGATCAACTTTGCCTTCTGTCGCATATCCAAATTCTCAACCGTCGAAGAGATTTTTAAAAACCTTTGCAATACAGAAAAGCGTCCACAAATTACAGCTTCGTACAACATGCCACGTCAGCAGATTTTCTCAATCACCACGTCAGCAATTGTTCTGCGTTTCATGGGGTTGCCTTGATGCACATTCTAGGGGTGTATCGGGTCATGCCACGTCACTGGTTTGTGACATACCCCCCTCTTGAAAGCATTGTAATCGCCCTCGATTACGCCTGCAAAACAGACAGAGGCCATAAACTGTCTTAGTAGACACTGACTGTTAGTATCGACGCACTAGGAAAACACATCTAGCACATGTACCAATCGACAGTCACATCACACGACATCACAGGACATCACTAGACATCAGAGGACATCACATGACAAATCACATTCAAAAATTCATTCGGATCTCAGACCATGATTTATCGGCAACGTATTTAGCAATCGCATCTAGATCCACTCGGGACCTCATAGATGCCTGATTAACTAATCCTTATTGCAATTACGTCTATCAAGATGTTTCAGACTGAAATGCTGCAGTCATTTCGTCTATTAGTTCCTGCACTTAAACAAGTCAAGAACAAGTCAGTATCATGTTTGGGAAATCTAGTTCATAAAGTCATACAGCAGAATACTGTTAGCTCACAATATCCCTGAAATTGAAAAGAGACATCAGTGACTTTAGTATCAAAAATCGGAGCAATCTGTTGACAAAGGAGTGGAGCGACTCCCCTCTTATACATATCCACTGTAACAAATTCCGTCCAGCTAAGTTCAGGGTTCCATTTTGGAATAGACTGCTAAACCAAAATGCTTCAAGGTAAAGGTTCACAATCCGAGGAGTATTTGCCAAATCCATTTGCTCTATCCACTTCACATCGAATGCAAGATGGTTCTTGAATTTAACCAAGAACCGCCTTATCATTCTATCTTTTACCTTTCTTTCTTTATGTGCCATAATCTGTCCTGGAACGAGTATCTCCTCGTTTTCCTCCATTTTGGGTTGCTTATTAAGCTCCCCATCATCAGGCACATCGCCTTTAAAAGGCTTTGTCAGGCAGCTTCAGTCTAAAGGAGACATCATTGATCTTTTCGGAAATCTGGTAAGGTCCATAGCATCTCATGCTAAGCTTTTGAGAAAGTCACTCCTTTCCCTTTTTCTTTCTCAGTAAGAGCACCCAATCGTTCTCCTTCAATTTCAAAGCGCGATGATGTCAATCTGCTCCTTTTTTTGAGATTTCTGCAAAGCCTTCTGGACCAAGTCCAGGTCCCTCGTGAAGTGGTCGGTTTCAAAGAAAAATCTTATCTTTCGTACTAAGAAAGGGTAAAACCTTCGTAGCAAATTTAATAATCTCAAATGGCACCTTCCGCATCAAAGAGTTAATCGTGTTTCTGTAGGCATATTCCATGATAGGTAAAAAACCCTTTTCCCATGAAGTCTTCAAATTCAAGAAGAAGACTTCAACAAATCCAGTACCACTGAATTAGCAATCTCTAATTGCCCGTCAGTCTGCGGGTGGAGCGATGACGAGAACTGCAATCGCGTGCCAATGTTCTCCCAAATAGCCTTCCAAAACAAACTTGTGAATGTGGGGTCTCTGTCGGAGACAATCGTCTCAGGCATGCCATGTAATCTGAATAACTGGGCAATAAACATCGTGCCCACGTTGTGTTTTTTGGAGATCAAAATTGAAATCCATTGCAATACTTTTCCAGGGGCGGGTGGGTCTGGGTAAAGGCTGTAACAATCCTTGTGCTTTATGCCTGTCGTCAAAACTTGACCTTCTGGCATACCAAGCAACTGCATACAAAATCGTCCACGTCCTTGAGTCTCGGCCAAACAAAAGTATCTCTCGACACTTTTCAAGGTGGTAACAATGCCGCTGTGACCCGTAATAGGTGGACATTGGCATTCGGTTAGAACCGTTTCCTTCAACGACTGTGTAACGCACAACATGGTTTTCTTCATTAAGGAGCCATCCCGAATGGAATATCCCGCTACTATCTCCTTGTCACAAACTGTTGACCTGTCAAAGCCCTGAAGAAGGGAGCCAACTTGTAGATGCGGGTCGAGGGGCCTAAACCCTAAGAAGAACAAGTAACAAAAGAAGAAGTCCTACCACTTATGGGGACCCCGTCCGATGGGGCCTCAAGTGACATAAAGGATTAAAATAAAGCAGGACTCACACACACACAGAAAAGGACTGGTGGAGCAACTGATGACGTGGCAGCTCTAACGGACTTGGACACTCCAAGTCGAGAATCTACCACGACAGCACAAATAACCACTTCAAAACAGTTCACAATTAATTTGACACTCGCCCTACGGAGTTTCGTGCCTAGAGATATTGGCCCCAAAGACTGGCACCCCTTTTGGTATTTCTTTTTGTATTAATTTGTTGCAAAGTACAAGTGGGTAACCGGGACTCACTCTCAGACTCTGCGTCAAGATGCTCTGAGAAGTGAGAGTCCAACTACCTATATAAAGGTTTACAAGGGATGCCAAAAGCAGAGCCCAAAAGAAAATCAAAAGCTCTTCCAAAAAGCTAAAAGAGGTTTTCTCTTTCATGCCATACTTGGCCACAAATAAAGCAAAAGCTTTTAAAAAATAACAATAAAAGCTTTCTGTCTCTCTACCTCCTTTCGTAGGGAAATAAAGCAAAAAGGGCTCTCTCTCTCTTGCAAGTGCGTAGCCAAAAAGCAGAAAAAGTTGCCGCCCAAAACTGTCTTGCTTTTTTTGTACGTTGCTGCCACGTTAGCCGGTCACGTCAGCCTGTCAGCCTGCCACGTCAGCCTGTCATGTCAGGGTTCTCGCGGGGCTGTTTTCAACAGAAGGCAAAGGCAGCCACGTCATCATTTCTACATCATCTGTCAGAGTGTGTGTACTGTGCAACCACCAGTCACCAACTGGGCAGCCACGTCACCAGTTTGTGACATACCCCCCTCTTGAAAGCATTGTAATCGCCCTCAGTTGCCTGCAAAATAGACAGAGGCCATAAACTGTCTTACCAGACACTGATTGTTAGTACCAACGCACTAGGAACACACATCTAGCACATATACCAATCAAAAGTCACATCACACGACATCACATGACAAATCACATTCAACATTCATTCGGATTTCAAACCATGATTATCGGCAATGCAATTAGCAACCGCATCTAGATCCACTCAGGACCTCACAGATGCCCGGTTGACTAATCCCTATTGCAACCATGTCTATCGAGATCATTCAGACCGAAATGCTGCAGTCATTTTGTCTATCAATTCTTGCACTTGAACAAGTCAAGAACAAGTCAGTATCATGTTCGGGAATTCAAATTCATAAAGTCATACAGCAGAATACTGTCAGCTCTCAGTATCCCTGAAGCTCAAAGAGACATCAGTGACTCTACTATCAAAATCGAGGCATCTGCTAACAAAGGAGCGGAGTAACTCCCCTCTTGTGCATACCCACTGCACTAGATCTCCGACCAAGCTGAATTCGGGGTTCCATTTGGAATAGAGTATGCTAAACCAAAAGCTTCGAGGTAAAGATTCACATTCTGAGGAATATCTGCTAGGTCTTCCTCCCTCCATTCGCTTCGCATCCAATGTGAAGCAAGTCTTGAATTTAACCAAGAACCATCATTTTGCTTTACCTTCTTTCTTTCTTTTAGTACCAATTTCTGTTCTGGAACAAGTATCTGGTCGTTTTCGTCCAATTCGGGTTGCACATATGGCTTCCCATCATCGGGCACATCGCCTTCAAAAGGCTCCAAGAGACTCACATGAAAATCATTGTGAATCTTCCAAGTATTCTGGCAGCTTCGGTCCAAAGGAAAATCTGGAAAGGTCCACACTGTCTCATGCTAAGCTTGCAAAGAAGCCGCTCCTTTCCCTTTTTCCTTTCTTAGGCGTGCCTTCCCAAAATGTAAGAGCACCCAATTGTTCTCCTTCAAATTCAAGTCGCGACAAAGTCGATCTGTTGCCTTTTTCTAAGATTTCTCGAAAGCCTTCCTGACCAAGTCCAAGCCCCTCGTGAACTGATCAGCTTCAAAGAAAAATCGTATCTTTCGTGCTAAGGAAGGGTGAAACCTTTATAGCAAATTTAATAATTCTCAAATGGCACCTTCCCCATCAAAGAGTTAATCGTGTTTCTGTAGGCATATTCCACCAAAGGTAAAAACCTTTCCCATGTAGTCTTATGATCCAACAAAGAAAACTTCAACAAATCCATGTACCAATGAATTGGCAATCTCCGATTGCCCGTCACTCTGCGGGTCGAATGATGACGAGAATTGCAACCGCATGCCAATGTTCTCCCAACGAGCCTCTTAAAGAAACTCGTGAACCTGGGGTCCCTGTCGGAGATAATCATCTCAGGCATGCCATGTAATCTGAAGATCTGGGCCATAAACAATCGAGCCCACACTGTGGGAGATCAAATTTGAAATCCATTGCAATACTTTTCCCAGGGGTGGGTGGGTATGGGTAAAAGGCTGTAACATTCCTTGTGCTTTATGCTTGTCAAAACTTGACCTTTCGGCATACCAAGCAACTGCGCACAAACTCGCCCACATCCTTCTTGAGTCTCGGCCAAAAGAAGTATCTCTCCACACCTTTCCGGGTGGTAACAATGCCACGGTGACCCGTAAAAAGTGGAGAGTGGCATTCGTTTAAAACCTTTTCCCTCAACGGCTATGTAACGCACAACATGGTTTTCTTCATCAAGTAGCCATCCCCAATGGAATAGTCCGCTACTATCTCCCCTTTCTGTATTCAACTGAATACATCTGCAAAAATCTGTATCCATGGTGTACTGACCGACCATATCCTCGAAGCTTCTAGGATGTATCGCGGAAATAGCCAGAACCAACGGTTTCCGGGGTAAAGTATCTGTCACCAATACTTCTATCCCTGCACATAAGACAATTCGGAAGTAAAAACTGTGACAGGATGTTTGCCCACCGCATCTGCTTTTTTCCGATAGCTGCTTCTGTAACAAGAAGTAGCGTAAACTCCAACCATCTGTGAAAAACCGTAAAATCGGCTTCGAGTAGGTAATGTCGCCACTGAGGAAGAGCGTGGATAACCGCCAAAAGCTCCTTCTCACATAACTGTACTGGCAATTCCGGCCTTGAAAACAATCGACTTTCATAGGCAATGACATTGGCCTTCTTGCACTAAGACCGCACAAACTACGACCACGAGTATCACAATATACTGCAAACGACTTCTGCAAATCCGGCAAAGTTAGCAACTGGTGCTGTAGTCAAATTCTGTTTCAATTCCTGAAGGGCAATCACTTCTATGGATCCCCACGAGAAAAGGACTCCTTTCTATGTCGACAAATGCAAAGGTGTAAGTAACCTCTACAAACTTTCTGATGAATTGTCTGTAGTAAGAACATAAGCCCAAGAAGCTTTCAACTTCATGAACATTCTTCAAATCGGGCCAATCACAGATAGTCTCTATCTTGGCCGGGTTCATCTGCACTGCTACTGTTGAGACAAAGTGTCCCAAACAAGTCTCTGGGCTTGGCTCACACGGTAAGGTGGCCGGTTTGGTGGTGTGATTCCAGGTAGCAGATCAATGATATGATCCTCAGGACGAGTTGGTGACAACTCGCCTAACAAGCCCTCTGAAAAGCAATTGGCATGAGTGTGGAGAATAAAAATCGTGGCGTTCTTCATTCAAGTCAAAACATATTCGACCTTCAATCATCATTCAATTCTCTACAGAAAAGTGAGGAAAGAAACTGAAGTTCATCAAGTACAATCTCTGAGTCCTTCTTTTGTCAAAGTCGTTTTCTCGGCCCGATACTTAACCACGGCGTTGTTCTTGTGGTACCAAGGGATTTCGAGTAGGACGTCACAATCTCCCAAGGAAATTATGTAGAAATCCTTGTGTCCTAAACACCCTTGTCATTGCAAACGAAGTTTGCCAATGATCGGTGTAATGGCAACATCCCGTCTGGGTGCCACTGAAACTACCTCCGCCTGTGGCCTCAGCCTGTCGGGCGTAATTCCAAATTGAGCCGCCAATTCAAGAAGTTGGCCTTGGCTTCTTCAAAAGAGCTTCCTGATTTTTCCCTTTTCCCTAAAAGCGGCAAAGTTTGTACTTTCATTCATTTGATTCGGTTCGGGTCCCACGCAATGTGGTACCAATTCTGCTTTTTTTTTTTGCCTTTTTTGCCACATCCCTCAGCTGCTTTGGAACTTTCTGGCCTTTCTTCATCGTGTTTGTTCGATGTCTTGTTAGGGCACTTCGCCAAGATATGTCAAGTTTCCCCGCATTCAAAACACTTTCCCTCTGATATAGATGATCCTCTCTCGACGAATTAGCTGGGGTCGTGCATCCTTTTCTTTCGTTTCTGGGATGCTCTTCTTCTTTCTACTTCATTCCCGAAGTCTGTTCAGTTCTCTGCATCATGATCTCATTTGTGGGGTAGGTCAAACTGCCTGAGTGAATGGTAAAATCCCGTTTCGCATGACTCATCAACTCCTGAATGGAAGCTGACTTTTGTTGTAAGCAGTGATCTTGGATCTGTGTAGGAAGACCCAAGGTAAACTGCTCAATCTGTTCCTTGAACGATATCTTCTTAAATGATGAGGCGTGTAGAAAAGAGGTCCAGAATCTCTCGCAATAAGCGTCCACTGTATCCTTCTTGGTATCCGAAGGATACAGTGGACGCTTATGGTTGAAAAGTATTATGTAGATGTAGACTTCTTATGGTTGAAAAGTAAGAATGTAGATGTAGACAAAGGAAGAAAGAGATTCACCAGGATTGTAGATGACATTGACATCATATCTTGGTTAGATTTTCTTTTGGACAATTTATATATAACCATCGGCGACTCTCTTTTCAAGCAAACAATTGGTATCCCTATGGGCACCAATTGTGCTGTTTTTCTTGCTAATTTCTATCTTTTTACTTATGAGTTCGATTTTATGGAGCGTCTTGTCCTTGCTAACACTTGCCCAATATTTTTGCACAAGTTATGCAATGTAAGACGCTTTGTAGATGATCTTTTTGTCCCTGACGTTCCTTCTTTTCAAGATTTTATGTACTTGAATTCGAGTTCTGTAGGTGGAGGAATTTATCCCAAGGAGTTTTGTGAACTCAACTGTACCATAAATAGTGATTGTTGTGCCTTTTTAGACCTTAAGATTTTTCAGACTCCCTTGGGATTAGAAGTAGATATCTATGATAAGCGCCTTGAACCAGAATATGCCAATCTAAATATCATCTGTATGCCTCACATTTCTTCGAACATTTCTCTTTTAGCCAAGTACGGTGTCATTTGCCCTCAATTATTTAGATTTTCTCGTCTTTGTTCTAGTAAATCTGCTTTTGTTGTTCAATCTTGCCATCTTATTTCTTTACTAGTTGAAAAAGGACACTCATTCAAAAGAATCATGAAAAAAGTTCATTCATTTTTGTATCATAGTAAGTTTATTTTTAATGTTTCTTCCTTTGGAATGTTCAAGATAATCAGTAATAAATTCAATAGAAGTGGGGAGCTAAAAAGCCCATTTATTGTTTGACTTAATAACACCTTATGTTGTTTTGATCTTTAGCGATTCTAGTATTTTTACTATAGCTTGACAAATGCTAGCCTTTATCATGGTTGAGTATGCCCATCACCTCCGGAGGGTGATAGAAACTCAGCTCGTTGGTTATGTAGAGTACGTTCAAAGCATGAATGAGCTCTATATAAACCTGCACCTACTCTTGGGCACTGACGACGTGAGTAGGGATGTCATAGCTGTTGTCCAAGCTATGCATGATAAAGGTGATAATCTTATTCTTCCTGTTTGGACAAGCAATGAAGTTGAGATCACATATTGTCAAGTTTGGTTCTTTGCTCTTCGTAGGTTTGTAGTAGTATTCATTTTTCGATTTCGTATTTAGCTTACCTGAGGACTTAAGAATGTGTTCCGTTAGAAGTTGTTGTGTGAAGTTTGATTTCTAGGATTAAGTTTTTAAGATGTCTTATTCCTTTTTGCTTAAAGTTGAGTACTTGTTTTAAGCCAAGTAAGTTGCGTCAACTTATTTTACACATGCCTTTTCTAAAAACATTTTTAAGTTAATAATGTTTTGTTTTATTTAGTTTTGTTTCGTAGCAAACAAAGTGATTTAGTTAGTCTGTTTGTTTGTTTTTGTTTTTCTTTTCTTTTCTCGTGTCCCTTGCTTTTATAGTTCTATGAGTGCTTTATTCCCTCTTATAATTCGTGAGTTCAGACTTTTCTGAACTTATGAAGGTATATCCTTCTTGGTATCCGAAGATGGTTCCAAGCAGTCCTTATGTCGCGATCATACTCTCGAGTCAGCTAAGAAGAAATAAAAAGCCTTTTGAATTTCAGCCATTTAACTCGCGCAGTCTTGTTTAATAGAAGCGTGGAACACCAAGTTCGAGCATTTCCCTTAAAATAAGAGGCAGCTCTCCGAATCTTAGAGCGCTCTGAGTAATGCCCTCCCGCGAAAGCGATGTCAAACTGCTGTACAAAAGAGAAAGCCTTGGAAGCATCTCTATAACTAGAAAACGTGTCAAATTTAATTGACTGTCCACCTTCCTTAAACTCTCGGACTTTCTTGCTTTTGTCTTCTAGAAAGTCATATTGGTTGGGTTTATAAAAATTCTTCTTCTTTGCGTAAAAGTTGCTATCATCAAAGTCTGAACTGTCTGAAGACGAGTCCTCCGTAGAACTGTCAACCACGGGGCGAGACTTGGGCTTTTTTTGCCTTTTTCTTGCCCTTCCCCGAAGCTTTGCTTTTTGCTTGGCTTTTTGCCTTTTCTGTCTTCTTCACTCGAGTCAGATGAGCTAGAAGAAGAAGAAGAAGAAGAAGAAGAAGAACTGGGTTCTCCTTCAAATCTAACATGCTTCTTCTGCTTTCTTGCCTTCTCAAAAGTAGACTGACGACCCAAATAACCCGGGAAGTTAGTGCCTTTCTTTTGCTTTTTGTGGTGCTTTTTAACTTTGTTCTGCGCATCAAAAAGCTGAGCAATTCGTCATCAACCACCTCTTCTAAATCTTTCTCTGTATACTTCTTGGGAGTAGGAGGTTTCTTGAGAGCGGGTTTGGGGGGTGGTTATGTGGTCTTCTGTCACTGTGTATGCACCTCATCGAAAGAGGTCTCGCTCATATATTTGCAAATTTTGGATCCTTCGCAAAATTGAGCATCATCTCTGTTGCGTCGCCAATCAATCGTTGACGCTCCATCTCTCGACGCTCTGCTTGAGTAGGCCGAGGCGAGCCATACTCCTTGCCTAAATCTTCGTTGTGATCCCTTTCCGCATCTCGGGATGCAAAGGGAGTTGACCGATCTTTGCCTGAAGCCACAAGTGCCGCTGAAAAAAAATTAGGGATCGGATTTTCAGTAGAAGCGAAATCGGCCGTGCTCTGATACCACTGTAACGGACTTGGACACTCCAAGTCGAGAATCTACCGCGATAACACAAATAACCACTTTAAAACAGTTCACAGTTCACAATTGATTCGACATTGGCCCGACGGAGTTCCGTGCCTAGAGATATTGGCCCCAAAGATTGGCACCCCTTTCGGTATTTCTTTTTGTATTAATCTGTTGCATAGTACAAGTGGGTAGCCGGGACTCACTCTCAGACTCTGCGTCCAGATGCTTTGAGAAGTGAGAGCCCAACTACCTATATAAAGGTTTACAAGGGATGCCAAAAGCAGAGCCCAAAAGCTGAAAACCAAAAGCTCTTCCAAACAGCTAAAAGAGGTTTTCTCTCTCATGCCATACTTGGCCACAAATAAAGCAAAAGCTTTAAAAAAATGAAATAGAAGCTCTCTCTCTCTCTCTCTCTCTCTCTCTCTCTCTCTCTCTCTAACTCCTTGCGTAGGGAAATAAAGCAAAAACGGCTCTCTCTCTCTCTCTCTCTCTCTCTCTCTCTCTCTCTCTCTCTCTCTCTCTCTCTCTCTCTCTCTCGCAAGTGCGTAGCTAAAAAGTAGAAAAAGCTGCCGCCCAAAACTGTCTTGCTTTTTCCGTACGCTATTGCCTCGTTTGCCGATCACGTAAGCCTATCAGTCTGCCACGTCAACCGGTCAGCTTGCCACATCAGCCTGTCATGTCAGGGTTCTCGTGGGGCTGTTTTCAACAAAAGGTAGTGAAACCGGCCTGTTCAATCCAAAAAGGGCGGTAGACTTTACTTCAAACCTTGATTTAGCTTTCACCCATTATTAGTCGTCTATTCTACATGTACTTTCAAGACACAACACAGGGGAAAGGGATACAGGCTGCTAAAATGCACCTGTATGAGAAGACCCACACCAGATTGGCCCCTAACTTAGGCGCCCCCTTGCGGTATTTCTTTATTGTTTAAAAGAGGGAATAAACGCTGTGGTTCCCTACAAGCTGCCCCGCACAAGCTTGGCTGAATTTCAACTGTTCCGGCCCGATTTCGGCAGCATAACTGTACCAGGACCCTTCACAGTCAGTATTCCCACGCATTGAATGACTTTCACGACGCATACGGGCACTTTGCAAAACCTCGTGAGAATCTGCAGCACGCTGAATTCTCTGTTTTCAGCCCCGAAAATGCGCCAGATCACCTGTAGAGCGGTCCCCTCGCGTTCTCGAACCTCCTGGGGGTATTAGGGACCGTTTAGGGCCAAAATCCTAAACCTGCAAAAATACACAGCAGGCTGTAATTTACTGTTTCGGGCTCCGTTTCGCGTGCCGGTCGCATCAGTAGCAAGTCCTCGACCTCCCGCACCTGTAGGGCTACTTGCCCTTTGAATTGGACGAGATTTCTGGCGTGAAACCTCTCCGAATTCACCTGTACCTGCGGGGGATTAGCCGCTAGCTAATCCAGTACCTGTGCAAGAGGCTCTTGCCTCGGCAATCGCGCATGAACCCACACAACTGTACATTGGTCAATTGAAAAGCCCACTAGAGGGGCATAACATACTGCCATAGGGGAGAGAGAGGGCAGTGCGTAGCGTGCAAGGCATCACTCCTGGCACCACACTGTACATAGGAGGGAAAGGAAGCACTCCATAGCTCTTAACCTATGACAAAATCTGCAAATGAGCCTCTCCCAGCTTAAAATTCAGCGCCACCTTCTCTTGCATGAAGAAAGTGCACCAGAATGTGCCACTTGGCGCATTTACAAGCATTTTCCCGTTTCGGGGTTGCCGCCTAAAAATATCCTGACCGGTTGCCCAGTTGACTTCGCGGCAGAGTAATAAAATGTTACCCTTGTCATTCCGGAGGTAATGACGCGGATACATTTTTAGGTCCCAAAATAGCAGTTCCCTAAATTTTAGGAGATGCTGCCATTGTATCTTTCTAGGTCATCCGACCCTCTTTGTACACTACAGCCACATCAAAAACTGAAATGTAGCCTATGTAGCAAAGGATTCCACTTTGGCTAGTCAATGACCCCACTTTGGCTAACCATAGTCCTTGTCCAATCTTAGTGCTCTCTTGCCCTCAAGCCTGGACTCCCTTTGGACAATTTCACACTAGCTATGCAATGCAGGGCAGTTAGATTTCCCGAGGGGTGTTTCCAAAAAGTGAAAGTAACTAAATAATAAGAAAGAAATCAACAAAAAGAATAGATAGTAGTCACACGTTGGTGACTCTTGAAATCTCAAACGTCCTCGTTTGTATCTATGTCGTACATGCTCACAGTCAACATCGATGTATTCAACACCTGTCAACACATGTACGACACATACATGCTCATTGTCAACCCTGGTTTATTCAACACCTCGTCGACACATGTATTGCCTGCGTGTGAACCCTGTTCCAATGACATAGTGGTAGCTTCGCACTCTGCCATTGCTTTGAGTCACTAACTTTCCAATGACAAAATGGTAGCCACACATTTTGTCACTGTCTTTTAGTACACGTTGGATCCCGTAACACTTTCGAGCATACCTAAACCGACAGTTTAAGAATGCAGTTACACATGTTACTCTTTAATAGAAGCAATTACTGTATCCTTGACAAACTGACAAGAAATACTCACTTCTATAACACTAAGCACACTTATGGACATTCCATAAGAGCAATTGCCAAACTGACAATCTGTACAGCTCTAGCATTCATGTAATAGGTATTTCATTTGAGCTCACTTTAAATACCATGTACATCATTTCTTTCAGAAGCCATTGTCACACTGACAATCCATGTAGCTTTGAAACTCAAGGGTCAAGGTAGGTTGCAAATCGAAGGCTTCAAGGTAAAGTGATAACACAGTTGGTGACTCTGCAAGTTCACCTTCTTCCATCCACTTAGCATCCATTGGTGGATAGTTTCTGAACTTTACCAAGTAACGCCTAGCAACCTTGCCTCTCACTTTTCTTTCTTTATGTGCCAAAATCTGTTCCGGGACCAAGATCTTGTCAAGTTCCTCGACTTCCGGCTGATCTTCAGCTGGCATAGCTTCTGGCACATCACCCACATAGGGTCTGAGAAGACTCACATGAAACGCATTGTGAATCTTCCAACTCTTAGGCAATTTCAGCCTATATGCAACATCACTGATTATGTCGCACACTTGAAAAGGCCCATAGTAACGCATGCTGAGCTTTGGAAACAATCTCTCCTGGCCCTTCATCTTCTTTAACCTTGCCTTTTCAAAGCGTAGAAGCACCCAATCACCAAGTGAAAATACCACTTCACGACGGTGACGATCAGTTGCTTTCTTTTGCTTTGCTTGAGTCTTTTCCAAGGCAACTTTGGCCTTCTTGTACATTTCATCCATATCCTGAACATACTTATCTGCTTCAAATATCTTGTCCTTTGTATGCAGTATGGGAGGAACTTTCTTGCCACCTTTAACTATCTCGAAAGGTGCCTTGCCAGTTGATGAATGCACTGTATTATTGTATGCATACTCCACCAATTGCAAATATTGCTCCCACTTTCCTTTATGCTCTGACACATAACACTTCAGCAGATCTAGGACAGTAGAATTTGCCTCTTCTGACTGCCCATCTGTTTGAGGATGAAATGACAAAGAGAATTTGAGCGTTGTGCCGATATTCTCAAACAAGCCTCTCCAGAACAAACTTGTCATGCGTGGATCACGGTCGCTAACAATCGACTGTGGCATGCCATGATACTTGAAAATATTGCTCATAAACAAGCGTGCCATCTGATCTGGCTTTATCTTCTTTTTGACAGGAATAAAATGAGCCTGCTTGTTGAATCTGCAAATGATGGTCCAAATACCATCGTTTCCTGTCTGCGTTCTCGAAAGATCAAAGATAAAATCCATAGCAATACTTTCCCATGGTTTATCTGGACTAGGTAGTGGTTGCAATAACCATGGTGCCTTTTGCCTGTCAAACTTGACCTTCTGGAAAATTAGGCATTCTCGCACAAAGGCATCCACATCTCTTCTCAATGTAGGCCAATAGAAGAATGTCTCAACCGCTTTAACTGTAGCATCGATACCACGATGCCCTGCATACGGTGGGACATGACTCTCTTCCATAACTTTGCGTCGCAATGGCTTTGTGACACACAATCTGCCATGCATCATCATGAACCCATCTTTGAGAAGATAGTGTTCATGACGTTGTCCATCCATTAGTTGCTCGAAGACCCTTGCAAAATCTTCATCATTTGCATACTGTTCTCTCATATCATCAAGTTCATGATGATAAGGAATTGACACAACTGAAATTTGTGGCTTCCTTGACAAGGCATCAGCCACAACGTTCTTCTTGCCTTCCACATGCACAATCTGAAAGTGGAACATGGACAAGATATTTGCCCATCGCATATGCTTCTCAGATAACTTTGTCTGTGTCAAGAAGTATGGCAAGGTCTGATGGTCCGTTTGGACAACGAAATCTGCACCTAGCAGGTAGTGTTTCCAACTTAAGAGCGCATGAATCACAGCCAGTAACTCTTTCTCATAGACCTGCATGGTCATCTCTGGCCCTTGCAAAATTCTGCTCTCATAGGCTAATACCCTGCCATCTTGCATTAGCAATGCACCAATGCTACTACCACAGGCATCACACTGGACCACAAATGACTTCCTAAGATCTGGCAACACAATGATTGGATCTGAAGTCATCTTTTCCTTTAAGAGATTAAAAGCTGAAATCTCTTTCTGTGTCCATCTAAAGGTGACTGCCTTCTTTTGAAGAGCATGTAAAGGTGAAGCAATCTCAGCGAAATTTCGTATAAACCTTCTGTAATAGGAGCATAGTCCCAAGAAGCTTCGGACATCGTGCACCGTCTTCAAATCTGGCCATGACTTGATCGCTTCAACTTTAGCAGGATCCATTCTGACACCATCCTTTGAGACAATGTGTCCCAGAAAGTGGATCTCTTCCAGAAAAAATTCACTTTTCTTTGCATTGATGAACAACCTATGACTGCGTAGCTCTTCGAACACAATGGCCAAGTGATGCCTATGCTCCTCTTCATTCTTTGAGTAGACTATCATGTCATCAAAGAATGTACCAACAAACTGTTGGTGTGGACGGAAAAATCTGTCCATCATCTTATTGAACGTAGCAGGAGCATTTGTGAGACGAAAGGGCATCACTAAAAATTCGTAAAGGCCAAACGTCGTTCTAAAAGCAGTCTTGTGCACATTCTCTGATCTAATGCGGATGTGATGGTACCCACTCTTTAGATCTATCCTGCTAAACATAGCTGCTCCTTCTAATTTGTCCAGAATGTCATCAATTCTAGGTATAGGGAACCTATTCTTGATGGTATTCTTGTTCAGTGAACAATAGTCGATGCACATATGCCATAAGCCATCCTTTTTCTGCACCAACACTCGAGAACAGAATGGGGATGAACTGGGCTGAATCAGCCCCTTTTCTAACAGCTCCTGTACTTGGCTCATTATCTCTTTCTGCTGAGCCGCACTAACCCTGTACGGAGGCTTATTTGGTGGGCTACTGCCTGGCACCAAATAAATCGCATGGTCCTTGGGTCTCTCTCGCGGTAATTAAGACGTAATGAATCGGAAAAACAGTCACTATACTGTTGTAAAAACATTGACCTTTCTTTATCTAGCACAGATAAATTTGATTCATCACAATCTGACACTTGACGTGCAAAAACCAAGTACGCAGAAAGATGCTTTTTCATTACAGAAGTAATAGCAGAAGCTGATACTGTGGGAATAGACTCCCCTTTAAGCTTTACATCCAGAATGTGAGTCTTTCCCCTGCTCTGTACATTGATCTTTTTGTTGTAGGCATCCATGATTCCCTGTACACGAAATAACCAAGGAATACCTAACAACACATCACATCCGTCCAGTGGCATGATGTAAGATTCTTCAGCATCTACATAGGACTGGATGTAGGCGCAACTTTCCGATGATGGGTGTCACAGCCTCTGTATGGCTAGGACATGCCAAACCTGCCTCTGTTGTATACCCCATCTCTTCAGGTCTAATTCCCAACTTTGAAGCCAATTCTGGGGAAATGAAATTGGCTTTGGCACTTGGATCAAAGAAGATAAGCACTGTTTGATCCCTGACCTTTCCCCATGCTCTGCAAAGCTCACTTGCATCTGAATTTGGCTTGTCGCCCACCATATCTGGCACTAGACCAGCCATGGGCTTCTTTCCTTTCTTGTCTTCCTTGTCTTTAGAATTAGCTGGCCTTTTCTTTGTAGGACAATTGTAAGCAATGTGGCCAGGTTGCTCACAGATGAAGCATTTTTTCTTTGACCTAAGGACCTTCTTTTGCTCTTCCGACTTGCGAGGAAAATGTCTTTTCCATTTCTTTGCTGGTCCCTTTTCTGATTCAGCCGTAGCTTTGCCTTTCCCTACGTTGGCTGGCTCTTGAGTCCCTTTTGGAACCTCATTGTGAACGTGCTTCTTCGTTGAATTTTTCTTGGCTGATCCTTCCTTTACGCCAGTATTGAATTCACAATCTTCTCCCTTGAGCAAACCATTGCCAGTGTTTGCTACCTCGATGAGCTGCGTCAAAGTAGTGACTTTGGTCTTCGTGCAGTATTTTCTCAATCCTTTGGGTAGGCCACAACAGTATTTTTCAATATGTTCTGTCAATGGCACAAACCTATAGGAAGTTACTGGAAGTAGAGCTTTCCAAAACTTTCGATTGTAGTCATCCAGATTCTTGCAAGTGGCAGCATTAAGCTGGTGCCATTCTGTCATGACATCTGTTTCAAAGTCATCAGATAACCATGCTGCTGTAAAAATCTGCTTGAAGTAAATCCATGTGGACGGAGCTTGCCCTTGAAGCAATAAAGTTGTCCACCATTGTCCCGCATTCCCTGTCAAGAAAGTGGATGCCTTGCGGACCTTTGAAGCCTCTGTAAAGTTTCCCCCTGCATAGGCCTTGTCAAATTGCTGGAGGAATGAGAGAGCCTTCTTCCTGTCATCAAACCCTGTAAAGGTCGTGAATGTCACACCTTTGCCACCTTTTTTGTACGGAGTTGGCTTCTCCAGCGGCGTTAAGTTGTCATACGGAAGTGACTGAAACATGGGAACATTGTTAGGGTTCATCTGTGTTCCTTGGCTGCTATTAAGTTGACCTGGAAATGCCATATGTGGCTGTTGATTTGTAATTCCAGCCATACCAAAATTTGCTTCTGGCATCCCAAATTGGCCCTGAGTGCTCTGAAACCCTGGTTGCATACCCATGACACTGTACATGGGGTTAGGCGTCATCATTTGAGCACCCCCGAACACTGTTCCTGGCGTGTAAAACTGATTTCCAAGTGCATAACCAGCCATGCTTTGGAATACCGATCCACCTCCAAAATAGCCAGGGTGTACTGAAGGTGGTGGGAAGACTTGTTGCATAGCCTGTAGGTTGCTTCCCTGTCCATTAGAATCAGCTATAGGCTGCTGAAAGGTGGCGGGCTGAACTGGTACAGCTTGAAAGACTGGCATCTCAGCCACCTATTCTTGCACCTTAGGCACAGGTTGTGGAGACTGCACGTTCTCCGTCAAGTGTACAGGTGTTTCCATTGACTGTGTAGTATGCATCACCTGTGCTCGAGCCTTAACAGGCTTTTGAATATGATCTAGTGACCCAACTTGCTGAAACGGAAGAGGAGGTTGCAGAAAGGCTAAAAACCTCGGGTTCTGCATTACTTGTGTGAACATAGCCAGAGCAGTAGCCAACTGGGTCTTGAATATATCATCATCCGTCTGTGGTGGTCTTGAAGACTCACCCACTTCATGTGTCTGTTGACCCTGTGAAGAGGAAACCTCTTCAGTCACATCATTTGGTCTGTCAGCCATAATTGCAATTCCTTGTGTCTGGTCTATGATCCCCTGTGTCTTCAAGCCCAAACTGACCAAGGCTTACTTCTATGGGAAAAAGTGATTTGATCCCGTCGATGGAACCATGAAACCGGCCTATTCAATCCAAAAAGGGCGGTAGACTTTACTTCAAACCTTGATTTAGCTTTCACCCATTATTAGTCGTCTATTCTACCTGTACTTTCAAGACACAACACGGGGGAAAGGGATACAGGCTGCTAGAATGCACCTGTACGAGAAGACCGACACCAGATTGGCCCCTAACTTAGGCGCCCCTTTCGGTATTTCTTTACTGTTTAAAAGAGGGAATAAACGCTGTGGTTCCCTACAAGCTGCCCCGCACAAGCTTGGCTGAATTTCAACTGTTCTGGCCCGATTTCGGCAGCATAACTGTACCAGGACCCTTCACAGTCAGTATTCCCACGCATTGAATGACTTTCCCGACTCATACAGGCACTTTGCAAAACCTGGCGAGAATCTGCAGCACGCTGAATTCTCTGTTTTCAGCCCGAAAATGTGCCAGATCACCTGTACAGCGGTCCCCTCGCGTCCTCGAACCTCCTGGGGGTATTAGGGACCGTTTAGGGCCAAAACCCTAAACCTGCAAAAATACACAGTAGGCTGTAATTTACTGTTTTGGGCTCCGTTTCGCGTGTCGGTCGCATCAGTAGCAAGTCCTCGAGCTCTCGTACCTGTAGGGCTACTTGCCCTTTGAATCGGACGAGATTTCTGGCGTGAAACCTCTCTGAATTCACCTGTACCTGCGGGGGATTAGCCGCTAGCTAATCTAGTACCTGTGCAAGAGGCTCTTGCCTCGGCAATTGCGCATGAACCCACACAACTGTACATTGGTCAATTGAAAAGCCCACTAGAGGGGCATAACATACTGACATAGGGGAGAGAGAGGGCAATGCGTAGCGTGCAGGGCATCACTCCTGGCACCGCACTGTACATAGGAGGGAAAGGAAGCACTCCATAGCTCTTAACCTGTGACAAAATCTGCAAATGAGCCTCTCCCAGCTTAAAATTCAGCGCCACCTTCTCTTGCATGAGGAAAGTGCACCAGAATGTGCCACTTGGCGCATTTACAAGCATTTTCCCGTTTCGGGGTTGCCGCCTAAAAATATCCTGACCGGTTGCCCAGTTGACTTCGCGGCAGAGTAATAAAATGTTCCCCTTGTCATTCCGGAGGTAATGACGCGGATACATTTTCAGGTCCCAAAATAGCAGTTCCCTAAATTTTAGGAGATGCTGCCATTGTATCTTTCTAGGTCATCCGACCCTCTTTGTACACTGCAGCCACATCAAAAACTGAAATGTAGCCTATGTAGCAAAGGATTCCACTTTGGCTAGTCAATGACCCCACTTTGGCTAACCATAGTCCTTGTCCAATCTTAGTGCTCTCTTGCCCTCAAGCTTGGACTCCCTCTGGACAGTTGCACACTAGCTATGCAATGCAGGGCAGTTAGATTTCCCGAGGGGTGTTTCCAAAAAGTGAAAGTAAATAAATAATAAGAAAGAAATCAACAAAAAGGATGGATAGTAGTCACATGTTGGTGACAGGTAGAGGCAGCCACGTCGTCATTTCTACATCATCCGCCAGAGTGTTTGTACTTTGCAGCCACCTATCATCAACTGGGCAGCCACGTCACTAGTTTGTGACAGCAGTTGTATGGAAATTCTGGAAATTGCGTTGACATGATGACGTGGCAGAGTGTACGGATTTCCGCGTTTTGCGTTGACTGCTGTATGGAATTCCGTGATTTACGCTGGCAGCTTTTTGGCATTGCTTTTGGACCAGAAGCTTTTGAGTTTGAAGGCTTTTCATGTAAAACTGCTTTTGGGGCCTATGGTCTTTAAATATGAGGCTAGGGCTCATTCTCTGGAATGTTGCCTGGAGAAGGTGGAGAGTTTGGAGTACCGGCTTGTACTGTGTTGATGCAATATAAAGAAATATCGAAAGTGGCACCAAGGTTTGGGGCCAATACTCTCTGAGGTGGAATTCCGCCACTCCTGTTGCGTGTCGTCTCTCTCTTTCAGTTCAGTTGCTATTGAAGTGCTAAAAGTCTGTTTAGTTTGTTCTTTTCTATTGGCACGTGGTGCCCGTATTGTGACAGTGGTATCAGAGCATCAAGCGTGTGCCTTTTAGAAAGCATACCGGTCCTACCAAGGATCAGACAGAGCAAGATTGCACTTTTAAAAGTTCATTGGAAATTTTAGCTTCATGCTCTGACCCTTGACTTATTAGCCACTCCCACCCCTACTTCATCGCGCATCGGGCGGGCGTCCGTCTTCACCGCTCATGTCTTACAGGGCATAAGCCATTATGATCACTTGCAAGCGAAGGATCCAAGATTTGAAGAGGATGGTAGAAAAGAGCTCCAAAATCTCTCGCAAGAAGGGTCCATAGAATCTCCCTTGGTCATCCAAAGATGATTCCAAGCAGTTCGTACATCTGATTCATACTCCCGAGTCAGCCAAGAAGAAATAAAAAGCCTTTTGAATTTCAACCATTTATTGGAGCTTCCTTTCTCAGTAGAAGGGTGGACCACCATGTTCGAGCATTTCCCTTGAAGAAAGATGTAGCCCTCCTAATCTTGGAGTGCTTTGAGTAATGCCCTTCAAAGAAAGCTATGTTAAACTGTTGTATGAAGGCCAAAGCCCTCGGAGCATCTCAGAATCCAGAAAAAGAGTCAAACTTAATTGACTCTCCACCTTCTTTGAATTCTCTTACTTTCTTGGTTTTATCTTCGAGAAAGTTATATTGGTTGGCTTTATAAAAATGCTTCTTCTTTGCATAAAACATGTGATCGTCGGAGTCCGAACTGTCTGAGGATGACTCCTCTGTAGAACTGTCAGAAACTGGGCGAAATTTTGGCTTCTTTGCCTTTTTCTTGCCCTTTTCGAAGCTTTGCTTTTTGCTTCGCTTTTTGCCTTTTCTGTCTTCTTCGCTCGCGTCAGAAGAGCTAGAATAATTCTTAGAAGAAGAAGAAGAAGAAGAACTGGGTAGTCCTTCAAATCGTATACACTTCTTCTGCTTTCTCACTGATGCAAAAGAAGATTGACGACCCAAATAAACCCGGGAAGTCGGTTCCTTTCTTGTGCTTTTTCTCTTGCTTTTTGGATTTGTTGTTTGCGTCCAAAAGGCGGCTAATTTGTGTCTGGACCACCTCTTGTAATTTTTGCTCTGTAAACATCCTCGGAGAAGGAGGTTTCTTGATTGCCGGTTTGATGGGTGGCTTTATGGCCTTCTGCCACTAGGTGTGGACTTCTGCGAGGGATTGCTGAGACAAAAATTTTGCAAATTTTGGATCCTTCTCAATTTCAATCATTTGCTTTGTTGCCTCGTCAACCAATTGTCAACGTTCCATCTCTACAATCTCGAACTGAGTAGGCCCAGGTGGGCCGTACTCTTCCTCTGTTTGCTCATGATAATCTTCTTCGTGATCTCCTCCTGCATTCGTAGATGCAGAAGAAGTCGACTGTTTCTTGTTGGAATCCATAAATGCCGCGAGAAAAGGATCGGATTTCTCGATAGAAGAGAAATCGGCCGCGCTCTGATACCATTGTAATAAACTTGGACACCCCAAGTCAGATTCCACCACGACACAACATAGATTCTCTTCCAAACAGTTCAGAAAATTGACACGGCCCGGCATAGTTCTGTACCTAGAGGTATTGGCCCCAAACACTGGCGCCCCTTTCGGTATTTCTTTTTGTATTAATTTGTGTTCAAAGTACAAGAGAGCGGGTAGGTGCTCACTCTGAGACTTTGCGTCCAGATGCTCTGAGAAGTGAAGCCCTACCCACTTATTTATAAGTACAAGGGATGCCCTAAAAGCAGAGCCCCAAAATCTCTAATTTAAAAGCTTTTTAATCTTTAAAAGCAATTTGTCCAAAAGCTGCCATTAAAAAAAAATCAGCCAACGCTTTTTTCGAAAATCTGTACAGGCTGCCACGTCATCTGTGCTGTAAAAAGCGGGATTCCGTACTGTTTTCCACGTCACCTTGCCAACTTTTGCGGGGGTCCATACTGCTGCCACGTGGCATTTCAATTTTCTGCCGCAATGCGTGTGTCTGGAAGTCTGCCACCTCACCACTTTGTGACAGGTTCTTCTTTGCCTTCTTCTTGTTCTTGCCGTGTCTCTGAGTCTTTCTTCGTTTTCTGCTCTTTCGGTCCTCATCACTGGAGTGGAGTCTGGAGGAAGAGCTATCCAAACTGTGAGAAGAGGATGAGGATGAATTGGACACACCCTTAAAACTTACAAGCTTCTTTGAGTTTCGTGCATGTGCGAAAGAAGACTAAGTAGCCAGGGTAGGCTGCTGCTGTCACGGGGACGTGCACCACGTGCCAACGAAAAATAACAGACTGAAAAACTTGAAGCACTTCAAATAACAACTGAACTGAAAGAGATGCACGACACACGAGACGGGGAGTGGCGGAGTTCCACCGTGAAAACCTTGGCGCCCCTTTCGGTATTTCTTTATATTACTTGAACTCAGTACAATGCCGGTACTCGCGCTTTGCACCTTCACCCAAAAGCGTGCCAAAGATTGAGCCCTTGGCTCGTATTTAGGCAACATTCCCTTCTTTCTCTTTCTCCCTCCTCTCTCGTGCTCTCCCTTTCGTTCTGTGCGCTGTTTGACATGGCAAGCAGGAGATATGTTTATGTCTGGTCGAGGTTGTGAAGGACTAGATGCTGGGAAAAAAATTGAAGTCTTCAATATTTGTATCAAATGTCTGTGTGCATGTGTGGGGTTTGGGTTATAGCATAAATGTTCATAACCAATCTGTGGCTCTACATCAGAATTACCTGTGTTGATGTTTACTTTGGTCTGTTTATGGGGCATGTGAGCACTGAATTCGTTTTTTCTTTAGCCTCTAATGATGCAAGTAAGTATCTAATTCGTTTTCAGAATTATCTGCTTACTTGGAGGGAGTTTGTAGTTCTTATAGTTTATCATGTTATTTTTTATGCAGCAAAAATCAGCATTTTCATGATCTTACCCATCCCCCTCAACGAAGATCTGGGGTTGGATTGCCGCCTCCTGTGGACGCTCCTTCTTTCTCTTCTACTTCTGTAAGGGCCGAGTGCATGAATATTGAGGACTCGTCTGTTTTTGTTGGTTTAAGCGAAACCTGACTATTGTTTCTTTCCAGAGTATTTCACAGAATGTCTCACAAAATGCACCAACTGTAGTGGGGAGTGCACCCAAGGCTGTCCCATTGGTAGCAATTCTTCCCAAGTCTAGCAGTTTGCCTGCTGCAGCCTCCTGGTATGGCTTTTAACCTCTCACACAATATAAATTGTTCTATTTTTCCTTCAATGAGAATATATGAGAGGAGCAAGTTTGTAAGATCAAATGTCTGATCGCCTGCTAAGCAGAGGCTTCACTGTTTATGCATGCTAAACGTGCTGGTTGGTAAAGGTCAGTTGTGTGTTTCTTTTGAATTTGCAGGGGATCTCGTTCTAGTGCTTCTTCTCGATCAGCTTCCAGTAGGAGTGTTGTGGGTCCTTCTGGCAGCAAACCCAAAACAGGTGCAGGCTTAATAAATTTAGCAACAGTCTCTGGAAGCTGTATTAGTGGACAATCTGTAAATAACTATGATGGAGTCAAGCATCCAAAAGCAAGCAATGTGGATGGAGCCCAGACTTCTTTCGCGGGTGCATCTGGACTTGTTGAAAGAAATCACTCTGCAGCAGAAACCTCTGAGTTGCTACAGATGGAGGCTTTTACTTCTGATGCCGATGACACAGCTCCAGATAAGGATATTTCCAGACAGGTGTTTGACGGGTTAATATCTCATAGGAAAAATGTGAGTGGTGCAGAAGCCAATGATCATATGTATGGGGCTTCAAGGGAGACAAAGATATTAGATTCTGTTTCCTCTCACAAGTTGGCTGATGTAGAGGAAAGCAGTGGGGTTGTAAATATAAGCGCGGGTTTGACAAGATTGGCACCACCACAAGATGCTTGCTTGAAGAGTCCAATGGGGTTGTTAGCATCCATGCCTATTGCAAGTACTTGCATAGACCAGGAAGACTCAGGAATCCTTAAAGAACCTGGCAGTAAGTCGCGTAGTGGCTTTCAGTTGTCACAGTTTGACTGCAGTACGGATTCAGGACTGCATGCTGGTTCTGAGGTATTACCGCGAAAGCCAGAAAGTGCTTTACGGCAGGAAGTATTTATACCTGACAATGTGCATTTGGTTCTGGACAACAATGATGGTTCTCAAAGGACAATCGATATGACTGCTTCACCACCTTCGAACATGACTGGCCTCACAATTCTTTCAAGGTCGGATCAGGCCACTGCAATTCACTCAAGTCATCCAACTGAAGCTCATGAAGACATACCATGTAGTATACCATCTAGAGATCTTTGGTCAAATTCGGTACAAACTGTGAATAGTGACGAGCAGGTGATGGTACAAGCACAGGATTCTTTATTCACTCAGAGAAGTGCTTGGAAGGACAAAGGAGAATTTGAAAATTTGAAGGAGCCTGTCAATGGATTAAGTGAACACGAGCTTATTTCTGACATGTTTTCAACAGGGTTTGACCTTTGGAATGATGGAAGTCCCCAGGACTTGGCGCAACTCTTATTTAATGGAAAGAAAGTGGGGTTTCCATCTAAAGCAGCCGTACAAGAGTCCACAACCTCGTGGAAGCCATCTTCTGGGAGCAAACAATCGAGATTTCATTTTGCTAGGCAGGATGAAGTCAATGAGCAAACTCTTTGTTCAAACAAACTTCTTCATCAGGCAAGAAATGATAGACAGTTGTGGCCTGAACAGCTTGGTAGAACTACAAGCGGGAATGCTCCAGCTGGTTTAACAGAAGTCTCACCTAGTGAACAGTTTCCAAGCAGGCTTCCTGCTTCAGTGGAGTTGTACGGTATGAAACTTAACCAGCTTCTTTGCTCAACATCTCTGCGCTTGTAGTTTGGATTTTTATTTGTATTTTTGCTTGTAATTCAGGTGGCACAGCATCATCTCATCTTCCAAGCTCAAAGAGCCCAATGATGGCCCCTCCAGGATTTTCATCTGTTAGAGCGTCAGCCATTCCTCCGCCTGGATTTTCCCAGCACAAGGCAACAGATTTGAGAAGAGTAACAGGTAATATTTCAGATGGTTCTGTAAAAAAGTTTTGTAATCACCTTATCATTTTTTGAATTTTTTTTATACAGAAGCCAGTCATGATCCCCCTCGATCTTTGGCACCTACTAGCAGCTTCAATCATTTGGAAGCGGCAAACAATTCGGCTGATGTGGAGTTCATTGACCCTGCTATTATGGCAGTTGGAAAGGGAAAGTTTCCAGCTGGTTCACGAACGGCTGTTCCTTTATCAAACAGTCCATCATTGTCGGCATTTTTATCACAAACTGGTCCCTTGTCTCAACAACCAAGACCACCACTTGATTTTGAATCAAACTATCAGGCCCACCAGGACCGTTCTTACAGAAATTATGGCAGTATGAATTCAACTTCACACCTTGGCTATGCAAATCAGGATTTGGATACGTCTTCGTCATCATTGTTTCATTCTTCTTTCAATGATGCAATGAGCCAGTCAAGGTTGATGGGACATTATCATGATGCTGTATTTCCGAATGTTGTAATGCAAGAATCGGTATACGCCAATGGCGGACATAGTGCACCAAAGTTAAGATTCCAGCATTCCTCTTCTGATGATTGGAGCAGGCTTTCGGAAATGAATGCGGCAGGACAGCAATCTGTCAATGATGCTGTTGGACGACTGGCCATGTCTCAGATCTCTCTTGACAGAGTTCTGCAAAATCGACTGGAAGAGTTGTCTCTTAGCAAGGTAAAAGAATTGATTTTTTCTTGACAAAAGAATTTTGGCGCGCTCCCTGTTTCTCATTGCATCTCAATTCACATGTTAATTACAGGATTTAAGCTCCAAGTATTATGGTGATGCTGCCATTCCAACTGGTTATGATGAGCAGGGGCCCTTAAGCAGTGCAAGAATTGGGCGATATTTTTAGTGATATTCAATTATGAGTATTCATATGAAATGAACTACAGCAGCAAACTCATAGTGCTACTGCACAGCGAAATTTTTGGGCTGATCGACACCATGCAAGCCTTGTGGCAATGCTGGTATGCTACATTTATAAGGCTAAAAAGCGACAGTCCATGCCTCGTTACCGAGCGTGCCAGAGATAGGGTGGCTGTGATTGTTAGTGATATTGATGCTTTGTGCTGTTCCAGAAAGCTGGGGGTGTATGTGTCAAGCCTCGCCACAAGACTATCATTGGCGGCCATCTTCTAGCAAGGCTCACAGATTGGCATTTGAAAGCCCCTCCGCCGAGCACCACAGCAAATGCGAAAGCGCAGTGGCACAAACAGTTTTGAGAATGGAAGATCAAAGAGCATGTGGCAGTGGCAAGATAGTGCTTTGCAGGTTGAGGCAAGCCTACAGGTCAGTCCAATAGCTTGGCTTGCCGGTTCTGATGAGCGTGTAAAGCTACAGTAAAGATGCCTTGCTGGTTCTTATGAGCGTGTAAAGCCACAGTAAAAATGCCCTCGGCAAAAGGAAGTACTCCCACTCCCAAAGATTATTCTTATAATCCTTATTTCACATTCATTAAGGAACAAATGACAGCAGGGATTTCAGGTATTTAGTGTGCAGTAAAGAAGTTTTCAGATGGTTTTCGGTGTTTTGCTTTGGTGTAACATTGGATGTGCCATATTGCAAGGATGAATGGTATTCAGGGTTTAATTGCCCATTCTTAGTTTGAGCTGTATCTGCTGAGTCACTTATTAAAGGAAATTGTGCCATGATTTTCTATTTCCCATTCTTAGTTTGAGCTGTATTCGCTGAATCACTTATTAAAAGAAATTGTGCCATGATATTCGATTGAGAGCGCACACAGTTGAAAGATGTTTCTCTCTGAGTATTAACCAGCATTCAAGAGGTTGGATGCAATTTCCATTGTGCTTGATGGGCACATGAATCTTGCATTGGATACCTCTCCTCGAACTGCCAGCAGTGACTACTAGTTTCCTCCCTGGTTTAGTGTCTCCATTTGAACATTTGTGCTGTAAATAAAACACCCTTTTGCGCAAGTGGCCTGTTAGGGATATATGTGTGTGTGTGTGTGTGTGTGTGTGTGTATGCATGCATTGTGGGTAAGCTTTGTGGCTTGCCATATTGCCAAATGGCTCGTCATTGTAACGATTTTATGTCTCTGCGAGGCAATCTTTAAACCCTAATATTGCCTCCTTGCGGGAGACCATCTTTTAGAACAGTAGACATTGCAGTTCTAGGGGAAGAGTGACCTTGTCCACCGCATTTAAAACATCGGCTATCTTTGCGATAACGTTCAACATCTTCAGGAGAGCCGGTTTTTACCTTGGTAGCCTTGTTCGTCTTTTGGCTTCCCTCTTTTGTTGTGGTTGTTCGCTTGCGGTTGTCTCCCTTTCTCTTGAGGCTTCTCTTTCACAAACTTTGGTTTTGACCCCTTGTCTTCGTGTTGAAATTTAATGTTGGAGGCTATCATGGTGTGATGAATAACCGCTGATATGGTTCTGGGTCATTGCATGTTGACATACTTGCTCCATTCTTTCGTAGCCCAGCTCAGAATTGTTGCTTCTGCTCAGAGAAGTTGATGCGTTCGTAAATAGTTGAATCCCAAAACTTATCCACATACCTTTTGAGTGTCCTCTCCATCTTCAAGCTTTAGGCTTCGCCATGCTGTGAGCACTTTATTGGCAGTTCCATGCGAAAGGAATTGCTTCATGATAGCAACTTTGCATGTTTTCCAGGTCCTTGGAGCTTCTCCTTTGGAGCATATGCTTGCGCACCTTTGACAGACTGATTTTTGGAGATACATGGCAACATGTCGGAGTTTGGATGACTCCGAGAAATTTTCATCTCCAGAAGTAGCATCAAATTGTTGTATGAAGCTCAATACCTTGTCTATATTACCAAAAGTTCCATCGAAGAAGAGGAAAGTGATGCTTTACCTCCTTGAACTTTTTGAGCTTAGAATACCTTCCAAGCTGCATGCGTGCGTCGACGGTCTCTTCTTTTGCGTGCTTTGGTGAGTTTTCCACCTGAAGAGGAAGAGCTTCCCGTGTCAATGAACTTTGAAAAGGCGGACAGTTAGATGGTTTCTTCTTTCTCCGTTTCTTCTCAACCTTCTTCTCATCCAATCCATATGTTCATGAGCAAAGGTGACAACAAACTGCCCACTATACGATGTGAATAAAGTGTGAAAAGTGTAGTACCTAGTAGCTCCAAACAAGGAGAAAGTAGTGGCACTTCATTTAATATGTTCAAATACCAATAAGGTAGTCAGTTCTTGTAGAACATGTTGCATTACAATGGGCTACTTGAGTTTCTAGTAGGCAGGTCATGCTCAAGGATGCCAAGCGTAAGTATTGGTTTCCATTGGTCTCAAGCAACAAGAAGGTATGGATTTTGATGAAGTGTTTTCTCAGTTGTCAAAATGACTACTTTGAAAACAGTTCTTGCCTTGGTTGTTAGAGAAGACATGGAGTTGGTTCAAATGGATGTCAAAATTGCATTCTTACATAATGATCTTCACGAGGACATGTATATGCAATAGCTAGAGGATTTTGTTGGTAAGGGCAAAGAAAAGTTGGTGTGTAAGCTTTCAAGTAAAGCCTTTATGGTCGAAGTAGGTACCAAGAGAATGGTATCATAAGTTTGATGCATTCATGAAGTCTCAAAGCTATAGGCAAATCAAAATTGATCATTGTCTCTATACAAAGAAAGTTAGGGATGGTAGTATTTTTATTTTGATTGTCTATGTGGATGATATGCTCATAGCTGGGAAGAACAATCTTGAGGTAGATGCATTAAAGGCAGAGTTATGTACATGAGAACTTTCACACAAAGGAATTGGGAGAAGTAAACCACATACTTGGCATGCGCATTCTGTGTGATAGGTCAAAGATGGTTCTTGTCATAAAAGGAGTACATTTTGTTGCGTGCTAAAGCATTTCAATATGGAGAGGGGGAAGTTGATTTCTACTTCATTGCTTCCATAAATGAAATTAAGCCAAGCAGATTGTCCCAAATTTGATGAGAATAAGGTTGGATGGCTAGTATCCTCTATCCATCCACTATTGATTCTTACATGTACGACATGATTGGGACTTATACAAACATTGCATGTGCAGTGGGCGTCTTAGCAAATTTATGATAAATCTTGGTAAGGCACACAAGAGTTGTGCATTTTTTTGAAGGAAAACAGGCATGGTAGTTGATAACACGGATGTAGATTTTGCAATGAATGTAGACAACAAAAAGTTTACATTAGGCTATGTCTTTACATTCACCGGTGGTATAGTTTCATGGTGATCTTGTTTACAAGATTGTACATCGCAATCTACCATAGAATTCGAGTATGTTGCTATGTCAAAGGCTAGCAAAAAATCTATATGGCTTACTCGTCTAGTGGGAGATCTGAGCATTACTGAAGTTCCAATTTTGCCATGTGATAGTCAGAGTGCTATCCAATTGGCACGGAATCCTATGTTTCATGCAAAAACAAAGCACAATGATGTGAAGCATCACTTCACACACAAGGTGATCAACCCATCATTGACGCTTGAAACATCTTTTGCAGTATTATATAAAACAATCCACTTGGTCTATAGTATAAGTTGGCTAGTTACATAGTGCTATTCTCTTGAAGGTCCATTATTGTGAAGAGAGATAAATTTATGGATAATGAGAGAGAGAAAAAATTAATTGAAACCAATAAGAAAATAAAAAAAAGTCCTTTGTTTTTCATGGCAAACAAATCTAGCAAAAGTGGATGCACATGAAGATATAGAGTATGTACTGAAATTTTTTACTGCATCCATGTGACCTTGAGAATCAGGTTCAAATGAAATTATAACAAGGATTGTTGTTTCCAAAAGTATAGAAGCACTCAAAAGATGCTCAAAGACCACAAAACAAAAATAATATAACAATATGAGAAGGTTGGATTGCCAAAACACATAATTACCTTCAAGCGTCCATCTAAGTAAAAACCCGCACACTTTCCCTCTAAGCATGCAAAGGATGACGTTAAGTTGTCAAGCGATTGAGGGTAAGTAGAATGAATGATAAGACAAAAAAAAATGCGGCTACCTAACAAAGAATATGTCATTTTTTTATTGTCGAGTGCTATTGGTGGGGAGAAAAGTGTAGCAACACTAATCGAAAGTGTGGCATTTGTGACCCACCACTCTTGGAAGAGGGAGGAGCACACTTGTTGGACTATGAGTAGACAGAGAGAGAGAAAGTATGACTAGCAAAGGCACAATTTCGTCTCAACATCATCACTACTACTACTCCTTGTGTGTGTGTGTGTGTGTGTGTGTGTGTGAAATCTTGCAATGAATTCCTCATACCAACTACACATGAGAAGGACTTGACAATGTGCAATAAACCATATGCTCGCAAAAGACTTTCTATTGGTAACATTTATTGTCCATTACAACATTAAGAGTTGTTGTTCTTGTTGTTGTGGATGTGTACGCTAGGTCCGGTGCATTTGCCTTGCTGCAAAGTGTTCTTTCTAGTATTGACAACCCTTTGTGTTCCCTAATTGTCGAGTATGATCATCATAAAGGACTAAGTAAATAAGACCTAGAATGTCTTGAACAAGCTGCGTGAGGAAATGCATCGAACGTTGATATCCTATAAGGACGTGTGAACAACGACAACCATAACATAGGAATACAAATACCAAAGCATTAGTTGTAAGCGTTATGTTTTTCTAGGCAATGACCTTGTGAACAAGGATGCGAAGGAATGCCCTTTCCCTAGAAGATTCCCTCTCAAGTGTCGTTTTATGAAGTGCAATTTTCCAAGCTATTCTTAGAATTGACAAGGCCAACAATAAATGCAATACAAGGGTATACCTCCAAATACAATCACCCTTGTGAACATTGGGAACGATTGTGCTAGAGCAGTGTAATAGTAGGTGGTGCTCGTGTGAACATGTGGCAAGGGTGGTGCAGGCCTATGACTGAAGTATTTTGTGTAAGTCTCTATTCTCATAGAGTTGCATCTTTGAATGCATTGATTGGAGGGTATATCCAAGAAGGTTAATTGAACAAGAACTCAAATGCTTTGAGTGGATGTAGCATATCAATTTTTTTCCTAACATGAACTCCGATTTAGATTGTGTTAGACTTTGTACTTTTGATCACCTTAGATGTATCTCGAACAATACAAGAATTTTTTCCTTCACTAGCTTCTCTTCACATGTAGTGTAATGCTTTAGACTATTTTGAGCAAATATAGTGCAAGACTTTGCTTGAATGCAATAGCTTATGCATGCATCTTCCAAACCATGTCTTGTGATCAATTTATAAGCAAGGGAATACAATTTTTAAAGAATATGTTTGACATTGCAACTCTACTAATTTCTTGTAAAGGAAAACACGACGTGAAACAAAGAGCATGGCAGCAAGATTTTCTTCCAAAAAGTGCTTTATTAAAAAAAACCTAAATTACAAAAGATGGTGCAAGAATTTTCCAAGAGCTTTAAAAGAAAGGTGACAAGCCAATTTGATTTCATGACATTTTTGGACCTTGCATTTTAGGTGAAAGAACACAGAGCTCAAGAAATCCTCTCTTTGCAAAGGATGTGTCCTATACATGCAACCTTTTGATCTTCTTCTATTTGAAGGGGAGTTTTTGTTAAACCCCAAGTGCTTACTTGCTAATAGTCCAAATATGGTTCTCAACGCCTAGGCATGTGCTTGGTCTTTTACTGCATGGTAGAGTATCGATAACTGCAACCTATCCTTTCATCTATCCAAACCTTGTGTTAGGGATCTTGATGGCAAAAACAAAGCTCAGTATGCACAAAACACTAACAGATAAGAAAGCTCAGTATGCACAAAACACTAACAGATAAGTACAATGCTAGTTACAAGCAAAAGAGAGCTTTGAATGTAAAGTAGGACATGCGTGCAATTCCAACTTTCCAAACCAAGCTCCAAAATAATTTTTGGGGACCATGTGATATAGAATAAATGTTTTTTGATGGTCATCATTGGTTGGCACCAGACCCTTCCAATAGAGGTCAATGGATACAACATTAGGTGGTGCATCTTATTATATGAAATATGCATACTTCTAATGATATCAAACGTTCATGCTCAATGTGAGAAGGTGATTCCAGTGGCACCCTTCACATGGTGATGCCCGATAGGGGCTTCGCTTTTTTTGTTTGCCCATGTATACCCTTAATTGCACACACTAAAGCTCCCATGGATTAGAACTCAATTTTGGGTCACCAATGGCTGTAATGATTTTTCTTCCTCAAAGGAAGATGAAGCTGTACATGGAGGCCCCAATCTACCAAGTATCTCTACCCATACCCATGTGTTTTGTGCAATCTAACACACAACACATGTTGTCAAAGGCAATCTCCACGAGCATTTTGAGCAATACTCTCTGTAAGGCTCATATCATCACGTTTCTCTTTTTCACTGTGATGCTAGAATACCGTTTTCCTACAGTTGTCTGCAATGATAGAGGCTAGATTATGGACATTGGCTTTTATCTCATGTCTGTGCGAGGACTATCAAGGCGTTTAGTAGGAGGAAATTGAGATTGATGTTATGTATGCAACCACTTTCATGTACATAGATTTGATTAAAAAGCTTCAAACCTCTAGCTAAAAGCTCTAAAGTGGATGCTACCATGTTGTGCTTTTGCTTCTCATCAGAGCTAAAAAATGCGTGCTACATTGGCAAAATGCGTTGTCACAAGAAAGCTTCTCATGGAGAAAATCTTCATGAAAAATACACATCATGTTGTAAAAATCTGCGTAGCACATACTTAGTTCCTGGAGTGGCGAGTAGCCCCCAACCAAGAATGAAACAAAACTATGGTTGACACAGTTGACCAGAGTCAATAATAAATAATCAATTTGAGAGTAGAGTACTCCTAGCTTTCAAAACCAAAAAGAAAAGAAAACTAAAAAATAACGCTTGGTATGTTTAAAATGACAAGTGCCAGGAAAGCTTGTTACATCGTAACATGGTGCAGAGAAGAGGTAAATTGGTTGGGACAAAGTAGCGTACAAGTGCACCATGTATACTATACTTCACCTAATAAGCCGGCCCTCCGATTCTAGCGAGCTATTACACTGTTTTGTGCTCGAAAAGCACAATGAAACCACTTTCCGGCTGAATTGACAGTGTGAATATGTAATATGCAGAGGCAATTCCCTTCATTGTCTAGCACCCTCAATACAACCTCTTGAGTTTGAGAAGATCTGCTTTTTCTAGTAAGCTCAAATTCCCCAATCAACTCATCTATCTTGCTGTATTTGTTCGCTACGCAGCCAGAGCCTTCTACCGGGTGTGGGGTTCAAAAAGTGCAATACATGGATTTGTGTCCTGACGCATAATTCTTGCAGCCCTCGTGGAGATGTCCATAGATTATCCATAGGCAAAAAATAAATGAAAGATGAAAGAGTTATGGCCACTTGAAACCGAGGGTCTTGCTTCAAAATGAGCTCTCTGAAAATTGTGTAGGTGTTGTAGCTATTAAAATGGGGCCCACTTATCTCTTTTAATCAAATCCCTTTCTTCTCTCTCCTCAGCAGACAAGGCCTCTTGGGGGGTTTCATTTTAATTGGTCCAATTTTGACCTTTTTTGGCAAAGTTTGGGGCCATGTCGGTAAAGATCCGAATGCTATGTTTATCAACCACACGCCCTAGGTCATGCGATACTTCAAATGGATCTTCGATGCATATCAAGTGGCTTTACTGAAATGAAAGATACGCCGATAAAGACACATTCAAAAACGGTGGTCAGAAGAAGGAAAATGATAAGAAGAAGATGACGCTTGCGGCTCTTTGAGGATCTCAACACTTGAGAAACTTGCCAGTTCGAATCGAAATAACTGTGCGAGTGTAATCATGCATGAAAGCCCAGTAATCAAAAAACGATGTCACTACATCTACCAGACTTTCTTTGTTCTTGTCAACCCTATCAAAGTATGCACACTTTATGCCACCAACACTAACGCTATACGTAGGCTCCATTTCCTTGCAACATAAAAACAACAGGACCACAATTAGAAGACTATTTTCAATATGTTGCTTTAACCAAGCAGTACAACACTCTTTTAAGGAAAACACAAATTAAATGAAAACAAGTGCAACTACTTTCACGAACATCTATGACATTTAGCAAAGCTGAAAATAAAAAGTTGAGAACTGTGTGTAGCACTTCAAAAAATTTACTAATAATTTAAAAATTAAGTCATAAAATACAATGAAGAAGGGCTGCAAAAAGCTCGAGTTTCCTAAAAATAATGTACAAGTATGGATGCACAAAAGCGTTTAAATACACGCTGCCATTTTGGCAAGCTCCACCTTTGAAGCCGGAGCAATTTATTGTAAGTGATCCGACTCCAAGTAGTAGCAGCTGTAACTTGCTTAGGAATGATACCTCAAGACATGGAAGCAATGATCCGACTCCAAGTAGTAGCAACTGTAACTTGCTTAGGAATGATGCCTAAAAATAATGTACAAGTATGGATGCACAAAAGCGTTTAAATACACGTTGCCAGTTTGGCAAGCTCCACCTTTAAAGCCGGAGCAATTGATTGTAAGTGATCCGACTCCAAGTAGTAGCAGCTGTAACTTGCTTAAGAATGATACCTCAAGACATGGAAGCAGTGGAATCTTGTTATGGCTCAAAGCTTTGCAAGAACCATCTTTCTAAAGAGATAATTTATGACTGGCCGGAGAGACACAATGATCAGTTGCATCTTTGACCTAGCCATAGAAACCTTGACCTACATCCCATCTCATTCCCTCTAGAAACAAAGTCCTCAATTGCCAGCTTATAACAAGGAAAAAACATCTCTAAAAAGAAATTCATTAATGAAAAATAATATGCATACATCAAGACAATTAGATTGTGTCCCCATGGCTTTAGCACGCGGTATCCCACTCACACAGCCTGCTACATACCCAAAGGGCAGGAGAGTGTTCGTTGAGGGAAGCTACCCATTCGCACAGCTCAAAGGCGTGAGAATCACAAGGAGCTTTGGACCAACTCCCATGTAGCAAAAAAATAATATAGCTAGATGTTTGCTAGATTAAACTAGCACGTGTGAGAATTTGCTAGATATTAAAGTAGCAGGTCTCTCACTATATGGTAAGTGACTTACCACATACTAAGTACACATTTCCTACATGGCAAGTGTATGGTAAGTCAATGACCACATAGTGAGAAATTGCTAGTTAGATCCCAACTAGCAAATTCTCTCAATAATAATCTAGCTAATTGGACGTCTTATTTGCTACATAGAAAAAGGTAAAATTGTACAATCTAACAATAAATTTTAAAATATCAAGTTGGTTTATCATGTTTAGAACTTACAATTAACAAGAGAGAGAAAAAGGGCTCAAAATTAAGGCTCAAACATTCTGAAAAAGAAACATTCTGTTGTTGCAAATTGGACACAATATTTTGCACTAACTCCGAGCGCACCGTATACGATGCTTTTTTTGCAATCATTGTCCTAGCTACCACAAAACAAAAATCACAAAATAGATTGCAACTTTATCTCATTCATCTCTCTTTCTCTCTCTCTCTCTCTCTCTCTCTCTCTCTCTCTCTCTCTCTCTCTCCCCCCCCCCCCCCCCTTGTGTCTGTTAGAGTTTTGGCATCTCAAGTGAACTGCTCAATGTGATCCCATTATTTAGTTTGGATTTTAGGTATTTATTTTATTTGTCAAAGTCTTGGGTAGGGAAATTTACTGAGGTTGCTATATAAGCAACCCTTTGCCTCCATTGTATACACATTCAATTATTCATTGCTAAGGTTGATTGGTTCAAGAGACTCTCTCTCTCTCTCTCTCTCTCTCTCTCTCTCTCTCTCTCTCTCTCTCTCTCTCCCCCCTTGGTCTCTACACTTCGGCATCGTGGACTTTGACATGGTATCAAAGCCTCTTGGTGAAGCTTAGCGTGTGAAGAGCCTTGGCGTGACGGAGCTGCCCTAGACAAGAGCTCATTTTGGAGGAACTCGCTTGTCGTTGCTTCTCTCTCCTACCCTTGCATTTTAAAACGCAACCACTTCCGTTGCCGGCACTCACCACCCCTTGCCTCAGTGCCACTTGGTGTTCCCCCCTGCCTTGCGACAACGTTTTAAAACGTTGTCGGGACCAGGCCTCTACCGATTGCACTGCGATGCACCTGTGTTTTGAGACGCCAGTGTGACAGCCTCAAGCATTTTGAAACGTTGCGCCAAGGCAACGAGCCCACAGTGGCCAACGTTTTGAAATGCTAGGCCAGCGGCCTAGCTTGGCGACAGTTTGGGCAGCGGAGAAGGAGTTTTGTGGCCTATTCTTGGACGGCCTTGGGGATTGGGCCATTGGAGCTTTTTGGTGAGACTTGGAGATCTTGCAACTTGGGCATTGCTGACGAGTCGACCGGCTTGGAGTTCTTGTGGAGCTTTGGATTTGTTCGAGGCCTACCACAAGGTAAACGTGCCAAGCATCAGCAACATAGTTTCGGATTTCATAGTGGGATAGCAGATTGTGCGGAGCCCGTTGCATGTGGAGTCCCCTTTGTAGTGGAATTGAATCGGCTTGGATCTTTTGCGGCTTGGTTTGTACGGCCATTTTGTGGAGTGCCAGAAGGTACCCGATTACCAGATCTTGTAACTTTAATATGTTCTCCCCTTGCTCGAGGCCCGACGACATTGACTGAAACCAACCAAAAGCTATGGATAATGGATCGCCAACCATCCATTTAGCGGCCTATGCATTGGCACAGTTCTCAAGGAACCCGGAAAATTGTTTGGCTCAAGTTTGTGAAGTCAAAAGAAAATGGAGGAGTTCGCTAGAGGACATCGGCAAAGGTCAGTTGGAAAAGGATGGCAATAACAATACTCAGTTAGCTGCCTTGGTACCCACGAGGTACGATCACAATTGTCATGAATGTGACTCAACGCTTTGTTTGGCTTGCGAGTTTGAAGCTAAAGGCAAAAGCAGGAACTCACGGGAAGACAAGGATAAAGGCAAGCTAGACAGAGATGACAGGTGTCACCACTAGCTTCGGCCAGAGAGAGGCTTGTGAGTGGAAGAGAGGGGCAAGAAATGCTCCCTATAACTAATTTGGACCCTTGTGTTGGAGTTCAAGCTATTGGTGTTTGGACCTGTAGGTCGGAATTCAATGCACATGCATCTGGTACGGAATCAATCAGACGTCTAAAACACTATGGATGAGTGCACCAATTCATTGTTGTTGGTCAGATTATGGACAGGATGTGTTCCAACAGTTCATTATCTTTGAGTTTTATATTTTGGACGTGATGTGTTCACAGTTCACGAATGAGGATTATTGGTCGTAGTGTGGTCTATAGTTCAAAGTTTCTACAAAGGCAACCGATGCTCAAGATGGCATTACTTTCAAGTACAATGTTGAGGAGAGCAACACCGAGGTGTATCCAGTTGGTGGCCACTGTTGGGGTGTCCATGGTAGCTTCTTGATCGACTTGGTCTCACTATTGATGTCTACTATGAGCTGCAAAGAGGGTGTTAGAGTTTTGGCATCTCAAGTGAACTGCCCAATGTGATCACATTATTTAGTTTGGCTTTTAGGTATTTATTTTACTTATTTGTCAAAGTCTCGAGTAGGGTAATTTACTGAGGTTGCTATATAAGCAACCCCTTGCCTCCATTGTATAAAAATTCAATTATTCATTTCCAAGGTTGATTGGTTCACGAGCTCTCTCTCTCTCTCTCTCTCTCTCTCTCTCTCTCCCCCCCCCCTCCTTTGCCTCTACGCTTCCGCATCGTCCACTTTGACAATGTCAAAGTACCCTTGTGTGTGTGTGTGTAGCTCCTTATGTCAAAATACCCTTCTCTCTCTCTCTCTCTCTCTCTCTCTCTCTCTCTCTCTCTCTCGGGATAGTTTCCTACGACGTTCAAACTCTCTTCTTCTTCTTCTTCTTCTTCTGATGGATGGCTCCAAATGAGTGCCATACATTAAAGAAATTTGAGTGTCATATAAAAAGAATTGAGTGTCAAAATGCCCCCCCCCCCCCCCCAAAAAAAAAGAGAGAAAAAACCCTTGTATCAATTGTGGATGGATTGCTCCAAATTTTGCATAGTTTAATCTTTATCACAATAGGATGTATGTTTGTCATATATAAAACAATTTCAACAACGAGCACAAAAATACCCCAAAATACCCTTCCTTTTCTCTCTCTCTCTCTCTCTCTCTCTCTCTCTCTCTCTCTCTGCGCACACGCCCCAATGCCCCAATGTTCGAAAAAAATCAATTTTCCAAACATACAAAATTCCTTTCTTTAAATTTGCTAAGAGAAAATTTTAGAAAATTAAGTTTATTTTTTGGTTTATTTTTTTAAGGTTTATTTCTCCCTCTCTCCTTGCGGTCAACCGGCATTTTTGAAATTGAAAATGACACGACATCAAGCCAAGACACATTTTTCCTAACTCTCGTGCGCCCCCCCCCATAAATATCCTTGTGTCGATTTTAGATGGATCATGTAGTGTTCGGGAACAATCATTTTCCCAAACATACAAAATGCCTTTCCTTGAATTTGCCAAGAGGAAAATTTAGAAAATTAGGTTATTTTTTTAAGTTTTTACACTATTTTGCTCTATTTTGGGGCAGAATTTCTCCTTTTCCCCTTGTGCTTAATCAGGATTTTGGAAATTGAAAACGGCACGATACTAAGCTGAGACACATTTTTCCCGAACAGTAGATGGATGGCTACGAAAGAGTGTCATGTAGTAGAAAAAAATGAGTGTCATATACAAGAAAAATTTAACAATACAAGCTCTTATCTTCTTGAAAGATTTAACGTTTAAAAGATTGATCATCACTTTAAAGATTTAAAAGATTTATCAACATTCTTCAAAATTACATACGTTACGAAACGATTCAGTGAAATGTTAAATTGCAAGTTAAAGATTGTTAACTTCAAAGATAGTTAACATTTCATGAGCTCCACCAACTGGCTTATCAAATCGTAGGCGCACTGTAGCGAGAGCGAGGCCGATCAAGCTATTGTTTGCAGGTGTCGGTGTAAGCTAACCGTATAGGGCTGCAGATCGAGACATGCCTATAGCTGGTTGAGGACAAGCCTTGGCACTAAGTGACACCCATATTAAATGGGGGAGTGGAGTAATGGGATCGAGGGTCCGAGTTGAGGGGCAGAATCTCGAGGCGCACTAAACACAGCCGCACAAAAAACGAGGTGCAGTAAACTCGGCCAACGGGAAAAACGAGGCGTGCGGTTGGGTTCCAAACCGGTGGCCTTGCAGACCAGGTTGAGGGTCACATAGGTTAACCACCTCACCCATGCGCTTTTATGGCCTTATATTGTGAGGTGAAATGCATTTGCCAGGCTCTCCACGTTTAGTGTCCGTCCAGGTTCAGTTTTTGATTTGACTGCTGCGTACCACATGTATATGGTAACAAATCCCCCTGGAGTGATGTGGTGAACGAGACCTGGCACATGAGTAAAGGGAAGTGCCATGCTCTGAGGACATGATCAGTCCACAAAGGGGAGCAAGCCCAAAGCTTTGCGGAAAGCTTCGAGCTTCTCACGAGACAATGCCTTTGTGAAAAGATCTGCAAGGTTGTCCTGTGTTGGCACATAAACCAAGCTGATCTCTCCTGCTGAGAGCCTCTCCCTGACATAGTGGTAATGCACCTCAATGTACTTTGTACGAGCATGAAAAACTGGGTTCCTCGCAACTGCCAATGCGCTCTGACTGTCAGTGTAGATAGTGTTGGCAGTGTCCTGTCCAACACCCAAATCAGCCATAAGGCGTCTGAGCCAGACACACTCAATCGTAGCTGTGAAGACTGCCCTGTCCTCAGCCTCACAACTCGAAGTGGCCACAGTAGGTTGCTTCTTGGTCAACCATGATATACATGAATTGCCAAGCATGAAACAAAAACCACTTGTGGACACTCGCGTGTCAAAACAACCAGCCCAATCTGAGTCTGAAAAAGCAGCGGAAAATCCTCTTGATAGCCTGTCAATGCTTAGACCCTGGGCTATGCATAAATCTGTTGACCTGTGAGACTGCAAACTGAATATTTGGCCTCGTGTTGCATACATAAATGAGGCAGCCAACCACAATTTGGTAAGGAGCGACATCAGCTGGATCGCCAACATCATGTAGACTCAACTTCAAGCCTGTTTCCATGGGAGTGGCAATAGGTTTGCAATCCTCAAGTCCAAACTTACATAGCAATGTCTCTATGTAACTTGTCTGACACAAGGCAATACGACCATCACACTGCTTAAACTGTATACCCAAGTAATGATGTAACAGCCCCAAATCTTTCATCTTGAAAGTAGCATTCAAATCAGCCTTAAATTCAGCAATATGTCTCTCATTTGGTCTAGTGATCAGCAAATCATCAACATAAAGAACCACAATGAGAAGTACATCACCCTCACGCTTTACATACAATGTGCTTTCTGTTGGACTGTTACGAAAGCCTCGTTTAACCAAATGAGTGTCACCTTTCTCATACCAAGCACGAGGAGATTGCTTCAACCCATACAAAGCTTTCTTACATCTGCACACTTTGTCCTCTTGTCCTTTTATGACAAAACCATGAGGCTGCGTTACATAAACTTCCTCAAATATGTCACCATTCAAGAAAACAGTAACAATGTCTGATTGATGTACATCCCAACCAAAATGAGCTGCCAATGCACATAGAAAACGCATAGTAGTCATACGACAAGTGGGAGCAAAGGGGCAAACCCTTTGCAACAAATCGAGCCTTATGGGGATCGATCTCACCATCCAGCTTGCATTTCAACTTGTAAACCCACTTTGTAACAATGGCCTTTTTGCGAGGAGGCAAATCACATAAAGTCCATCTGTCATTTTCTATAAGTGCATCATATTCTGATTGCATGGTAGCCATTCAATTTTTTGAATTCTGTGCTTCATCAAAAGATAGAGGCTCCTCTACATCATGTAAGCTAGACACAGCCAAAGCATAACAATCTGATGCATAAGATGCATGGCGAGAACCTGAACGGGTACGACTAGACAAAGGTGCATCCAATTTACTGTCACGCAAAGTGTGCACCAGCCATTTTGGCATACCTCTAGCCTACTCATTTTCAACCCTTTCCTCATCAAGTACATCATGTATATCTCCATCAGTAATAGGTTGATCTATAACATTTCAGAAACCCCCATAGGCTGTACATTTGCCTCATTGGAACTTACATTCGTGTTTCCACCACTGAAAAGAGGCAACAAAGTGTCATAAATGTCATGTGAGCTTACATTACTGTCTCTAGTACATGACAGCAAGGGTTGAACAGAATCTTCCAGAAACACTACATCCCGTGAAACCAGAATACGCTTTGTTTGCGGATGATACAACCGGTAACCTTTGCTTTCAGCACTATAACCAACAAAAATACATTTGACAGCCTTATCATCGAATTTTTTGCGTTGTGTTTGTGGCACCAAAGCATATGCCAAACAACCAAAAACAAGCATGTGCTCAATAAAAGGCTTTCTAACATGTCATGCTTCATATGGAGTAATAGACTGCAAAGCTTTTGTAGGACACCTGTTAAGTACATAAGTGGCACACATGATGGCCTTAAGCCAAAAGGAATGCGGCAAAGCTTGACTTTTGACCATACATCGTGCCATTTCCGTTAGTGACCTGTTTTTCCTCTCAGCAACACCATTTTGCTGAGGTGTATAAGGCACTGTACATTGGTGTTTTATCCCACGACTAGCCAGAAATGCATTGAATTCATGAGACATATACTCTCCCCCTCGATCGGAACGAAGGGTGCCCATAATACATTTTGAGACATTCACTACAACAAAAAAGGATACCTTCGACGCAGGTTTCGATGCATCTCGTCGAAAAGCCCGTCGATATACGCGTCCCTACAAAAACGTCGCTATATGGGTCGATATAAGCGTCGAAAGGTAACATTATCGACACATATATCGATGGGCTTAGCGACGCATATAGCGACGAGCATAACAGAATTTTTTTTTCTTGGGCAGAGGATAGGTAGCCGGGCCTGACCAGTGAAAAGATGGACACAGCCACAGCTAGACTGCCTATCCTCTGTCCAAGAAAGCGAGCAACATCAAAATCAACCGTGCTCCCGCGGAAATTTCGGCAGACTTCCCTTGGTTTTTACATAAACTTTAAAAAAAAAACCATATCATGTATACGCCTCCTACATGCTATCCATGTAGGATCTCACATGAGATTTAAGGCCAATGAAAGAAATGATATGAACTTTGTGCAAAACCATAACCGTACCAACTTAAAACCATAACCATAACCATAACGAACTTAATTTGTGCAAAACCATAACCAAATTAAAACCATAACCGGCCATAACCACTTTGATCAAAACCATAATGCAGATAACCATAACCATAAACAAAATTAACAATAACCATAAGCATAACAAGAAAGTTAAACATAACCATAAACAGAACAGGAACCATAACCATGTCTATACAAGAATAGGAGAAATAACCATGTCTATACAATGACAATGACAATAACCATAACCATAAGGAAAACAATAACTGTCTGAACAATAACCATAACCATATATGTCTATACAAAAAAGAGACACAGAAGTGTATCTGTGTCTCACAAAGCATATATATGAAATCCACTGATGACTAGGGGTCACAACCTGCACATAGGACAAATCACAAAATTAGTATTGATATTACTTCACATATACTTATTTAATTAAATCAACTCACACATATTAACGTCTCACCTCAAGCGATCAGTGAAACTCTAAGGCCTCCCAGTCTACAGGCTCTCCTGAAGCATCAAGATCATTCAATACTTCATAGATACCTCTGCGATATCCATCTGTCTCCTCTTGGCGTGTTGGGGCTCGATGCATCGCAAGATTCTGCGTTTATACAAAAATCAAAGTAATAAGAATACATGATTCATCACGTTTTAAAAAACGCCATAGCTAGGATTGGATTAGAAATTCACAAACTCAAAGCGAAAGGTGTCGAAGCCTCCGCTGCCAAGATGAGATGTCCCCCTGGTCATCTGTCGTATCTGCGCGGCCTGACGCTGCTGTCTGAACCGCGTGTCCGTTGTCCGCTCATCCTCCCTGATCTGCTGCCACGTCTCGTGTGGGATGCTCGAAGACTTCGGCGAGCCGGTCCTGAAAGCCTGCCGAGCTGCATCTCGTCGATGTTTCATGGTGTCCCGTGCAACACCCTCGATCCACCTCCTCGGAACAGCCTTTGAACTCGGAGCAGGCTGGTACTCTCTCATGATGGTCTCCACTATATAATCGACGTTGTCCTCATCCTGCTCAAGCCAAGGCGTCAGAATGCTAGTCAAAAACTACAGCTCTGCGAGCTGGCGAATCCGCTGTCTCATCTCAGTCCCGACTCTATCCATGTCAACAGAACCATTTGCCCGTACAGTATAGAGCTTGGAGGCACAAGGATCGTGTGCCCCCCAAGGTGTCCGAGGTGTGCCAAGAGGTGTGTCTGGGTAGGACGGGGTCGTGAGCGAGGAGGGGTCAAAGCATCTGTGGACCCTTCTCGACAGCAACCACCATCTCCACCTGACGATCGCCGAGATCGGCGAGTGCGCCTGTGCTGTGGAGATGAGGATGTATCTGCCTCTGCCGCACCCCTGGGTGTCGAAGCGACCGTGATGGGAGACCTCGCAGGCGTCGTACTCGTAGGCGTCCCCCCCCCCCCGGCGTCCCCCCCATAGGTGTCCCCCCCATAGGCGTCGGACCCTCGGGTGTGAAGCCCGGAGGCGTAGTACCCGTGCCTCTTGCTACCCAATACTGAGAAGCCTCTGCCATCTGACTGGGCGTCATCCGTGTGACGAAGCCCATGAATACATCTGCACTCATAGAAGCAGGATCTGGAAACTGGTCTTCCATACTAAAGTCCTGAACAAAGAAAGTAAAATAAAACACCTTTGTTTAAATTAACTTTAAGCTTAATTTTAAATCAATGTCTTCACACAAACACTTATAGGCCTAGGCCTCGACGAGTGAGGCATCATCAATAAGATCTTGCACCGTATCATCGTCTATCTCTAATTGCAGACATAACTCTGCCCCAACTCGTTCTGGTAGATTGTCTTCATCCATTGCATCTTCATCTACAAGTGTCAATTCTGCCTGGTCTGCGTCATCCCTCGTATATCTGTCAACTTCCTCTGCCATACCTTCGTCCTTCTCATCTAATGTCACAGTAGTATGGACGTCGTCTGACCGACTTTCCTCCAGGAGCTCTTGCCCTTCAAATACTTGTTTATTTCTTGGAGCAACCTGAACCACAAACCACCATTGTCGCTCTCGAGGGTCGGGTACAAAGACAACTTGCTCACAATGTTCGGGGAGAGCAAATGTGTCGCTCGCATCTGTCCAAACCTTTGTAGAATCTATTTGCACAAGCTTGTTTCCATCTCTGCGTACTGTTGCATTGCGACCAGAAGTAATCACCTTGAACCACTTCACATCCAACAAAAACATCTCAAACCGCCTGAAGCTGACTTTCAGGATATCTGACACCAGACCACAGTAATCCAGGTTGCTAGTGCTCTCATTCGTGTCTCTGGCACTGGCCCTGCTCTTTTGCATGAAACTAACCATTACCCCACTGTCAAATGTGTTTCTTCTGCTATCAATTTGTTGTGTTCTGAAATGCTTTCCATGCGACCAGAGTGCCATGTATGTATGATACTTCCAGTCACATCCAATAGCCAGCTCTTCCTCTTCTAGAGATACTGGTTCTCCGATCTGTGGAGCTGCTCTCACTGTCTTGTCCAACCATGCCATTGTAGATAGTCTGGCAAGGGTAAGCCTCTAGGCGTTCGGCTTCACTTGAAATCGTGTCGCTCCCTATTGCGTCTCTCTTTCTCTTCTTCGTACCTTTCAAGCCATTTTTGGATCGGCATTGAATTTAGTATACAGAACTTCATGATCTTTTCTCGCATGGCGTCATTCATTTTCTTCGGCATCCCTTGCCCTTGCGGCTCCTCTCCCACCAGTCTTGCATCCTCCTCATCGCTCCACAGTCGAGGCATTTCCGGGTCAGAAACGGATAGAAATTCGGTCGTCAAGACAAGAGACTCTTGCACCGGCCATCCTTCTGCCATGCTCCCCTCTGGACACGCTTTCTGGCGAACGAAACCCTTAAGTGTTTTCATGAACCGCTCTAGAAACAACATCCAACGGCTGTAGACTGTACCTGCCACTGCAACCTCATCTACTACATGGACGAGCAAGTGCATTTGGATAGTTAGGCAGCTCGTGGGTAGATACTTCTCAATCATGCAAACTACCTTAATGGAGTTAGCCCATGCGACTGAATAGATTCCTCCCGTATCTCCTTGGAAGAGATCCACCGCACTAGCTCTGAAATCTTGTATATGCAGGTCCGCACTTCCTCCGTTAAACACCCCTTGATCGCAATTGGAAGAATGAATTGCAAGAACTTATGCCAGTCGTGCGATTTCAGTCCTGATAGTTGATCGTCACGGGTGAATGCTGTCTTGAGACATCGCATATATCCTGTTGGCATCCTGAACTCTGAAATCACCCTTTTAACTTGTCACTCTTCGCTTTTTAGCAATACCCATGGAGCTCTTGGAAGTTTTGTTTGGCCAGCTGCATTGGTGAAAGGCCACAGCTCTGGCATCTTTCCAACTGACTGCAAATCATCTCGTGAAGCTCGATTGTCTTTCATTCCCATGATTGTCTTCCAGAGGAGCTCTCCCACATTCTTGAATATATGCATTGGATCCAGCAAATGGTTAATTAGTAGATCACCCCAGTACGACAACGTATGGAGAATGGACACACGTTTCATTCCTGGAACAGGTTGCCCCTCATGTTGCTCCCATCGGCGACGCCACTTTTGTACATGCATAAGACGACATTCGACGCGACCAAGTTGACCTTCGCGCAAGTGATGGCCATCTGGAAGATAACGGTGGTGGCCTTGATAAATTGTCTTTCGAAGAGAGGCAGAATAGCGCACATCCAAAGACTGCCCGCAAATTGGACATGCATTGTATCCCGAAGTTGTTAGCCCTGCATATATTAAAGCATGAATCGGGCCAAGGCAAAGTGCTTGCGAATAGCGAGAATTTTGTAAATCAAGAACCATTACCAGAATCTTCTCCGTATCCTGGCCAATCATGCATAGTCCACATAAGAAGTCCATGGATCTTTGCATGTTGTTGTCCTACTGGTTCAACCGCATCTGCTATGTCGATCCCATGCCAGAACTCCTGGAGCTCGTCAACTAGTGGAGCTAGATAAACATCCATGTTTTTTGCCTTGAACTTACCAGGTACAATCAAGCTTAATATCAAATGACCCTTCTTGATGGCAAGCCACGGCAGGAGGTTGTAATTGATAAGGCACACAGGCCAAGTGCTCCATGACGAGCTTCTCAAACCAAATAGATTGACTCCATCCATTGCCATGCCGAAACGCAAATTGCGTGGTTCACTCTTAAAATGTGGCCAGGTATCTTCAATGTTCCTCCAGGTCTTTGAATCAGCGGGCACCCTAAATGTTGCGTCAGTGGATCTATTCGTAGAATGCCACCGCATCAACTTTGCAATGGAACCACAACGAAACATGCTTTTTATCCTAGGAATAATAGGGAAATGCCGCAACACTTTAGCTGGCACTGTCTCGCCAACTGCATCTTGTTTGTAGTGCATTGCTCCGCACTTAGGACACGAAAGAAAATCTGCGAATTCGTTGCGAAAAAGAATGCAATCATTTGGACATGCATGAATCTTGTTGTAGTCCAAGCCAAATGAGGTCAATAGTTGCTTTGCGTCTGGCTTGGAGGGGGGCATTTCATTGCCAACGGGGAGAAGTTGCTGTTACCATATACATGTGGTAGTGATGTGTGTGAACACACTAGGACCGCTGGGGCATTTTTTCCCTCTTTAGGAGGTTTTTTCCCCCGTGCATTGTGTATACGCCCATCACTCTAGGACTAACTATCTTTCCATTGCACACTAAGTAACACACTCTCTATTGTGTGCCTTGAGCTTCCTTCGTCTTCTCCAAGTTGTGTGTGTTTCTCTGCAACCCTAATTCCAACAATTGGTATCAGAGCAGGTCACGTCCTCCCGGGCTTAGTCGCTAGCTGCTCCAGCAAACGCCTGCTCACTTTCTCCGATTTCAGTGAGCTTTGGCGAGCGTTCGCAGGTCAACAAATATTTTGGGATAGCTCGTAGAGCTTGGTCTGCTCAGAATTTTGATTTGGGCTCATTTCGGCCTCCGTTTCCACTACAGGCAGTACTGCACAGGCTATTTCGTCATTTTGTGCAGATTTTCTGTCAGTGCCGTTTTCTGCATAACAGGTGCCTTATAGTCTTCTACGGTTTTTGCTATATAGCACAAGTTGTTCCCGCTCCATTTCTCCTATTTTCGGGCAGTTTTCACATCAGGTGCAGCATTTACCATGGCTGACAACAACAACACAGATGTGTTCAAGATGTTTGTTGTTGAGGACAGGTTGGATGGGGACAACTACCCTATGTGGGCTTATATGATGCAACATGTTCTTGTGTCAAAAGGTGTCTGGAACATTGTGCAGGGCATTGATGTACGTCCTGGTTCTGAAGATGTAGGCGATATTGAGGATGTTGCAGGTCTTGCTGCAAGGATTGCAGCAGTTAGAGTTGTTTTGCCTATGGCAGAACAAGCTCGTTGGGATGTTAAGGATGCGCAGGCTCATGCATTGATTGCGTTGTCTGTGAAGCGCACCATTATTCCTCACATCCGTTCAACAAAATCTGCAAAACAGGCTTGGGATATTCTAGCAGGTCTTTATGCAAGCCGCAATGAGGCTAAAATTGCTTTGCTGCGTAAAGAGCTAGAGTCGAAGATTATGCATGAGGAAGATGATATGGACACTTTCCTTGCTAGTGTCAAGGATATCAATGAGCAACTCATTTCTGCAGGTGAAGTCATTTCGGACAGTTCCCTTGTGCAGACTGTTCTTGATGCCTTACCAGATTCCTACCAGACTTTTGCTAGTACTTGGAGACTCATGACCCAAGGAAATCCTGAAGTTGTCAAGTTTGATGCATTATGCACATTGCTGTTGCAAGAGTCACTTTCTAGAAAAAATAGGACTAGGCAGCGTGCAGTTGAACAGGCTTTTATTGCTTCTCAAAGAAAGGGTGGTAACAGTAATGCAGCCACTTCTTATGGTTCTGCTGCGAGTGGCAAAAATTCTGTTCCTAATGCTTCTACTGGCAGCACTTCGTCTGGCAATTCTGGTGATAAGGGCAAAAAGATGATGCGTTGCCATTATTGTAAAGCCAATGATCACTTGATCAAGTCGTGTCCTAAGTTGAAGGCCAAAGAGGCTAAGAAGAAAGAGGGTGGTTCCACTGCAAATGCTGGTTCCACTACAAATGCAGCCATTGTTGAGTCTTCTGTGAAAGGAGATTGTGATGCTGATGTTGATGCAGAATGGGCTTTTAGCGCAGAGTGCACTTACAATCCTGCTGTCCATGATGCATGCTTGTCAGTTGCTGCAGATTCACATGTGTGGTATTTCGACAGTGGTGCTACAAAGCACATTACCTCACATCGTGAATTGTTTACCTCTCTCGAGTCTGTCCCTCATGGGAATTCAGTCACTTGTGCCAACAACGCCTCTTATCCAGTTCAGGGAGTTGGAAAGATTGTGCTCACTGCTGCTAATGGCAGTTCCTTCACACTTGTTGATGCACTTTATGTACCTGGGATCAAGAAGAATCTCTTGCCTGTATCCGCACTTGCTAGACTTGGACTTGTAGTCAAATTTGTGGATGACAGATGTACAGTTCATGATCTCAATTTTGGTGATGAAATTGTTGCATCTGGGCTTTTGTGCCGTGGGCTGTATAAGCTCACTTTGTATGACAAGTGTGGACAAAATTTTGCAAATGCTGTTGCAGATTCAAGGGCTATTTCAGATGCAAAACTTTGGCATGCACGTTTTGGTCATCTGAATTTTGCCAGTTTGCTACGTTTGCAGAAATCTGATATGGTTGCTTCTTTGCCGCCTCTTGAAGCACCTGTCAAACATGTTTGTGAAGGCTGTATTCTGGGTAAAATGCAGCGTTCGAAGTTTCCAAAGGATGGTTCAGTTAGGGCCACATGCAGGTTGCAGCTTGTGCATAGTGATGTTTGTGGGCCCATGCAAACTCCGTCCTTGGGCAATTACCTGTACTTCGTGACTTTCATTGATGATTACTCCAGGCATGCATGGGTATTTCCGCTTAAAGCGAAGTCCGAAGTTTTTATGTGCTTCAAACAATTTCTGGCTATGGCTGAAAATGTCTCGAAATGTACTATGGGCACCCTCCGTTCCGATCGAGGGGGGGAGTATATGTCTCATGAATTTAATGCATTTTTGGCTAGTCGTGGGATAAAACACCAATGTACAGTGCCTTATACACCTCAGCAAAATGGTGTTGCTGAGAGGAAAAACAGGTCACTAACGGAAATGGCACGATGTATGGTCAAAAGTCAAGCTTTGCTGCATTCTTTTTGGCTTGAGGCCATCATGTGTGCCACTTATGTACTTAACAGGTGTCCTACGAAAGCTTTGCAGTCTATTACTCCATATGAAGCATGGCATGATAGAAAACCTTCTATTGAGCACATGTGTGTTTTTGGCTGTTTGGCATATGCTTTGGTTCCACAAGTGCAGCGCAGAAAATTGGATGATAAGGCTGTCAAATGTATTTTTGTTGGTTATAGTGCTGAAAGCAAAGGTTACAGGTTGTATCATCTGCAAACAAAACGTATTCTGGTTTCACGGGATGTAGTGTTTGTGGAAGACTCTGTTCAGCCCTTGCTGTCATGTACTAGAGACAATAATGTAAGCTCACAGGACATTTATGACACTTTGTTGCCTCTTTTCAGTGGTGGAAATACGAATGTAAGTTCCAATGAGGCAAATGTACAGCCTATGGGGGTTTCTGAAAATGTTTTAGAACAGCCTATTACTGATGCAGATGTACATGATGTACTTGATGAGGAAAGGGCTGAAAATGAGCAGGCTAGAGGTATGCCAAAATGGCTGGTGCACACTTTGCGTGACAGTAAATTGGATGCACCTTTATCTAGTCATACTCGTTCAGGCTCTCGCCATGCATCTTATGCATCAGATTGTTATGCTTTGGCTGTGTCTAGTTTACATAATGTTGAGGAGCCTCTGTCTTTTGATGAAGCACAGAATTCAGAAAATTGGATTGCTGCCATGAAATCAGAATATGATGCACTTATAGAGAATGACACATGGACTTTATGTGATTTGCCTCCTGGCAAAAAGGCCATTGGTACGAAGTGGGTTTACAAGTTGAAACGCAAGCCGGATGGTGAGATCGATCGCCATAAGGCTCGACTTGTTGCAAAGGGTTATGCACAACAAAAAGGCATAGATTATGAAGAGAATTTTGCTCCCACTTGTCGTATGACTACTGTGCGTTTTCTATGTGCATTGGCAGCTCATTTTGGTTGGGATGTACATCAATCAGACATTGTTACTGCTTTCTTGAATGGTGACATATTTGAGGAAGTTTATGTAATGCAGCCTCGCGGTTTTGTCATAAAAGGACAAGAGGACAAAGTGTGCAAATGTAAGAAGGCTTTGTATGGGTTGAAGCAATCTCCTCGTGCTTGGTATGAGAAAGCTGACACTCATTTGGTTAAACGAGGCTTTCGTAACAGTCCAACAGAAAGCACATTGTATGTAAAGCGTGAGGATGATGTATTTCTCATTGTGGTTCTTTATGTTGATGATTTGCTGATCACTGGACCAAATGAGAGACATATTGCTGAATTTAAGGCTGATTTGAATGCTACTTTCAAGATGAAAGATTTGGGGCTGTTGCATCATTACTTGGGTATACAGTTTAAGCAGTGTGATGGTGGTATTGCCTTGTGTCAGAAAAGTTACATAGAGACATTGCTATGTAAGTTTGGACTTGAGGATTGCAAACCTATTGCCACTCCCATGGAAACAGGTTTGAAGTTGAGTCTACATGATGCTGGCGATCCTGCTGATGTCACTCTTTACCAAACTGCTGTTGGCTGCCTCATTTATGTATGCAACACGAGGCCAGATATTCAGTTTGCAGTCTCACAGGTCAGCAGATTTATGCATAGCCCAGGGTCTAAGCATTGGCAGGCTGTCAAGAGGATTTTCCGCTACCTTAGTGGCACTTTACATCTTCACTTGTTTTATCCCAAGGGGGGATCATTGCCGCCAGACTTACATGCTTTTTCGGACTCAGATTGGGCTGGTTGTTTTGACACGCGAGTGTCCACAAGTGGTTTTTGTTTCATGCTTGGCAGTTCATGTATATCATGGTTGAGCAAGAAGCAACCTACTGTGGCCACTTCGAGTTGTGAGGCTGAGTACAGGGCAGTCTTCACAGCTACGGTTGAGTGTGTATGGCTCAGACGCCTTATGGATGACTTGGGTGTTGGACAGGACACTGCCAACACTATCTACACTGACAGTCAGAGCGCATTGGCAGTTGCGAGGAACCCAGTTTTTCATGCTCGCACAAAGCACATTGAGGTGCATTACCACTATGTCAGGGAGAGGCTCTCAGCAGGAGAGATCAGCTTGGCTTATGTGCCAACACAAGACAACCTTGCAGATCTTTTCACAAAGGCATTGTCTCGTGAGAAGCTTGAAGCTTTCCGCAAAGCTTTGGGCTTACTCCCCTTTGTGGACTGATCCTGTCCTCAGGGCATGGCACTTCCCTTTACTCATGTGCCAGCTCTCGTTCACCGCATCACTCCAGGGGGGATTTGTTACCATATACATGTGGTAGTGATGTGTGTGAATACACTAGGATTGCCGGGGCATTTTTTCTCTCTTTAGGAGGTTTTTCCCCCCGTGCATTGTATATACGCCCATCACTCTAGGGCTAACTATCTTTCCATTGCACACTAAGTAACACACTCTCTATTGTGTGCCTTGAGCTTCCTTCGTCTTCTCCAAGCTGTGTGTGTTTCTCTGCAACCCTAATTCCAACAGTTGCTCCCGCAACAACCTGTTTAAGCCACATTAAATTAAAAAGCTCTCCAAGCACGTCACCGTTGCAATCGAAAAATCTCTTTTGTAAATTACGTACCTAAACAAAGCAGTGACGCTTGCATCTGACCACCCGTACACTGACTGAAGATTCAAAAACGCCAGACAAGTACAAAGCACAGATATTTTGGCACCTTCATAGATTGGTTGACATGCCAACTTCCTCAACATGTCTTCAGGAGATAGGCACACGGCTTCTTGTGTTGCTTCGTTAGCGTTCTCCTTGCTTGTTTGGAAGAAGGCATCCAACATCTCCTCCATGCCGTCGTCTTCTGTCTGTAAGCCCTTTTTTGCTTCCATCCTTGGCTCTATATTGGTCGGACCTTCACGTATAATCCTTTTTCTCTCTCTCTCTTAGATGTAGGTGCTATGTCGCGAAAATCAATGCCCGTTCCGTAGGAGTTGTATCGTAGATTCTGTACGGTTTCTCTAGCAAACTCTCCGTACTTGTGCACATGCTCATTACATATCCTACGCTTGTGTAGGATTTGATACTTGCAGAGCGTGCACGAGCATGCAATCTGTTCCTCCATGTTAGTTGATGACGTTGCCATCTACAATGATTATGAATGTTGTTTTAATATATATGCTTTCCTCACAATGTAAACTACCTCGCATTCTCTAGTCTTGCCCAATCTCCGTACACCTCGGTCCAGAGGTGTACGAAGATCAGGACCACCGGGTCAAAATCTCATCTTTATTGGTCAAATCCTATATGGGTAGACACATACGTGCACTCCCAGGTGTACATGGCAATGCATGTAGCGGGCAAAACCCCTTTGCCTCTTTTAGTTCCATAGTTTCTTCTAGAGGGAGGGAGAGAGAGAGAGAGAGAGAGAGAGTTTCTGTCCTTTTCACACAATTGGTAAGCCAACCTAACTCTTTCTCTCCCTCTTTCTCTATCTACTATCTATCTCTCTCTATCTACCTCTGTAGCTATCTCTAGTTAATTCTCTCTCTCTCTCTCTCTCTCTCTCTCTATATATATATATATATATATATATATATATATATATGTATATATCACTCTCTATCTCTTTATTTCTCTCTCTTTGTCTACGTATCCTATCTCTCGTTCTTTCTCTCTCGATCTCACTCTCGCTATATATATATATATATCACTCTCTATCTCTTTATTTCTCTTTCTCTCTCTCTCGATCTCGCTCTCGCTATCTCTCTTTCTCTCTCTATTTACGTATTTCCTATCTCTCTCTCTCTCTCTCTGTCTCGCTCTCTACTTCCCTCTCTCTCTCTCTCTATGTATATATATATATATATATATATCACTCTCTTTCTCTCTCTCTCTCTCTCTCTCTATCAATCTCTCTCTCTCTCTGTCTGGATCTAGGTCACTTTGGCTCGACATGCACAACGCCTGGTCACCTTGTCACTCTTTGAGTTCTTATGGAAGCGTCTCGATTGAAAGGAAAAAAGTTGTATTGTTGCTTTGTGGATTTCAAGAAAGCTTTTGACATGGTACCGCGAGGAAATCTTTGGAGACGTATGCAAAGCCTTCAAGTGCCGAGAGAATTTATGCATGCAGTCTTTCGCATCTACCAAAAAGTGATATGTCGATTACGTATAGGAGATGGAATTTCAGAATTTTTTGCAAGCACCATTGGTGTCAAACAAGGATGTCCACTTTCCCCAACCCTCTTTGGGCTACTCATTGATGAATTGGAATGCATGGTTCTTGATTTTATGCAGCAAGAAGGCATAGAAGAGGTTAAGATCGGAAATGCGGTGATCATGCTTTTGCTTTATGCCGATGATGTAGTGCTCTTGGCACATACCTTAGAAGATGCACAAAAGCTTATGAGTGTCTTGGAACGCTTTTGTCCACATAGAGGGCTGATTGTGAATGGATCCAAAACCAAGGTTATGCTTGTAAAGACCCTCAATGATGAAAATCCATGCATTGTATACAACAATGAGCAACTTGAAGTGGTAGATCACTTCAAGTACCTTGGCCTTGAGGTTCCATCCAATCATAAATGGAAGGATTGTGCAATGCGTCGCTTGGAAGCCGGAAAGAGGGCTTATTATGCATTTGAGAACATGTGCAATGCTGGAGAGATCAAGTGTTGGGCTCTCAAAAAGTACCTATTTGACACATTGATGACACCGGTGCTTCTTTATGGAGTGGAGGTGTGGGTTGGAAGCATCGGGAAGTCTACTTGGAAAGAGTTTGAGAATGTCCAAAAGCGTTTTCTCACCAACTTTCTCCAAGTCAAGACACAAACATGCTCTTACTTCTTGATGCCGGATCGCTTCCCATTGAGGTCTTGGGCATGCAAAGGGTTGTGGAGTACATGCGTAAGACACAACATAGCCCTTTGCATCGACTTCCTAGAATCGCATATGAAGCAAGTCAAAAGGTTCAAAAGACATGCAAGAGGAAAATACTAAGTTCGGGGTGGATGCTTGACATCAAGAAATGGTTTGGAAGATGGGATGCATGTCACTTGGTCAAGGATGCGTCGATCGACTCCCAAGTTAATGAGGCCTTCTTACAACGCCAACGTATCATGGCTTGGGAGAAATCTGGAGGTTCTCGCTTCAGCCATTACACCACACACGTTGCCCCAAACTACAAATCTCTCTTCTTCTCCGAACGAGGTAACCGAACCCATCCCTACATCCTTGCGCCCATCCCGTTGAGTGCGATCCGCACCATTGCCTCCATTCGTCTTAGCTCCCATTCTCTACGCTGCGAGATAGGATGTTGGGGCACTGGCGAGGACTATCATCGACTTTGCACCTTATGCCCTTGTCAAGTGCGAGAGAGTGAGTACCACACACTACTTGAGTGCTCAGCTTTTGACCACATTAGGTCCTCTTTTCCCCATATATTCAGCCATGAGCTCTCCCTACATACCTTCCTCTCCCAACCACGATGTGGCCTCTCTATTGCGACGCTCATTTCAGCCATTTTTTAGCATCGAGAGTCACTTATGACCTCCACTCACACCACGTGACATGTTCATTTGGTCCCATAGGTCATATTTGACCTCCGAGGATGATAATAGAACTATCTATCTATCTACTTCCCTATCTCTCTACTGATCGAATGAGCGACTGAGCTAGGGAGATCCAGACACCCACGACTGCGGAGGCCAGACTACACAACATATATTGACAGAGGCTGCATCAGAAGATCCAGGTCACTTTGGCTCAACATGCACAACGCCTCGTCAGACTACTGACCATGGAGGAGATTGATGAAGTCCGCCAGCGCGACAGATGCTGGATCTTTTATGATCTACCTATCCTAGGTAGCTGTTTTAACTGCTTAGTCCACACCCAGCAGTTTAGGATTCCATAATATTTTATTTTGTCATTTTGTCATCTTGTTATTCTGACTTTGTATCAGATCCACCACATTGTAACTTTCTGGTCTCATAGGTCACTTTGGCCTTTTGAAGACGTTAATATAACATTTCATTTCATTTCTCTCTTTAATTTGAATTTCCTACGCATACATTAATTCTCTCTCTCTCTCTCTCTCTCTCTCTCTCTCTCTCTCTCTCTCTCTCTCTCTCTCTCTCTCTCTCTCTCTTTCCTACACACACACACACACACACACACACACACACACTTCTCTCTCTCTCTCTCTCTCTCTCTCTCTCTCTCTCTCTCTCTCTCTCTCTCTCTCTCTCTTTCCTACACACACACACACATCGCTCTCTCTCTCTCTCTCTCTCTCTCTCTTTCCTACACAAACACACACACACACACACACCGCTCTCTCTCTCTCTCTCTCTCTCTCTCTCTCTCTCTCTCTCTCTCTCTATCTCTCTATCTATCTCTTTCCTACACACACACACACACACACACACACACACACACACACACGATGTAGAGAGAGAGAGAGAGAGAGGGGGGGGGGGGGAAGAGTTCCATAATACCTGCGCAGCAGGTTTCGGCCAAGATCTGAGCGCACGCATTGAAGGCGAAAATGGCCCCTGCGCGCAGGTTCCCCTTTTTTTTCCCTAATTTTTTAGCGTCGAAATGTCCGTCGATATACACGTGGTAATGTCCGTCAATATACGTGTGGAAAATCAAGCTTTGCCACACGTATTTCCACACGTATTTCCACGTGCATATCGACAGACATTTCGACGCGTATATCGACGGGGTAAAAGAACGTCGATATCCGCGTGGAAAGGTACGGGCGTCGATATATAGTGCGTCGATAACTTTGGGTCATGTAGTGATTTTCAGCCATAGCCAAAAATTGTTTGAAGCACATAAAAACTTTGGACTTCGCTTTAAGAGGAAATACCCATGCATGCCTGGAGTAATCATCAATGAAAGTCACGAAGTACAGGTAATTGCCCAAGGACAGAGTTTGCTTGGGCCCACAAACATCACTATGCAGAAGCTGCAACCTGCATGTGGCCTGAACTGAACCATCCTTTGGAAACTTAGAACGCTGCATCTTACCCAAAATACAGCCTTCACAAACATGTTTGACAGGTGCTTCCAGAGGTGGCAAAGAAGCAACCATATCAGATTTTTGCAAACGCAGCAAAGTGACAAATTCAGATGACCAAAACGTGCATGCCAAAGTTTTGCATCTGAAATAGCCCTTGAATCTGCAACAGCATTTGCAAAATTTTGTCCACACTTGTCATACAAAGTGAGCTTATACAGCCCACGGCACAAAAGCCCAGATGCAACAATTTCATCACCAAAACTGAGATGATGAACTGTACATCTGTCATCCACAAATTTTACTACAAGTCCAAGTCTAGCAAGTGCAGATACAGGCAAGAGATTCTTCTTGATCCCGTGTACATAAAGTGCATCAACAAGTGTGAAGGAACTGCCATTTGCCGCAGTAAGCACAATCTTTCCAACTCCTTGAACCGAATAAGAGGCATTGTTGGCACAAGTGACTGAATTCCCATGAGGGACAGACTCGAGAGAGGTAAACAATTCACGATGTGAGGTAATGTGCTTTGTAGCACCACTATCAAAATACCACACATGTGAATCTGCAGCAACTGACAAGCATGCATCATGGACAGTAGGATTGTAAGTGCACTCTGCGCTAAAAGCCCATTCTGCATCAACATCAGCAAAACAGGCTTGGGATATTCTAACAGGTCTTTATGCAAGTCGCAATGAGGCTAAAATACTACACAGATGCAGCCATTGTTGAGTCTTCTGTGAAAGGAGATTGTGATGCTGATGTTGATGCAGAATGGGCTTTTAGCGCAGAGTGCACTTACAATCTTGCTGTCTAGGATGCATGCTTGTCAGTTGCTGTAGATTCACATGTCTGGTATTTCGACAGTGGTGCTACAAAGCACATTACCTCACATCATGAATTGTTCACCTCTCTCGATTTTGTCCCTCATGGGAATTCTGTCACTTGTGTCAACAATGCCTCTTATCCGGTTCAGGGAGTTGGAAAGATTGTGCTTACTGCTGCAAATGGCAGTTCCTTCACACTTGTTGATGCACTTTATGTACGTGGGATCAAGAAGAATCTCTTGTCTGTATCCGCACTTGCTAGACCTGGACATGTAGTTAAATTTGTGGATGACAGATGTACAGTTCATGATCTTAGTTTTGGTGATGAAATTGTTGCATCTGGCCTTTTGTGCCGTGGGCTGTATAAGCTCACTTTGTATGACAAGTGTGGACAAAATTCTGCAAATCATAGGATGTATGTTTATGCGATTAGTGCATGATTGGTGTGCATCTGCTGACCTGCCATTGTTGGCATTGCTGTCATCTTTATGCGTATGTGTTTGATAGTGTTCAGTTGGCTAGAGACACTCTTCTAGAGTTGGAGACACTGACAGTGACAATTCTTTGAGATTCTATCTTCCCAGTTTAGCCCCCTTGATTAGCATTTCAGTCATTGTACACATTTGTTTTGGGTTCAGAAGTTAGTTTTGTAGAGGAGACTCTGCTGAAATTTTTCAGGTTTTCTATCATCTTCTTTAGTGGAGCGAATCTATCACTTTTGTTCCTTGTCGAGTGATAGATTCATCATCAGAGAACTCTTTGTTCAACATTGAGAAGTTAGATGGCACTAACTTCCCATTTTGGAAGGAACAAATTTACAATGTCTTAGTACAAAAGAAGCAGATCCGGCCGATAAAGATGAAGGGGATAAAGCCTGAGGATATGGATGAGTATGATTGGCAGGAGTTGGATGAGCTTGCCAAGTCCACCATCATGCTGACTTTATCAAAGAATGTGTACTTCAATGTGAACATGGAAAAGACTAGTTATGAGCTGTGGAAGAAGTTATGTGACCTGTATGAGAAGCAAAGTGCAGCATCACAGGTTTATTGGCTGAGAAGTTAGTTGATTTGAAGATGGATAAGGGCACACCCATGTGCAACCATCTCAATGAGTTCCACATAGTTTTCAATTAGCTTTCTGCGCAGGGAGTCAATTTTGACAATTCGGTCAAAGTTAATGTTCTTGCTAGTTATGTTACCACAAAGTTGGGATACTTTTCGCACAACCATAAGTAACTCAACACCTCCTAATGGTTTAACATGTGCTGATGTTGAGGGCAGTCTGCTTACTGAAGAGGTTAGCAAGAAAAGAATCTTGATACTCCTCTTGGTACTAGCAATGCTCTCATTGTTCGTGGTCGATCACAAGAAAAAGGCAAGCAAAATCAGAGAGGAAAATCTCGTAGCAAATCACGTGGCCAAAAAGACATTGAGTGCTATCACTGTCACAAAAAGGGTCATATGAAGAAAGACTGTCGAAAGTGGAAACAAGAGAAAGGTAAAGACAAGAAGCAGGAACAAGGCAAGACTGAGGAAAGCAGTATAAAGATTGAAGAGATCAACAATGTTTTTGTTGAAGATTTTGATGGAGACATTTATCTCTAATCTGCCATGGATTCAATATTTTTGATTGCCACTGATGACTATGCTTTACAGGATTGGGTTAGTGACTCAGGTGCATCGTTTCATGTGACTCCTCATAGAGAGGGGTTTAGTACATATGATGCAACCCGTAAAGGTCGTGTTCGTCTTGGCAATGATTTTGCTTACGACATAGTTGGTGTCGGTGATGTGTAGCTAAAATTTTAGAATGGTTCTTTATTTATGCTCAAGAATGTGAGACATGTGCTGAAGCTTACCAAAAGCTTGATTAGTACAGGACAATTGGATGACACTAGATATTACTGCACATTTGGTGATAGTTCGTGGAAGATCACCAAAGGTTCTTTAGTGGTAGCACATGGTTCAAAGTCTAGGACTTTGTACTTGCTACATGTATCCAATGTTAAAAACCATGTAATCTGTGTAACTGAGCAGCCAAGTGTTTCTTTGTGGTAGCGTCGATTAGGACATATGTCTCAAAAGAGAATAAAAATCTTGTCTCATTTTGGTTATGTTCCTTGGCTTCAATTTCTCATACTTTTCAGTTTGTGAGCATTGTCTTTATGGTAAACAAACACAGTCACCATACAAAAGGGGAAGCACTCAGAAAAGTGAGCCATTAGAGTAGTGCATAGTGATGTGTGTGGACCTATGCCTAACATATCCATGGGAGGTTCATTGTACTTTGTTACATTAATTGATGACTTTTCAAGGAAAGTGTGGGTATATCCTCTCAGGAAGATGGATGAAGTTCTTTCAAAATTTTAAAATTTTGTGGCATTACATGAAAATCAGTATGGCAAGAAAGTCAAGTGCTTAAGGTCAGACAATGGTGGTGAATATGTCACTAAAGCCTTTCAAAATTTTGTGATTCCAAGGCATCAAAAGAGAGTTGACTGCTCCATATAACCCTCCACAAAATGGTGTCGCTGAGAGGATGAACCATACCATACAAGAGAAGTTATGTAGCATGTTGTCTAATGCAGAGTTGCCTAATGGATTTTGGGCGGAAGCATTAGCAACTGTTGCCCATCTTATTGATAGATCTCCTAACAAGGCTTTAGATGAGAAGGTACCTCAAGAGCTTGGTTTGGGAAGCCACCTTCTTACAAGCATCTTAGAATCTTTGGTTGTGAAGCGTATTTCCATGTTCCAAAGGAGTTTCGAAGCAAGTTGGCTCCTAAGTCAAAGAAATGCATATTTCTTGGTTATGGCAATCTTGGCGAGATGGGATTTCGGTTATGGGATCCTGAAGCTAAAAAGATAGTTCGCAGTAATGACGTATACTTCAATGAAGAAAAGATGCATAAGAAGCCCATGCATACAGTGGAGGTCAGGAGAGTTATCCACAATAGGGTTGAAGTGCTTAATGTCAAACAACAAGTATAGAATCTTCCTGTAGTACAAGATGTTGCAGAGAGACAACCAACTCAAGCAGTTATCAGAAGGTCTACAAGAGTTTCAAGGCCTCCTGATAGATTTACTCCCTTATTTGACTACATTATGTTGACAGATTGCGGAGATCCATCCTGTTATAAGGAAGCCATGTCAATGGATGACAAGGAAAAGTGGGAGAAAGCTATGCAATCAGAAATGGACTCATTGCATAAGAATCCAACTTGGAAGTTGGTTCGGTTGCCTAAAGGTAAAAAGGCATTACCATGCAAATGGGTGTACAAGCAGAAAATTACACCTCATGATAATAAACCCAAGTACAAGGCACGACTTGTTGCTAAAGGATTTAAGCAGCAACAGGGTATTGACTTTGATGAGATCTTTTCTCCGGTTGTCAAGATGACTGCTTTGCGGTGTGTACTTGTGTTGCTTGCTAAAGATGACATGGAACTTGACTAGATGGATGTCAAGACGACGTTCTTGCATGGTGATCTTCAAGAAGAAGTTTATATGCAGCAGCCAGAAGGTTTTGTTGAGAAGGGCAATGAAGACTTGGTGTGTCAGTTAGAAAAGACTCTTTAAGGTCTAAAACAGTCATCAAGGGAGTGTTATCGTAAATTCTACTCATTCATGCTCTCTCAAGGCTACAAACGTAGCGATATGGACTACATGCAAACTTTGAAATGAAAGACATGGGTGAAGAAAGCCATATCCTTGGCATGCGCATTAAGCAAGACACATGCAAGAAATTGGTCTATTTGTCTTAATCTGAGTACATTGCTAAAGTGCTCAGGCGTTTCAATATGGAGACGGGGAAGGAATTGAGTACTCCATTGCCTCATATGTGAAACTTTCTAAAAATGATTGCCCTAAGTTCGAAGAGGAAAAGGTTGAAATGGCACAAGTGCCTTATTCATCTGCAATTGGGAGCTTGATGTGTGCTATGATTGCTACACGTTCTGATATTGCTTTTGCAGTGGGAGTTGTTAGCAGATGTATGTCAAATCTAGGCAAGAAACATTGGGAGATAGTGAAAGGGGTTATTTGATATTTGAATGGTACAAAAGACATTTGCATTTACTTTGGAAGAAAGGAAGCATGTGTAATGGGTTACACGGATGCAGAATATGCAGGAGACTTGGACAAGAGAAGGTCCACTTTAGGCTATGTTTTTGAATTCACTGGAGGTGCAGTTTCATGGAGATCTCGTTTGAAAGATTGTGTTGCCTTATCTACTACATAAGCTGAATATGTTGCAGCTTCAGAAGCTTGCAAGGAAGCTATATGGCTTGGTCGGCTGGTGGGAGACTTGGGAATCAATGTTGAGATGACTGTGTTACATTGTGATAGCCAAAGTGCTATACAATTGGCAAAGAATCCAGTGTTTCATGCAAAGACAAAGCATGTGGATGTGAAGTATTACTTCATTCGCGAGGTGCTTGAGGACAAGCGATTGTAGCTTGCCAAGATTCACACCACTGAGAATCTTGATGATTTGCTCACAAAGGGCTTACCTTCAGAGAGGTTTGCACATTGTCGCACACTCATGGGCATTGAGTAGATGATCATGGTCATTGTCTACATGTATTGTATGTATATATACATTGTCACCCCAGATTAAAGGCACATTGTCTTTTAAGTGGGAGGTTGTTGGGGTGGTAAATCCCAATGTGCCGCGCCTGAGTGTTGGGCGTTCAGAGACTAACCGGGAACTAACACTGACCATTCATTCTACATAAAAGAATAAGGACTCATAACCCTAACACTGTTGTGTTTGGAGTCCACCCAAACCTGTGTCTCCTCTCTTCTCCATTGCTGCACACACACAGACGCTCTCGCACGCGCACTTCATATAACTCCAAAGGTACACGAAACTGTAATGAAGCATGTGGTGATCTATTGATCAAGTACACAGTTGTGTATAATGCTTTAGCCCAAAACGCTTGTGGTAAATTAGCATGTGATAGCATAGACATAATCCGCTCTTGGATGGTCCTATTCATTCATTCCGCAACACCATATTGTGCAGGGGTATAAGGACCTGTAAACTCACGCTGAATTCCCCTACTTGAACAGAAGTCTGTAAACTTTTTGGAGACATATTCTCCACCATTGTCTGAGCGCAAAGCTTTCAACTTATGTTCAGACTGAGTTTCAACACTAAATAAGAACTTCTTGAAGCAAGAAAAGGTCTCATCTTTAGACTTCATGGTGTAGACCCAAACATACTGTGTTGCATCGTCAATGAATGTAACATAATAGGACGCACCACCATCGGATTTAGAAGGCATAGGCCCACATAAATCACTGTGCACAAGCTCTAAGGGTTTTCTTTCTTTGTCAAAAGAATGTGTACGATGTGTCCGTGTTTGCTTTCCATATTGATAGTGCTCACAAAAGGGAAAATCAAAAAATGACAAAGACGGTAAGTAGCCCAAATGAGAGAGTGTCTCCATTCCCTTCTTTGACATATCTTTGACATATGTCTTAACGGGCTATGCCACAAAGCAACGGTTGGTAACTTGGTTACAGAAAGAACACTGCATTGGGATGTTGTCAAGTATGGAACATGACACACATTATGGATAATAAACTTCACCCCATTTACCATAACCATGGCAATATCACCTACGCCAACAATGTCACAAGAGTAACTGTCACCAAGTGTAACAGAGCCAATGGTTTCCTCGCAGCTACTTGTATCCCTAAAGGTATCTCCACATTTGAGAATACCCCAGCTCAATGAAAACCTCACGCTATCGAACCTCAACAATGTAGGTTATGCAGTAAAACGTATAGCCAAGTCTCAGAAATGGCTATCATCCGGACCAAGTCTTAAAAATGGTCGGGACTATCGTACTAACCAAAAGATGATTCCACAAAAGCGTACAATGGCAGTATCCACAAAGACGTCAAGTCTGTCACGATGCTCAAACATGCGTCAAAATCATGTGCATGCAAAGAAACATCCTTGCGGGGAGTCAAACTGCTCTCAAAAGAGCTCAAACACTGTCAAAATAGCCAACATATGCATGTACGCATAAAAAACTGCTCCCACTGGAACCAGAATATCGCAAGCACTGAAACCTGTAGCCTGTGAGTTGATGCCGATGCCGTAACAGAGGGAAATCGAGACTGAGAAGCATAGAGAAAGATAACTAAGCCACTCTATGTACCTGTACCTGTACATGTAGTCGAAGAAGATAATGCCGTCAAACTCCCACTCTATGTGTGTATATGAGGCCACTCCGAAAGAGCCTACACACTCCCCAATGAGTTGTGGGCTCTCGTAGATGGAAGAGACTGCAACAATGGTACCTATAAACTGGCTATGAAAGCTCTGCAACACAAACTACCAAAGGAGGGCTGAAAAATTCAGCTCATGAACCAAAGGACGCCTGGTGGAAACGCTCTCAGAATGCTGAATTTGTTGATGCCAAAGTCGGAACCCAGTTTGCACTCTTGAAAGTGCGCGCACGCAGAAGCGATTTTGGGAATAAAACCGCTCTGATACTAGATGAATGAGAGGAGTCGGGAGCACAACGAAAGAGGAAGAGGAATGCGCACGCACACTCACACACACATACACCACCATAGCCACACACATAGGTTGGAGGGGAAGAGCCAACACACACCGTGTGTCCCCTTTCTTTCTTCTCTATCTTATGCACTAAGGCACAATACACATTGTACTTAGTGTTAGTGGCTCACACAAGTGTATAGATGTACACTTAAGGTTAGTAGGAGTTAGTGATGGGTGGTCGGCCACATGGCCATTAAACCTAACACCTTCCCGTATCAAAACCTCTCTCTCTCTCTCTCTCTCTCTCACACACACACACACACACACACTCAGGGTGGATAGTAGTTTGCATGGACTATGATTGGTCGCTCTCTCTCTCTCTCTCTCTCTCTCTCTCTCTCTCTCTCTTCTCTCTCTCTCTCTCTCTCTCTCTCTCTCTCTCTCTCTCCCCCCCCCCTAGATATTCACTTTTGTTGAAGACTCGTGCAACTTTTCGTGTCTTTTTAAATTGTTCCTACACCCTTGAACATTTTGCTATGTCTTTCTCTCTCCCTACTTCTCCTTGCTGCATCATTCGTTGGGTGCTAAAAAATTATCCTCTCTCTCTCTCTCTCTCTCTCTCTCTCTCTCTCTCTCTCTGTGGTTGATTTTTAATAGGCACCCTTGCCTGTCAAAATTTAGAGAATTTATAGGTTTCTAAGCATGGCCCACACTTAGAGAACTGGTAAAAGTCCGTCAACTAGGCAATCTCTCTCCTCATTTGGGGTGCCAATGTGAGGGTTGGTTTTTATCAAATGTTTCGTCCATTTTCTACCGGTGAAAAACGTTAGCTATCATTTTAAAATTACACTATAATACGAAGAAAACCATAATATCTTGGAAATTGGAAGGGCTTGAAGGATACCCTTGGTGAGATATTGTGCCAACTATGAGCTCAACGATAAAGTCTTTTCTCTCTCTCTCTCTCCCTCTCTCTCTCATGCATGTGCACGTGTGCATACACATACAGACACCTCTCTCTCTCTCTCTCTCTCTCTCTCTCTCTCTCACACACACACACACACACAGCCAATAAAGTGAATCAACCTTTTTATTTGCATGCATGTCCTCAAAGCAAGACATCACCAAGTCGACATGAGGCAAGCTTTTTTTTTCTCGATTTCTTAAAAAAAGATAGACTTTTAAAAATCTCAAAAAAATATCAATATTGGTCAACTCCTTGAAAAGATAAAGCCAAATATATATATTTAAAAACTTAATTCTTATTAAATAACAAAATCTTCACTAAAATTATCTTTTTTTTGTTATGTACATTTAAACAATTTAAATTAAAACATTTATTCTATGCAAAGTAGAAAGTCTATTGATTTTACATTCTAAAAAGCCCGTCACTTCTTACAATGTCACCCTTTACTTTTGGATTTTAAATCTAAACCTTCACTTTTGTTTGCAAGGTTTTTGTGACACATGGAGGGTCTCTCCTTCCTTAAAAATTTTAAGGTGCTTCATATATAGTATAGAAAATTACCCTTTTTGGCTCTCTAAAGAAACCCTTAATGTTGTTTAGAAACCCTTAATGTTGGGCTGGGCTAGGGGGACTTCATAGTTTTGAGTGCATGATGGAGATTTACCTTTCATTTCACATCCTGTCTTTACTTTTCTTGCATTCTATTGTTTTAGAATGTTAAAGTGAAGCTTCACCTTGCATAATTCTAATAAATTCTACACATACACATTGTGCACGTATGTCGCACGTGTCAATGCAAGGAACTTGCCGATACACCGTGTGCGAGCCACAAATGGCTCCAAGCACACAACCAGCCTAAACTAGTAAGCTCAAAGAAGGCGATGGTGTGTCACTCACCGCTCTACGCTTGCTTCGTGGAGGATTCCTCGCTGCGAAGAAGAAGGAGACGCCGCTACGCTGCGCTCAACCGCTTCACCGCCGTCGTGCCTTCGTAATGCTCGATCGTCCACACTCTCTCTCTCTCTCTCTCACACACACACACACACACACACATACACACACACTCAATGAGGTGAAGAAGAAGAAGATGGAGATGGAGATGGAGCAAGAGCACTCTTCTATTGCACAAATGAGAGAATGAGTGAATTTTAGGTTTAGTTGACTTTTATATGAGCTCGCCCCATTCACACTTGGACGCCCATACTTAGCCAACTAATCCCTTGAATGTTCAAGTTAGAGTGCGCCTCTCATCGGCGATCACTCTTACCCTTTTCCTATTGGACCGACAAGCCCGGTACCTGACTCTACCAAATAAATAATACAATGTCCGCCGTAGATTACAACGTCTGTCGTAGGTGATAGGGTGTCCGTGAGCCGTGAGGGTTAACATGCCCCCCTTCCTGATGTAGATTCCGTCCTCGGAAGCTATTGAGTTAAAGCTCGTTCGTCGAGGTGGAAGAGCATTTGAGATGAATGTCCTTAGCCTTCTTCAGTCACTTCAAAATCAAACAACATTGGCACAGTAATTGCATTCTCATAAGCGATTAAAAAGCATATGCAGTTTTAGGCAGACAAATTGATTAGTAATATAATTTTAAACAATTTGTCAGCAATAAACATTAAATTGCAATATAATCAAATGCATAAACAGATGTAAAGGTAAAAAATTAAACAAGTCTGGGGTCGCTAATTTAACGGTCGAAAGGCATTAGAGATCGACTATGAATACCATGGGTAAGCTTCTTAATTTTCTCTGGTCAATTAAGTTGTTTAATCGCGAGAGCCAAGTATTTCATGTTCGAGGGCTAACTAGAGGCTATACCTAAAAGACCTGTAGTTAAGCTACGATAAAAGGAATTTCTCATGAAATCATCGCCTGACTGATTATCTTTTCTTTGACCCCCCAAAGTCTTTTCACAGTGATTCAATTTTGATGTGTGTGCTTATTTTGTATGCCTTGAGTTTTTTGCTTTTCAAGGAAAAGCGCCCACACTGGGAACCTCTAGGGCTCTAGTACCATAGGCGATACATGTGAGTGAAGTACCCAATCAAGCTGAGATTTCTCTTCCAACTTAAGATTTTACAATGTGGCACTTTGATTTTTTGTTTGTTCATCTTCAGCATTTTAATTTTGTAACTTTGGGGGGTCATATAACACTGATACACCTCCCAGGCTCATCACACAAGTAAACTCCCTTTATAATACTTAAGTTAAAGGTCAATACGGTCAAGCCCACTAGAAAGCCCTAGTATATTTCACACAATGCTACCTAAATCGGATTAAGAACCTAAGTAACCATTGATTATTAGGAAGGCATTCCCCATGGTATTAAGAGAAGATCTCTAACACCTAACTTGGTCAAACTAGCTTAGTCGGACTGCTTGATTTTTAAATCTAGACAAGTGATTATGACAAAAAATTCATTGAATTTAATGTTTGGTACTAAGCAAATGCGCTGAATATTATGCTACCAATCACAATCAAAGCAGACAATCATAGATGCAAAAAAAGATAAGGGGCAATGCTAATGGACAAGAAACACCTGTTTATGTTGATGATCGCGCTTGATTTGAAGTGTGAATGAGAGAAAAATCCCATGAAGGTCCAAATCCTAACAACAGCAACACGCTCCTGTACACACTAGGAAACACAAGGAATACCTCTAGGAGGCACATCAGTGGGAAAAAAGAACTTTGCTAATCACTCAACTCTCAAAGAGAAACACTCCTATCGTACTAATTCTACCTACCCTCCGTCACTTGAGTGATGAGGATCAAAGGTGTTTAATGACATAGGTCTCTGTTTCAGTGTACCGAATGTGAATGTGTAGGTCTGGTCAATGTTTTGACTTTTATTGTGCATACTCGTTTGCTAATTGCTCTTGCTCTTTATTTATTTTTTTCATTTTTTGTGAGTATAAGACTTTATATATACATTCCCTAAGATTGGAAAATTGAGAGGTCAGGGAAACAAGGTTGAGAGAGGAGTGAGTGAATGATGACTGTCAGCAAACATTCCCCCCTTCCTTGGGTAGATCATATCGTTTGAAATGTGCTCGTCACCCTTTGAAACCAATTGTTCCAGTCGATAATAGGTGAGGATTTTTGCCAGTAGTTTTCTATTACCTTAGGTTCCTCATCGAGTTGCAAGGGTGGTAAGATACTCTCCCAGGATCGGACTTGAAGTGGTTCATCAGGTGATTCTTGAACGCTGGGAAGTGTGGATTCCTTTGTAGCTTTATGGAGGTCCACTATTTTAGGTGGAGGCTGTGGAGAAGATTTTACCTCTATGGATGCATTATATGAGGAGCTAGAAGCTTCATGGGACTCCCCCCTTCCTGAGCTAGGTGGAACAAATTGTTCTTTCTTTGGTACCCAAACTAGCTCTGGAGCGGGTGTATAGCATTCTATGATTTTTTTCTTTCCGCGATTGTCAATTTGTTTTGGAGCTACAAGAGTGGGTTCATATGGATCAGGTGACAGGTAAGAACACAATTAAGGTTTTGGCACCCAAATTTGATCATTTCCTCGATAGTAGCCTTGGGCTTCCAATAATCGTTTAGGTATCCAGCGCCATGTTTTCTTACTTTTCTTGGGGCGAGTGGTACGTTTCTTATAAGGCTTTCGTTTTTTAGTACTAGCCATCGTCACTAAAGAAGCTTTAGGGACCCACTTGTATGTTTTCTTCGTTATATTAGGATGAGTCTTGTCAGAAGCTATATGCATTGCTTGTAGCATATTTAAGGGTACCGGCATTTCATCCCCCTCAGGTGTTACCCATGTCGTCCCCCTATTCCCCCAAGTGTCTATGGTTGCTGCTAGGTGGACCCAATCCACATTGTCCGACTCAGTCATCCCAGGTAGTACATCCATATAAGGAGAATCTTGCCCAACATCAGTGTGCGCTTTACACGTGTAACAATACTGCAATGGGGCCGAGTGAACTGTGGTGTCAGATCTATGATCAATTATAAACCTGTTTTCTAGAGGATGTGCTCGACCCGTTACAAGATCCACTCGAATGACAGAATCTTGGAACTGCAAGTAGACATGGTTTTTAGACCAGTCATGCACCATTTTTGCTTCCCTCATGAAAGGACGTCCTAAGATCATCTCCGATGCCATAGTGTGTTTGGAGAAATCCATAACAATAAAGGTAATCCTTATTTTATGTCCAAAGACCTTGATCTTGAGATCTTCTAGCATCCCAATAGGTTTAACAATAGACCCATTGGCCATCTTCACTACTATGGTTGTGGTCGCAAGGTGAGGTCTTCCCATAGTTTCCCAGCAATTTTTAGTCACAATGCTAACCCCAGCGCCACCATCAAGGATTCCCTTCACAGTTAATCCCTTAGTAGTGATTGGTATGGTCGCATTGGATTCATCACCCTCAAAGTATTGTCCCAACTTGTTAACAGGTATTTCTATAACAAGGTTCTCATCTAGGTTGGGTTGTGGATCTAAGTGTTCCTCCTCTATTGGCATCTCCCCAGCTCCATTCATCTGTGCAAATTGTGGTAGCCCAAACTTCAGTTCTCCATTGAGGAAGGCTCGAAGAGCTGAAACTAGCTCGGGGTCTTTATATAGTTTGGACATGATGGTGGTTCTAACTTCTGAAGACGTGAAATCCATCAATTTGGCAATGTTTAATGGCACCTTTTGCCCTTGAGTCCCTTGACGTGGGGAAGAGGGGATCTCCATTTCTTCGATAGGATCAGGTAGTCCCTCTGTAAACATTCTTTCCATCAAGAAGTGAGTACGCCCACTTTCCCATGACTTTAAGTCACTTTCTTCTTGGATGACACTAGGTATGTCCAAGGGTCTATGGACTTGGTGAGGTTGTTGTTGCGTAGGGAACACGGTGTCTGTAATCTGGATCTTCCTAGGTGCTGGTTCTAGATCCCTTTGGGTATCTTCTACCAAAATCCTTAATTGCTTGACCCGCTCAATCTCCTCTGTAGGGTTTGGGTAAGTTCCTATCTTCTTTTTGGATCCTGGCCATTGTGGCTCATGAAGATCTTCCTTGTTGGTTTCTATGTTAATGGTCGTTTTGGTCTCCATGGTTTCACCTGAATCAGAATCTTCTTCAACGTCGTTCATATATACGGGGTCGTCACTAGTCCCTATGTTGGTCTTTGAACTGGGGTCTGACTTCGCTACTTTTTGCGATCTCTTTCTTCGTGTTTTCTTCTTTTTCTGAGATTGGGCAATTGATGCCGTGTCTCTTTCCTCAAGAATATATTGTTTTTGGAGCATCGATCGTGTGAGTACGTTTATTGGTACCACGGGTGTACTTGGTGATGGCTCCTCGGTAACTTCAATCAAGTTTAATGGCGTGATCTTCGGTGCATTTGGACTATTTGGACATTGGGCAATCAAATGATCTATGCCACATCGATTACACATGAGTATCGGCATTGTAGACGTGCTCGCTTGATTGGTTTGCATTAGTGTGGCATTCTTTTGTAGCCTAATAGGACACTCGGCTACACGATGTGAACCTCCACACTCATAGCATTGAAGAGGTGGTCTCTTAGCAGTGTAATTGATATTTTGGCCTCTTGCCGCAAGAGCAGCTACTTGATAGACAGGTTTGACTTGTCCCCAATAGTCCTCCATGTAGTATTGTGGAATTTCTTCAAGCACATCCATCCCATAGGCGATATTAGGATCTATATCTTCCTCATAGCCTTCCAAACAAGAAATAGATGACTCACAACCCACTTGATTCACAGAAGTGATTCTCGGATGTGGTGGTTGCGGTCCTAGCACTGGAGGTGGTAAGGGTGTTGTTTGAACAACATTTTGGGCCCTAGGGACCATGTGTTGTGATGTTTGTTCAAGAGGTGGGGCCAGCATCAAGGCAGGCACTCGAGGTGTGTCTGTCCATGCTAAGGTTGGTATATTGGCCATCGCACGCTTAAATACTATGCAATCCATAGCTTGATGACCATACCTCCCACATGCATTGCAGTTCCCATTGAATTTTACTCTAAAAGTAGGGCATTCAATGGTACTATGCGGTCCATAGCATACTGAGCACCATTGTTGCTCCCTTCTTGGATACATATGATTGTTTTGCGGAGCACGATTGTCTCTAAGACTCTCTTGAATAGCCTTGGTGAGATCTGCTAAAGTCATCTCAGATATCTTTGGCTCCTTAGCAATAGGCTTTAGGGTCATTGGCTGATGCCCTGATGCTTGCGAGCTAATAGATTTAGGCTCAACAGACACTCTTTCTCCTTGAATCATTAAATTATCCTCCAATTGGATCGCATTGGTGGTGACTGCTTCCCAAGTGGTGATACCTCTAATGACTAGGCCATTGTAGATATCCTCATGTCGTAATCCCTTAATGAATCTATCAAGCAATTGGTTATTGTTGAAGCGCTCATTGGATTACAACGAGAATTCAAATGCTTCAAGTGACTTATAAAGTCTCTTACTGACTCTCCTTCCTCTCGTTGTGCTTTCAGGAGCTGAGAGGCTACACCCCAAAGCAGTCCCTCTCGTATGTATTCTTTTAAGAACAGCCTCCTAAGAGTAGGGTAAATCGTTTTTTCTTCCACCCTTAGGGTTCTATACCAATCCCCAGCCTTTCCACTTAAGGTTAAGCTTAAAGAATTGCTCTTATGTAGGTCATTGTGTTCTCCTAGAGAATAGCATATTTGTTCAAACACTTCGATATGCTTTCTCACATCCCCGTCTCCACTAAATTTTTGTGTGAGCTTGGCTATTTGTACTGCCTTACTTCTAGGCTCTGTATCAGGCGTGTTACGCATATTCTCAGCAATAGATCGACCAATAGCTTGAGCAAATGTTGCCAAGTCACCTAAGTGAGCAGGTACCGTGGGTGAAAGCGCTCTAGAGACTACATGTGGAGTAGGTATTGGCATTGGGCTTGGCGCATAGGAAGCCCTTGGGTTCCACGTTGGGTACGATGTTGTGCCATGTGGTGGTCCATAGTTTATATAAGTGGCTCTAGGCATAGCAAACGTCGGATGTGACATGCTAATGCTAGCTGGTATAGTCCCATGGAAATAAGAACTTGTGTATTGTGGTTGTGGAGCATAGGTAGTTGAAACAATGGGAGGGGTAGGGACTACATGAGTACGTGGACCCATAGGTGCATACGATTGGTACACACTTGTAGGTACTGTTGCAGGCATTGAGCTACCATGTAGCGGTGCTTTACTAACAAACGAGGTCCATGGTGTGTTTCTTGGCATGCCCATCATTGGGGTAGGCATGGTATCTGTGGTGTCATCCAGGGAAAGATGAGCTAGACTTGGAAAAGTAAAGCTATCACTTGTGGGCTCAGATTGCATTGAGACCTCTGGCGAAACAACATATGGGGGATCGATGGGACTCACTGGGGGAGTCTCCATTTGTGATAGAGTGGGTTGTTTCCCTTTGCCCGTGTCTAAAAATCGCATAGGACCCGTCGAAGGTATGTTTATTCCTTGATTTTGCCTCTCGAACTGGATAATCCTATGGATGACATTGCAGATCATGTGTTGTTGTTCCTCCAGACTAGTGGCACTAGATGTGGATTGTACAATTTCTAACCAACCCAAATGGTATGTGTAGCCCATGTATAGGTCGGTCAAAGTCTCCGTGTGTAGGTCATATTCCCAATTTTCATTGAGAAATACCCCGTCCAAACTTGGTGTACTAGAGGGTTTCCGTGAGGTGGATGCAATGTTGCTTTCCGTGTTTTGACTTTTAGTCACCGCTACCTTAGAGGCGACTTTGGAAGGTGGTAGCTCGATAGGGCCCTCATTAAATGAGGTAGGTAGAATATCCACGTGGACACTCTGAGGGAGTGTGGGGTCTACAGGAGATGTGAATGGTGATTCTACTTCCCCACCCCCTTCGTTTACTTCACTAGCTGTAGGTTCAGAGCACGTAGCTCTACTAAAAGTTTCCATCAAACGGCTAAAAACACTAGTTCCAGGTTGTTGGGCCCAGCTAGGCACTGTTTCATTTGTTCCCCCGGGGATTTGTGTAAGATGATCTTCCATAATATCGTAGTCAGAGGAAGAGTCGCTAGCCGCTATATTTGGGTCTTGGGTTGCACTACCTTGGGTCCCCGCCGAGGGCGTAGACCCTAGCGTGGAAGGATAGTGAGTACCCCCGTAAATCGAAGCACTAGCTAGTTGTTCGGACTCTAGCACACGACCAGAGCGTAAATACATGTGCTTTGGGTACCCTACAAGTGTCGGCAAGTACCCTCAAAGGTTACTTGCTTTGTTTTGTGGGTGTTTTGCACCCCGTTTTCTACTTGATTTTTTCTTGTTTTTGATGTTTTTTGAATGTTATTTTAATGTTTGATTTTTTTTATTGAAGTGTGCGATAGCTCGAAACAAGCGTATCACTTAAAGGGTCGCTGTGTGCTTTACAACACAATTTTCGGGCATCTGACGTTCCGTTGGTCCTCAAAAATCAATTTTTAGTTACGTGTGAAGCTAAAATTCGTTTTTTTAAAAGGCGACTGAGGCCTATGCCTGAGCGTGAGCTTGGGCTTGGGTCTGGGAGATATTCCCGATCCCGGTCCTACCTTTAAAAATTAAAAAAAAAATATTTTTTTTCAATTTTTTTTTAATTATAAAAGGATAAGGCCGTCGCGGCCTGCGCGAGAGCACACACTCACACTCTCTACCTACTTCTAACTAATACACTTACTCTTACACACTAACACACTCTATTAACTCTCACTAATCTCCTTCCTACTTACTGTACACAGAAAACTAACTACCTTAATACACAGAGAATAAACACAGAACCTTTGAAATCTCTATTAACAAAGAAAACTAACTACCTTAATACACAGAGAATAAACACAGAACCTTTGAAAACTCCATTAATAAAAAAAACACACAGTATAACATCAAATCCCTCTTCTCAACACACACACACACTCCTTCCTTACCTTTCCTACAATAGAAATTGCACCACGGAGAAGCACAGAGTGCTACTCGAGCTTCATGTATGGCACTCCCCGACAGCGGCGCCAAAAATGTGCGCGTATGTCGCACGTGTCAATGCAAGGAACTTGCCGATACACCGTGTGCGAGCCACAAATGGCTCCAAGCACACAACAAGCCTAAACTAGTAAGCTCAAAGAAGGCGATGGTGTGTCACTCACCGCTCTACGCTTGCTTCGTGGAGGATTCCTCGCCGCGAAGAAGAAGGAGACGCTGCTACGCCGCGCTCAACCGCTTCACCATCGTCGTGCCTTCGTAATGCTCGATCGCCCACACACTCTCTCTCTCTCTCTCTCTCACACACACACACACACACACACACACACACACACACACACAGACACACATACACACACACACACAAGGAGGTGAAGAAGAAGATGGAGATGGAGATGGAGCAAGAGCACTCTTCTATTGCACAAATGAGAGAATGAGTGAATTTTAGGTTTAGTTGACTTTTATATGAGCTCGCCCCATTCACACTTGGGCGCCCATACTTAGCCAACTAATCCCTTGAATGTTCAAGTTAGAGTGCGCCTCTCATCGCGTTCACTCTTACCCTTTTCCTATTGGACCGACAAGCCCGGTACCTGACTCTACCAAATAAATAATACAATGTCCGCCGTAGATTACAACGTCCATCGTAGGTGATAGGGTGTCCGTGAGCCGTGAGGGTTAACACACATATATAAATTAGTTCTTTTTATTTCACCTTATATTTCACAACTTCACATGGCTTTATATTTTTTTGCATTTTATAGCTTGATTCCAATTAGTGTTAACATTCAAGAAAGTCTCTTTTATTAAGCGATTGTTGATCGAGTTTCCTCCTCACAAAGAAAAAACCGAGAAATACTAGCAGAAATTTTGAGATTTGTAAAATGTTTGAACGACTTTCTCACATATTTCATCCGTTTTTCCGTTTACCATGGTTTACAGCTAGCTAGTCTCGATTTTCAATCGGTTCAAAATTAAGCTGATGGAATCCTTTCCCAAACACTGATACCAGTTTAAACAATTTTATCACTTTCTTATTGTTTTTGAAAGCTATCGTGATCCTTTCACTTGTTTTGTTATGTACATTTGAACAATTTGAATTAAAATATTTATTCTATGCAAAGTAGAAAGTCTATTGACTTTACATTTTGAAAAGCCGGTCACTTCTTACAATGTTTACGATGTTACCCTTTACTTTTGCATTTTAAATTTAAACCTTCACTTTTGTTTTGCAAGGTTTTCTTTGAAATGAAGGGAATGTGACACACATGGAGGGTCTCTCCTTCCTTAAAAATTTTAAGGTGCTTCATATATAGTATAGATATAGAAGATATAGATATAGATTTTAAATTTAAACTTTTGTTTTGCAAGGTTTTCTTTGAAATGAAGCAGAATGTGACACATGGAGGGTCTCTTCTTCCTTAAAAATTTTAGGGTGCTTCATATAGACACATGGGGGTCTCTCCTTCCTCAAAAAATTTAAGGTGCTTCATATATAGTATAGATAGATTTTTTGGCAAAGAAGACCATAGGGGAGTGGTAGAGAAAACTTGCAATTCTCTTCACCACCCAATGGTCACCATCACATTAACTTTGATTGGTGACGTACGATATCATTTCAAGCCTTACTATACTCATTTGAACACTTTCATTATGAAAATGAGTGTGTATACAAGTATCTCTCTCTCTCTCTCTCTCTCTCTCTCTCCATTAAAGTGTTTGGAAAAAATTATTTCTCCAGATATATAAAATTCCTTTACTTAAATTTGCCAAGAGAATTTTTTGAAAAATTAGATTTATTTTTCAAGTTTTTACACTATTTTTCTCTATTTTGGGATGGAATTTTTCCTTTTCCCCTTGCTCTCAACTGACATTTTTGAAATTGAAAACGATGTGATATTAAGCCGAGACATATTTTCCCTGAACACAGACCATTAACATGTGAAATGTGTTCTAATAATCACTCAATATTACAACAAAAAATGATCCCTTCTTGAGGCCATCGTGAAGTCTTCACCTTGTTTAAGCTAATAGCTTGTACCATTTTATTGTATCATTGTTTGATTGATATATTTATAAAGAGTTCAATAAATTCCTAAGTTCTCACTAATATTTTGTACGTTTTATGTTTTCATGTGCGTGTGCGTTGTTTTATGTTTTCATGTGTGTGTGTGTGTGTGTGTGTGTGTGAGAGAGAGAGAGAGAGAGAGAGAGAGAGAGAGAGAGAGAGAGTTATTTCGTTTCCATATTGATTTTGTACATTTATTTTTAATAATTTGGTTATGATTTTATTTAATCTATTTGGAGATGAATAATGGGAATGGAAGGCCGTATTAGAGCGCATTCGCACGGAGGGAAGGGCAAGGGTAATTCTGAGATCATCTATTTTGTGAGGATTTGCTTAGCGAAGCCTTTAGAAGTTCAACTCTACCGTTTTTGGCAGAGTTAACCAAAGCATTCCTTGTTTCGGAGCTACGCAACAACGTTGAAAACTGCAGCAAGCTTTTTGAAGACAAAAGCGTACAAATTACGTGACGCACGCATTACCCCCTCCAGCTCAGCATGTAGATGCACTCTTAACTTGTTGGAGTAAACTCGAGTCAAAGTTTATATTTAAACAACCCTACCCTCCCCTTTTTATGCATTTGAACCCATAACCTTCCCTTTGATAGTGTGGTGAACGAGCTACATTAGCTGCTAGGACTAAGGATTCCCTAAGGATGTTATTTCAACTAAATGGGGATAGAGGATCCCTCCAAGTTTAGTTGGTGGCACGATTTAGTGAAGTGTGTCGATACATGGGACGATGACAAATGCGTCCATAGATGCACACATGCATCCCGCACCATAGATCCATCCCTTTTCTCCCTTAGAAGTAGGATGTGGTCAAGCGAAGCATACTTATCAGTAAGTTGTTACTGATGCAATTATCAAAATTGGCATAGTTACAACAGGTCTTGTGCATATACGATAGATAACAGGTGCAAGTGTGATTGTGATCATGCGTGAGGCACAAATATTTCAAAAAATAATTGATAACGATGCATTACGACTGATAACCAAGTGTCGTGTGACCATTACTTTATAAGTTATCAGTATGAGCAAAGTGACATGAGACGAGACGTTGGGTGGCTTTATGGGAACGACAAAAAGGCAAAACTTGCTACACTGTTTTTGAGCAAAAAGGGCACAAGATATGCCGGGTTTATGCGCTTACCTCTCTCCGGACAATGGCACCAATGAGCGAATCTTCGCGCTCTGGGGGAAGGAGGGAGAGGGAGAGGGAGAGAGAGAGAGAGAGAGACCGGGGGGGGGGGGGGGGGGTGGGGGGGGCCCTGAGGCAGAGAGAGAGAGAGAGAGAGTGTGCGTGTGTATAAGAGAGAGAGAAAGAGACTATATTGGCGTCTGCGTATTTTTGCAAGCACCCATTAAAGATCGCGCGCGCAACCAAATGAGCGAGCTGCGCGCCCCCGATTACCGCATACATAGCGGGTAGTACGTCCATTGCCGGCCCACGAGAAGAAGGAGAACTTAGAAGAAGGAGAGAGAGAGAGAGAGTGCGTGAGAGAGAGAGAGAGAGAGAGAGAGAGAGAGAGAGTGTGTGTGTGTGTGTGTGTTGCGTTTTGCTTAGCTCTCCTCTCCCGCCGCAGCAAATAACGCACAGACACAGAGAGAGAGAGAGAGAGAGAGAGAGAGAGAGAGAGAGAGAGAGTCTGCGGAGCTTCTCTCCTTCTCTCCGTCTCCATCATGTGGCCTTCTGCAACTGGTAAGCATTGATCTTTCTCTGCGTTAATCTGTTTACTTCCATTTCCGACGCCACTTTCTTGTTTTCCATTTTTCATCATGTAAGCTAATTTTAACCTAGCCCGAGTAAGTGGGTTGATTCGATCAATTGTTCTCTGCAGATCGCAAATCTTGCAATACCAGCCAAGCTCTGCTTCTAGCTGCATGTGCAGCTCGATTGAAGGAGTCATCAGAGGCAGGAGAGAGCAAGCTGGTGTGGGTGGACTTTGGGGATGGCTCAGAGAGCAATGTGCTTCTCATGTCCCAATTCATGGACATTTCTTCCTTTTCTCGCATCTACATTGTCAACTGTTTCTCAAAAGCTACGTCCCCGTCAGTGGCGAACCATCTTTGCACAAAAGTAACGCGCCTCAGTAGATGGAGAAATGTAGAATGCGTCGATTGCCATCCCTCTGCATTCCAGTCAGAACTGGGTTCACAGGCTGCAACAATTATCACATTTTCCTTCTCACTCTCAAGTAAGGGCACACATGATGTGAATGAACTACGCTTCAACATAGGCTTTCAAATTAATTTTCATTAGTCATGATGTGTTACAACAGAGGGACTGTTTCATTAGGGGGAAGATTACTCATGAATATGTAAATATAGCATGCATGTTCAACATAAGGGGTTATTTTTTGCACATTCTCATCATATAGAAGGGCACCAATCAAAGGGAAGATACACAAATTGATTAGGCAGATGGTGTTTTATAACCATAAGAAATCTACGAATTAGGGATTTTTAAAGTAGGCCTTGAACACATGTGACATATAGAGGGTTTATGCGTAGATCTCCTGGATCTTAATTCGTCGATCCTTCTGACATTGTCGGGTTGTCAATATTATGCTACTAGCAATGCTTGAAAAAACTTTTTTCCAAAAACTTGGCAAACCTACATACGAGAAATAGTAGAGGGAAATTGACTAAATGTAAAGGTTTTTACACTAAATGTTTCTTAATTTTATAGGTTTCTCACCTTCAAAGTTTATATGTAGAGGTTAAATTTCAAACATTGAATGTGATCTGGTCCTTACAGCAACTTTTATAGTACGCAGGGTGACTATTATGAAGCTATGCATGCCATTATTGGGCTTTGTTTCTCGTTGATGTCAGTGTCTATGTCTAATCATTTTCACCCTGTAAATGGAAGGAGCGACTTCATATAATGGTCTTGTTTTATTGTTTCAACAGGGATAAGAGACTATATTTCTGTCATTGGCAGAAGTCTCAAGATGTTGGATCAGAATGGCTTCATAGGGGTTACTGACTACTTCACTTCATCTAAGTTTGACTTACCAAGCCGACAGCATGCATATGTGCCTCGGTGGCTCTGGAGAGTTGGATTTGACACATTTGGATATGACATTGGGCCTGAGAGGAGGCAGTACCTTGAGCATATCTTGGAACCAGGTTCTCTCTCCCTCTCTCCTCATGCATGCATGCATGCACGCCCACACATACACAGTTGAGAGGCTTCAGTAGCATTTAATGTGCCTTAAAGTTACATAGTGACAGCATACTTGTTGACAGATTTTGAACATAATGGAACAGAGCATGTGCCATACATGCCATTTGTGAAAGCCCCATCTTATGCCTGGATTGGACACCTTCGCACATGTGACAGTACGTCCCTTTGCCATGTCACCATAATCAATGGTGAAGTACATGTTTTGCCATACAGAACGTCTTCTTCTTTACTGATTAGTTTTCAACTGCTCCCATGTATAAGGATATAATCTGTCACGGTTTCCTGCTCGTGCTTCTGATGAGCTGGATGGGAAACGGCCCTCAAAATTCCCCCCTACGTTTCTCTACTCACTATCATGGGAAGATCCTCGAGTAGATGAAGGTGTTTTGAACATACGGCCGCAGGACACAGTCTTGACTCTTACATCAGGAGGCTGCAATGCGCTTGATATTGTCCATCAGGTAATCACGCAAATGAGGACAAGTTGCATACATGTGCATAGGCTCTGTCCTGAGGAAAGTAGAGTGTGCTCTCCAAAGAGGAAAGAATAGACAAAGAGTCAAAACTGCTAGTAATCACAAAGTGAAGCATGCACATGCGATGGAAAGTTATTGTTTTCTCAATCTGCAATTTAGCACCTTAGAGAGAAGGCTTGACAACTCCAGCTACTTGAAAATGCACTTACTTTAAGGGCAATGCCCGCAGATTATTTTGTGTGTGCTAGGTGTTTTGTATGTGTATAAGAATCATCACAAGGTATACATTCATGGTTTGTATATACAGGGAGCTGGTCTGGTGGTGTCTGTGGACATTAATCCAGCACAAAGCTACCTTCTCGAGCTAAAAAGGGCGGCAATCTTGAGGTATTGTGTTTAAATTCTGTCAAAGCTATTTATGTTTGTCATGGATCATCTTTCATTTGACATAGATTGACTTACGGAAAAATTTGCAGTAACATTTATGTTCTGTTTTGGTGCAGATTGCGATATTCAGATGTCTGGAGTATGTTTGGTGAAGGTATTCATCCACAATTCCCTACTCTGTTGCAAACTGAGCTTGGGCCATTCTTGAGCCAAGGAGCCTCAAAATTTTGGTAACTTAACGCATGTGTGACTACAATGAAACCAACATTCAAGATTCTGTTTTCAAACTTTACTAAGGCAGTGCATGATATGGGTCTCTCACCAGGCACAACAAATCTTATTATTTCAAAAATGGCCTTTACTATCATGGTGAGTAGAAAGGCCATGGATTACCTTTTTATTTCCTTTTCCAAATTGTTTTCTGATGTTGAACTCTCTATGTAGGGGGGATGGGAAGGCTGATTCGGGCCGTAAAGTTTCTTGCCAAACTCATGCGACAGGTAAAGCCCTCGCACACATCTTGTCCATTCAAAGTTGCACTTTTGAAAGAGATTTTCAAAAGTGGAATGTAACAATGATGCAGGAGCAATGGATAGACAGCCTTGTCAATGCTCCTTCCCTTGAGAAACAAAGGGAACTATGGTATGCCCATCCTGGACGGTAGCAAAAGCGTCTTGACATATTCAAGAATGCAAAGCAAAGACTCATTTCACATTTTCAATTATGCAGGTTCACAACTGTTGGAAAGTGCTTAGTGCAAGCGAGTATCATAACTCGATTGTTTGCCTTCCTTGTTACTAATAGGCTAGTCCTGTGGTTTTGTGCCGGTGTTTGTCGTGGTCAGTTGAAACTCATCCAGAAAGAGGACAACATCTACAAGTAAGTAGCAATCTGCTTTTCCACAAGCTTTTGATTCAATATTGTGCACATCATAAAGCTCACATGTTTTGCCTGCCATAGCTATATAGTCCGGTGTCTAAACTCTACAGCTGAACATTCGTACCTACGTGATAGGTAAATGATAGCCTATATTGTAATGGATCCTATTCATGAGGCACAATCCTAACAATTATGCTAACCAGCATTTTATTCGTCAATTTGCAGCAATTACTTCTACCGGTGCTGCTTGACAGGCAAATTTGCACCTGGATGTTGCCCTCGTTTCTTAGAGGAGGATTGTTTTAACAACCTTAAAGTATGCATTCTAATGTCATGCCCCTGAGTTTATCGCTTCATAGTTGTGAATGTTAAGCTTATGCTCACATTGGCACTTTTTGCTCATGTAGGTGGAGTTGGCAAAAAAGAAGCTGCTGATTTGCACTGGTTCATTTGTGGATGAGCTGAGAAAGCGCAAGTATTCTAAGGTAGGATATGGGTGCGATTCCCATGCTCTGCAATGTTATTGCATCATTATGTCAGCGTCTCTATAAACTCATCTGATTTATCGATCTCAGACTTTAAGATAATCCATGCAAATAGAAAACCCGAAACTCAAAAAGTTTAGTCTCTCCTTGTGACTACAGGTTATCCTCATGGATCATGTTGATTGGTTGGAGCAATCGGACATTGACGTCCTATGTGCAGCATTGCATGATCAAGTGGTGGTAAGTACTCATGTCTTATCAATCCCTCAATAACTAAACCTTCAAATCCATAAGATTGGTGAATGTTTATACAATGACTATATGTGTGTCAATGTGGGACATTCAGGTTGGAGGACGTGTAATATGGAGAAGTGCTTCAAGGTGTCCGGAATATGCCAGATGCATTGAGAGGTCTGGGTTTCATGGTAAGTCAAATGGGCGTCTTTGGATTCAATCTATGAGGTCTCTTGGGAATGTTTCTGCGACATCTCTTCTTCTGCTCCCTGCCCCCCCCACACCCCTCTCTCTCTCTCTCTCTCTCTCTCTCTCTCTCTCTCATAACAGGTCTTGAGTTCAACTCCTTGTCGGCTAGATCTTTAAGGTCTCTTGGGATAGTTTCCTACGACGTTAAAACTCTCTTCTTCTTCTCTCTCCCTCTCCATAAGAGCAGATAAACATGATCGTCAACACTCGTGAGTACCCCTCTTTTTCCACCCCTCCTTGAGAGAGGATACACATGATCGTCGACACTCATGAGTACCTCTCTCTCTCTCTCTCTCTCTCTCTCTCTCTCTCCCCTTCTTCTTCTTCTTCTCTCTCACACACACATACACAAAATTATGAGCAAAGAATGAAAGAAAGCAGTAAAGCAATACCTTTTTTGAACTGTGGGTGTGCAGTGGAGCGGCTGAGTACAAGCGAGCAGTACATGGACAGAGTGAATATGTATGCAAGCTTCTATGTGGGTATTCGCAAGGCAGGCTGAAAATGCAAAATTACCTCTTTGCAAGGAAAAAGAAAACTAGCTCAAGTGACCCTTTTCACACTGGAATGTCCATTGTCCGTTGATTTTTTGAGGTTGGAGCAAAATCTCCTCTTTTGTGCAATTTTTGAAGGGTAAGCCAGAGAAGTATGCCCTCTCTACAGCACTCTTGAGTCTTGCCCACTCCCCTTCCACCTGTAGAGTTCTACATTTCCCTCAAATTGTATATTGCTGGATTTCCATTGAAGTAGATAACCCATAGTTGTCTGGCTTTCAATGGATGATGTTGTCGCATTAATTTTTACCCATTATTGAGACTATCTTCCAGGCCTTCAACTCATTGTATACCCACCCCCAAAATAAAAAAAAGTTAGACCATTCATTTCTAATTATTTTCGCCTACATAAGATCCTAGTAATCATGGAATTCTTAGGAGCAATTGGAGACCATTGGGTTAAGCTCGTTGATTAGTGCCACATGGGAAGCTAAGATTGCCAAACATTTTCTTGTAAGAGGAGCATTGGCTAAGTGTTGGCATATGTAATTGTCGACCATGTGAAAGATAGATTACTTTAATATTCTTCTCTTATTGGCCTACTAAAGGCCTTAGTATCGATATGGGTTACGGTCGATCAAATTTGTTTGCTTGACAAGTCTCTTTGAAAATTGAAGAGAAAGAAAGCATTTCCTTTCAAATGCTATTTTCCAAAGTTGTCATTTTTATACATGTTGAAAAATACTAGAGAACAAAAGGTTAAAGAGGTTGCATAGGAGTTTGATCCATATATGATGTGAAGTATTGATTCAATTTATTTTTCTTATACTTTCTGAGCTCACTTGTAAAGAGTTTTTTTATTTAAAGACTTCATCAAGATTTATTTTATTAAATTATTAAGTTGCTTTATTATTCTCTATGTTTATTATATCTATCTTTTTTAATGACAACATTAATATGCTCTTTTGTTTTAGTTTTTAATATGTTTTTTTATATTATCGCTTCTATTTTATTTGTTTTATTTTTAAATAATAATGTGTAATGTGCACCTTTCACTTTATTAATTAAGTGGAGCTTTTTTTATATATAAATCATTCGAGATCATGGTTGGATTCACGAGAGTTGACGAAAGACATTAAAAAAGGAATGTGCCTTCACCATAGAGGTTATCCATCGACACAAAAGAAAAATATACTTCTTTGGATTCACAAAAAAATTAGCAAGTCTTCTCCCCCTCGAAAGAGTAGCTCTATCGTTTGCTTTTCAGCATGAAACATGGATTGGTGTGATTAAATTGAATCCTACAGCTATGTACTCAACAATACCACCACTACACTGTAGCTCATCGGACGTCAAAATCGTACATAATAAATTTTATAGAGCTACCTCCATCCCTTGTGAATGAACAGAGAGGTGGAAGAAGAGTACAAGATTTTTGCCATCGACTCTTGTGAATTTAGCTTGCGTATATACAATGAATAATATAATATATATTTTTATTTTTATTTTGTTTTCAATTGATAATGTGCAATGTGCATCTTTCACTTCATTATTTAAGTGCTTTAGCTAATATATAAACCATTTGTGATTATATATGTATAATAGATAATATAATTTTATGTTAAAACACAGGAACATTTTCATGTGATTGGACACTCATTTAAACTTACTTTTCATAAATCTCATTCCTCCCTTGGTTTAGCAGGTCTTAGTGCCTCTTCACCTTGTTTTTACAAAGAGGCACACAATAGTATTGGGTCTTACATACTCTTTTCTTATTCTCTTATGTAGGCCATTGTGTTTTTCAACCTTGTTATAAGTTTTCCACAAAGGGTTTTCCCATTGCAATGACTTGAATGTGACAACCTTTCAATTGGATCAATCATTTGTGTATGTAGCTATGATAGCCACACAAGATTAAGCTTATAATGTAATGGTGAGTGATACACAGCTTAAGAATCGCCATTAATTGAATCCCCAAGTGAAATCTATTGGGAAAGACCAATCGATTTTGGAGTAAACCGTGGTTGTCTCTCTTCTGCAACCTTATGGTTGCTCCTCAATACTTCCAGAAAGAGAGATATATCCAAGCAAAAAATTGCCTTGCCTTGCTAACCTCATACAAAGGGAATATACTCCACATGGTGACTACTTCGATACTCCGGAGGAACTAAATTCCAATAATTGTTGTCCTTGTAATCACTTTGAAGGGAAACACCTCTTGAAAAGGAGTATTGAAATATGAAAACATGATGATGAATATTCTCTTTGTTTGAAGTCTTTGTATAGGCGACAAACATGAGTTGGGAAATTGTTTTCGACTAGTCAAATTCTCATGTGACTCTTTCATTGGGCATCATATATCCGACACAATAGGGTAATTTTTCTTTCGATCACTGTGGTATTCTCATCAATCCTACGTTTGTTGCCACGCCTCCTTGTGAGTGTCTACAATCTCACCTGTGATACTCGTAAGGATTCGTCAAAGTCCAGGGGAGGGGGGCATGTAATCTCGATCGTACATCTACTCACGATTAAATTATTAAAGTTTTGGTATCTCAAGTGAACCACCCAATGTAATCCCATTATTTAGTTTGGCTTTTAGGTATTTATTTTACTTATTTGTCAAATTCTTGGGTAGGGCAATTTACTAGGCTTGCTATATAAGCAAACCTCTTGCCTCCATTGTATACACATTCAATTATTCATTGCCAAAGTTGATTGGTTCAGGAGACTCTCTCTCTCTCTCTCTCTCTCTCTCTCTCTCTCCCCTTGGTCTCTACGCTTCCGTATCATCAACTTTGACATGGTATAAGAGCTTATGGTGGAGCTCTGTGTATCTTGGAGCCCTTGGGGCGGAGCAGTTCTGAGTAGAGAGGAGACGTCTTCCCTTGTCGTCACTGGCGTTTCTCCTCCCCCCATTGCCGCTCTCCCATGTGTTTCAAAACGCCACTACCGACAACCCCACCCTCCCCTTCCCTACGTTTCGAAACGCACACTGCCCGACAACGCGTGCTAGGTGCCTTTCCTCCCTGCCGGAGGCGTTCTAAAACACACCCTGCGATGGAGTTTCCCGCCAGCCTTGTGCCGCCAAGCGTTTTAAAATGCTACTAGCAGCGGTAGTGTGCAGGGAAGAGACTAGCTGTCCGAGGGCATTTCAAAAAGCTGCAAATGCCAGGAGTGCTCCCCTTTTCCCACTAAAGCGTTTCAAGACGATGTGTCCAGCGGCTTGACAATTGACTACGATCCCAAGAGGGGGGCATCAAGAGAAGGTCTCTTGATTGGCTTTGGGAAGTGTGAAAACCATACTGGTGAAGCGGTTTGGGACACAACGAGGCGAACAACTTTGCAATTGAAGAGAGGGATAGCAAAGGGTGTGGAGCGGCTTGGCAGAGATGAGGAGATTGGAGATTTTCATGAGGCCGCATTGGAGTGCGAGAAGGCTTTGGAGATTTCTAGATCTTGCAACTTCAACATGGCCCTCCCCTTGCTCGAGGTACGACGACATCGACCAAAGACAACCAAAAGCTATGGATAACAGATCATCAACCATCCATTTAGCGGCCCATGCATTGGCACAATTATCAAGAGACCCGAAAAATTTGTTTGGCTCGAGTTTGTGAAGACAAAAGCAAATGGAGGAGTTCGCTAGAGGACAGCGACAAAGGTCAGTTGGAGAAGGATGGCAGTACCAGTACTCAGCTATCTGCCTCGGTACCCGGGAGGTACGACCACATTCATGATTGTGATTCGACGCTTTGTTTGGCTCGAGAGTTTGAAGCCAAAGGCAAAATCAAGAACTCACAGATAGAAAAGGACAAAGTCAAGCTGGACAGAGATCACAGTAATAAAGATTTGGCAGAGGAGATCGACATGGCACACGTGGCGGCGCCCACAGTGGCCTCGACGTCAGATTTCTAGTCAAATGACAGGTGTCACCACTAGCTTCAGCCAGAGAGAGGCTTGTGAGTGATAGAGAGGGGAAATGACTGCTCCATATAATTAATTTGGACCCTTGTGTTGAAGTTCAAGTTATTGGTGTTGGACCCGTAGGTCGGAGTTCAATGCACATGCATCTGGCAGGGAACCAATCAAACATCTAAAACACTATGGATGGGCAAGCTGGATAGAGATTACAGTAATAAAGATTTGGCAGAGCAGATCGACATGGCACACGTGGTGGCAGCCCACAATGGCCTCGACGTTAGATTTCTAGGCAAATGACAGGTGTCACCACTAGCTTCAGCCAGAGAGAGGCTTGTGAGTGATAGAGAGGGGCAATGACTGCTCCCTATAATTAATTTGGAACCCTTGTGTTGGAGTTCAAGTTATTGGTGTTTGGACTCGTAGGTTGGAGTTCAATGCACATGCATCTGGCAGGGAACCAATCAAACGTCTAAAACACTATGGATGGGCTAGCCAATTCATTGTTGTTGGTCAGATTATGGACAGGACTTGTTCCAATAGTTCTTATCTTGGAGTTTTATATTTTTGGACGTGATATGTTCACAGTTCACGAATGGGGATTATTGGACGTAGTATGGTCTACAGTTCAAAGTTTCTACAAAGGCACCGATGCCCAAGATGGCATTACTTTCATGTACAAAGTTGAGGAGAGCAACACTGAGGTGTATCCAGTAGTCCAAGGCCTTCTATTGGGGTGTCCATGATAGCTTCTTCATGGACTTGGTCTCACTATTGATGTCCACTATGAGCTGCAGAGAGGGTGTTACATCTCAACTGAACTGCCCAATATGATCCCATTATTTAGTTTGGCTTTTAGGTATTTATTTTACTTATTTGTCAAATTCTTGGGTAGGGAAATTTACTAGGCTTGCTATATAAGCAACCCCTTGCCTCCATTGTATACACATTCAGTTATTCATTGCCAAGGTTGATTGGTTCAGGAGACTCTCTCTCTCTCTCTCTCTCTCTCTCTCTCTCTCTCTCTCTCTCTCTCTCTCTCTCTCTCCTCTTGATCTCTGCGCTTCCCATTCGTCGACTTTGACATAAACTTCATAATTTTTTTGCTTGAGATGCTGGATAATTGACACATCAATAGGCGTAACATTTTTTAAAAAAACAGCCAATGATTGGCATGCACATCAGCCCCTGTAATCTTCGATGTCACTTTCACTGCACGTAATTTTCCAGTACGTCGCTTTCAATGTGTGGAATACGTTTGCACGTCACTATCTGGCCTTCCTCGCCCTGGGCCTTTGACGGCCGGGAATGGTCCCCTACTAACCATTCCCTGTTTTCAACGCTCCCACCAATGGCAATAGGCGGACGGTCACCCTGAAGACAGGGAATGGTCAGCAAGGACCATTCCCTACACCTTCATAGTCATGACGTGTCGCTCTCAATCTATTCAATACAATCAATGTGGAATTTCATTTTGTTCTCTCCAAGAAATCTCCATTGTTTTCTTTATATGTGCATGGAACTTGTTCCTTCCATGGAAAGTGACCATCAAAGTCTACACAACGTCGATCTTATCACGACACCTTCACATGAGATGGTTCTTTTCATTTGCACTGGGGAACAATCTTCCTTTATCATGCGACCCTTATGACATGTCCTAAGGGCAAAAATTGGTCATACATCTTTGTAAACGAATTAGAAGCTGCCCTAACGGGTAAGACCTTCCCTATGCATAAAAGTTTGGGATTAGGCACTACCATCATTGAGGTAGGACCGTCTCATTTTGATTTTGAGTTAAAAATGCAATGTATCACCTCGGGGAGGGGGTTGGGGGGTAAGTAACATCGTGTCCATGTAACACTTCAAGGGGAGAATGTGGATAGAAGTGTACATCTGCCATGTGTGAACAAACCCTTAATTATTGTGGATTCCTGAATATGCCCTCTCCATAGAATATTGTAGATGCTGAAGGCATCTATAGAGAGACTTCTAGCATCTTGTACTAAGTGCTTCTCCTAGAAAGTTCTAGATGCTTCTAACCATATATCTGTAGCTCTTTCGGTGCCTATGTATAGGCACTTATACACACACTATGACTTGGTAATCTAATGCACCATAAAGATTGTGTTTTTGAATGGTGATTTTCATGAGGAAGTGTGTGTATCGCAACGACATGGTTTTGTTCAAAAAGGGAAGGAAAACAAGGTGTGCATGCTCAATAAAAGAGTTGTATGGTTTGAAGCAAGCTCTATGTGCTGAGCAAAGGCAACAACATCACAATAGTTTCCTCATTTGGCTTGATTCGATTTATTTTACTTAAAAATAACGGGCATCTCTTTGTGCACCAAAATGAAAATAAAAACTAATTAACGCATACAGTGTACACAATAGCTAATTAATGATTTTTTCCACCTACAGAGAGATGGTCACACTCAGGAGTATGCATCTTAAAAGAAAGTGCTATAGATATTGCCAGGGTTTAGTAAAATAAATGTCTACTTTTTGTCCATAAGGGCTTAAATTGCATCATATGAATGAGAACATGACACAAATTCTAGGCCTTTGGGGAAAATTCATCCATTTATAAGAAACTTTAACGGAAGTGGCGGACATGCCGTTCTGAGCGAAAGAACATGAACTATCCACATGCAAGACCGCCATATATTATGATGCCTTTGAACCCCTTTCTCTAAAGCCTAGCTTTAGTTGTACTAGCCATATAGGAAGCTGTTCAAAGTTCCTTGTGTTTCCCTACCACTTGTACTACATAATCACAAGAAGTTTTGGACAAATTCTCACAATAATTCCCACATTGTGACTTACCTCAACATCATTAGCTTTTGTGAGGGAGGCATTGCATACCTAGCTAGGTACGATTGGGGACAGGGGACCGTCGGTCCGGTGGGGGGGGCGGTGGTTCCCTGCCCCCAATTGTACCTAGTTAGGTATGCGGTGCCTCCCTCACTGAAGCTAATGATGTTATGCACTATATGAAAAACACTAAAAAAGACTTTGTTTTCCTACATGAGAAAATGTTTAAATCTTCTTGTGAATTAGATGGTAGAGCCACCTTTAATGTTACTCTATGCAATGCACAAAGTAAGAAGCCACCCTTGGATGGGAATGGCCAAATAGAAGGCCAATGAAGCATGATGGTGATCACTTGGCCAATGAAGAGAGTTCATTGATCGTCCGCCAGAACAATCGCTCTTAACGAGTTTTGTGCAAGCTTGTATGACCAATGAATTCAGCTCTACTCGTGAGAATTAACATCAAATGCATGAGCATCAGCCCTTCAACTCCTTGGAAACCTATACTTCACATGCTGTTGATGACGTGAATTGTCTTCAGACCAGCTGCTACCTTCACTTTGTGTCCTCAACAATACTTTCCTAACCAAATCACTGACATACACAATTGTTGGTCCTCATCCCCACACACACACACACAGGTTGAGAATTTTTAAGCTCGCCCTCTTCAAAACATTGCACAAGAGTCCCCAAAGAGTTGGTCTAATGGTAAGGCTTTGGCCTCTCAACCTACCGGTTGTTGTTCAAATCCCCCATTGAGTCACACTCTAGAGGGACACCTTGTGCTCACTTGGTGTTCACATTGCTAGGGCTTCTTGCCCTTGGACATTCGAGTGCATCCTCCTCCAGGGGTGGGTCACCCGAGGAGGAAGTTCCTAGCTCGTTGCTACGAGTTCTCTCCGTCATTCCCGACACGTGGTCCATCAATTAGGTGGACATGGTGATGCCTACACATGGCCCTTGCCCGACCATGTAACATGGCTAATATTTGGAAGGGATAAGCACCTCCCCTTTGTGGGCCCTCTGGTGTGTCAAAAAAAAAAGAGAGAACAAGAATGGATAGTCGCCTTGGTAATTGTGGAATGGACAAACTCGGCCACGGGCATGAAGGGGTGGCATCAACGGTGGTATTGCACCTCTCAAGATCTACAGTGGATATTTTTTATCTTACTATGGGGGTCATGCTCCTCCCTCCCCCACAAGCTGAACCTTCCCACACACGTGCCTTAACATCACTCGTGCGCATTTTTGTGATGAATAGGCCGCTATGTTTGCTTTTGATCTGTGAAGCATCGCGAGCGAAAAGTAATCTTGGGTACTTGAGATTAATTTATATAAAAGTAATCTCGAGTACCCAAGATTACTTCAACTGACAAGATCTATGACATGCCATTGTTGTCAGCATCCACTTTTGCTAGGCAGGATGGATGGAGCTACATGATGCTCCACATGAACACTGCAGAAGGTAGAACTGACATTTTCTCATGCTTTTCTCATTGGAATTCTCGTCGCAGACAAAATTTGCATGCCTTTGTAATAATAGAATGCTCTTTTGAGCAGCCTCAAGAGGGTTGAGCCATTTTTAGAGTTTCAAAATTCACATATGTACATGCTACATGAGAACATGCTCCAAAAGAGAAATAGGCATCTCGAAGCACAATACAAATGGGAGGGTCATGCAGGTGCCATACACTTTGCTACTTTAAAAAAAGACTTTGTTCTTTTTAAGTCAATTGAGATAAAACTTTGGTATAAAGGATTTTTTTTTTAGTTCCAATCGCAAATCCCGCGCTAGTCAAAGCAAATATCCACAAGCGCTACAGGGATACTTTGACATTAGGGATGCTTTTAAACATATGGCAGAAGCTCCATGTGATTTTTAAAATGCAAATCAAAGAGGAAAACATGGATCAAACTATCGGTCCGATGAGTCAATGAGAAAGTGGATTAGTTTGATCAATGTGGATCAAACTAATTGAAACCTAATTTCTCTAAAACAAGCCTAAAGCTCTCCTAATCAAGTCCAATCAATCTATGGAAGGTAGAATCTCATTGGGCTCTAATGCAAGCCTAAAGCTCTCTTAATCAACTCCAATCACTCTATGAAGGGTAGTGGCTCATTGGGCTCACCAAGAGCTTCCAACCTTGCCCCTGAAATGCACCCTTGGGCATGTAGGAAATTGTTATTATACTACCATCGATTGGCTTTAGAACCCCTTCCCCCCCATCTCTCTCTCTCTCTCTCTCTTCCATGCTCTAGACCAATCATAGAATCACTTTTCTCCAAGTGTGTGCTTTAGGAGCAAGTTTAACACTCAAACTCCTCTTTATTACTTCCACTTCTAGAAGAAAGCTTGAATGGAATAAGGAAAAAATGAAAACTAGTCCAAGGGTGTCTCCAACCTCCACACTTGCATTAAGATGAAATGCTTACAAGATGTGCTCTTCAAATAAGAACTCACAGGGGCTAGTACAACTCATGCAAGTACAATGCTAGCTTTCCTAGAAAGAGAGGTTGGTCCCAATGCTCGAAAAAAAACCTAGGTTTAGTGTAATCCCACCTACAATTTTTGAAATTTACCTCTAAATTTTATAATTGAAGGTGAAAAAACCTACAAAATTTTGGAAACATTAGTGTAATTTGGTGTAGAAACCTTCAAATTCCACAAAAATATAGTTGGTCATGGGACAAAGCCCACACCCCAACAATAGAGACTATTACTTATTGTAAATAATGTGTTGATTTCTTTTTTTTTTAATAAGATTATTCCTTATCCTTCTCCTTGCTTTGCATCATATATATATTTACACTCATTATTGTAGCTTGTTTCTTTTATGTTTAACAAATTTTTCTTCATGTTATTTTTGACATTATGCATTCCACTCTTCACTAAAATTCATAATTTTTTTACAACCCCATGTACTAAGGGACTTTGATGTTTTGCGAGAGTCAAAATGGTCCAAAAATGATCTTGAAATGGGAACTGTGTGACTTTGTCAATGAATCGATGTGGAGTAGAAGATGTCCAAAGGTAGAGTGATTCCAAAACATGCAAGAAATCTTTATAGTTTTGTGTTAAAATGACTTCAAAATGAGGAATATTGTAACCAATGCAATTTAAGAGTGAGATAGAGACTGAGCGATAATTTCATATGCATGCATAAACCAGAGGAGGATGCCAAACTAGGTAAACGAGCAAGTTTTCTCTTTGAGCTGTTAAATTGGGCAATAGTTGCATGCGCAATACCACCGTCTCTTAGTTCGTCGATTGACCTCACTTACTACAAACTCATGCCACATATTGGGATGGTGAGCCTACGATGTAGGCACACCTCTTCTCAAGAATTACAACCTCCTTGCTTCTTTTCAATGCAGACAATTGAAAGAAGAGTTTCCTTTCATATATGAATCCTTTCTTGTCAATAGCCATGTATGATTATCTACTTAGCTTTTGCTATGTCTCCTCCTCTTTGCAAGGTTGTCATCTAACAATAGAGAGCTCGAGAAGAAGTCAAGGTTGTATATCAAATTTTCTTGGATGACTATAAGTTTTCATTCAAGGAAAACTACTTGGCCAAACTTTTTTTCATTTGAGTAGTTTTGTCAACTAGATAAATTTTTGCATATTTTTCCTAATTTTCTTGCTAATGTAATAGATCTCAATTTGCACAATGATTTTGTTAGGATCAAATTTTGGTCTCATTGAATCATAGCTTAGGTTGGTTGTCCTTACTTTAGCACAACCACGTCTAGGAAATACCATAATAATTCACAATTAAGCATCACATTAGTGAAGCAAATGAGATGAAAATTTTGATTTTCTTTAAGCACTTGTCAAAGCATACTCTCTATTCTCTCTCTCTCTCTCTCTCTCTCTCTCTCTCTCTCTCTCTCTCTCTCTCTCTCTCTCTCCGCCTCTCCGCTTGTACAAGATCGGGTGTACTAACTTTTAACAATTTGTGCAGACTTTAATTGCCTAAAAATAGGCATTTTATGCAAAGATTATGGCATATTACCATAGACTTTGCACTCACTTTTGAGATTCAAGAATTACTATCCACACAAAACACATTAAAAAGTAACAATTATCAATTGATCGCACAAAATGTGCATTTTCTGTTTAAACACTTACTTGATCTGGCTTGGCATAGCATTGTGGTCGTAACAATAAAGTTTAGTATCGCTCATATGTTTCAAAATTTGAATTGCACATCAGTTAAGCATATATCAAGGGACTTAAAATGATTTTATTGATAAAAAAATATTCCATGTGTGTACTTTTTATGAAACATCATGATAAAGATACCAGGGTAATTATAATTTTATATTTTCTATAGAAGATATCTATAGATGTAGAGCTCACTTTGCAAGATCCTCCAAAAAAATTATATACATATACTTAAGGAATGTGGTCATGTGCGATTAAGTTTAAATAGATCTTTTTGAGAAAAATGTTTCAACATGTTCAAATATTGAAATAATTTTTAATTGAAACGTTCTAAATATTATACTATTTTTTGTGTATGGGTTTCATCCATTTCAATTAATTTGATTTCTTTAGTTTACTTAGGATGCAGATAGATCTAGGATTATGAATGCACCAAACATAGGATTTTAACATTTTTCACTCAGTTTAGTGTCTTTCCTAGCCTCTCAATCCTAGTTAGCCACACAAAGCACATATAGTGGAGTCTACATTAGCAATTTTTTGGCACATGTTAAATGACTTAGTACCCAGCTATGTAAAGTGGTACGCTAAGTCTTGCACCTCTGTGTGTGTGTGTGTGTGTGTGTGTGTGCGTGTGTGTGCGTGCGCGCGCACGTGCGTGTGTGTGTGAACAAGTGAAAGACGCCCATGTATAAGGGTCCATGACAAGTTTCTTATATGCAAAGGTGCAAAAATTCTCTTTGGATTTCCTAGAAACTACCACTAAAGTGTGAGGACCTGCTGAATGAAAGGTTTTAAGAATAATAAATGGCATGATTTTTCTCATGCTTTCTCAAGACCAACTCCTCACAAGGAGACGATCAAGTGGACAACAAAGGTACCAATAGCTCCCTCTATAGATTATGAAGTAGAGATACAACAATATGTATAAGATAGTTATGTATAAGATCTCCTTGTTTTATGACCATAGATCTCCTAGAGAAATCCTCAATATTTCTCAGTTGTATGGGGAGAGTATATCTCTCGAGTAGAAAAAGGAGACATCCATTCAAGTTGAAAAATAAGAATCTTTCAAGTCTCTCTAGTCCCTCAAGACATGCATATGTAATTTCACTAGCAAGTGGCCATAATATCTCTTTTCTCCATAAACCATGGATAAAAATAGTACCCTACTTTGAACAATGCATTCATAGGATTACTATCCCACATTGTGTTTTCTACTTGATATGCTACAAGTATTTTTAACTTTAGCAAGCGAGATTTCCTTTTCTGCTATGATGAAAAGGTGGTAGCCTATCTGTGAATCCGAGATTCACAGATTGACACCAAGATGTTGATGCTAGATATCAAGATAGATTCAAGTCCTATATGCAAGTTGTGTTGTGGGTTGTTCAAAAGCACAAAGAATTTCTCAAAATTTTCTCCATTCTACGTTAGCATTAGTTAGTATAAAAATATACACATACTTAACTCTTGATTCACCCCTTTCATATTCCAATTCTTATGGAGATCCTTAAAAAACGAGGAGAGGAACATCACAAGAAGAGACACACCCTGAGAGACAAGAAAGTGTATAAAAGAATGACAAAAGAGAAACGACTCAATAACGCAAGAGACTACTTTACAATCGGATAAATGAGAATGAGAGGCAACGGGCACATATATACTAGTATAGTTCCTAGAGATTGATAAGAAGGGGAAAGGATTAAAAAATGGGCAAATGGACCATAATAGGATCAAAAAAATATAAGAAGACTCAAATTCATATGTAGGATGAGCCATACAACTGAGCTATGGAATTTAGGACGCCACCGTTTGGTGATGATATATCTCCAACAAATCCACAGAAATTTGCACTACTACTTGATTGGGATTGTTTCAAACATCAAAAACAACACAACCAAATTTGAGGCATGGTGGAAATCAAAGTTTTGAACCCTCAGACTAGAAAGAGATCTATTTTGTAACCTATACATATTTTCTTTGATTCTTTCAGTTGTAAGAAGATTATTGAAGGTTTAGAATATCTTTCTATGTGATTTTGGATTCATTCATGAGAAATCTACAAAGATTTTATGTAGAGGCAACTAAAGTTACTTTCAACTACCCTCCTCAATTGATTGATAAAGCATTAGACGACTCAATGCTCACTACTATAGTTCCTACAATAATAATGATGATGACTAGCAACAAGCTAGCTCAAGGAAAGAGTGGGATATTCAAGGATGGTGGATAATATTTTGTTATAGACAAGACATTTTTCCAAGATATCTTCATCAAGCTTAAGCCCTTGCCTTGACCCATTGAGAAACTTCACAACCTCAACACAAAGAGATATTTAAGAGTACACATTTGAATGGAATATCAAGCTTATGGAGATTATATGAGCTCTATGGTTATGACATGTCATTGGATCTTATGTATCAACAATGCACATTATCTCATTAAATATTTTCATTGCTTATGAACAAACTCAACCAATGGCATGAAGTGCAAAATTGATGATATTTAATTAAGAGCACTAAGTTGCACTTCTTCAACCTTACATTGTGGTTGCTCATCAAGAACTCCAAGCATTGTGAAAACTATAAAGCATCCAAGAAAACCAAAAAGTTTTACAATGGTGTCTTCCATTTGTTTTACTTGAGACAAGGGTTCCAAAAGTAGTGGAAGATCAGAGACTCTTGTTGATTGACATTTCCCACTCTTTTTTCAACTATGCTAGAGAAATGGTTGGTCCAAGGAGGCCCTAAAAGTAGCACAAATCCATCCTAAAGAGTCAAGGTTGATAAATCATTAGGTGAAATTCTTCACAGCTCATGCATGTGGCAGGTATAACTTCTTTTTAGTATCTACAAACTTGCTTCACAAAGGCGTCTGCATTCTAAAATTAATGTTCACTTTAGAGGTATGTTTTCTTTAGATAGAGGAGAAATTTTAGATGATGTTATTTTCCATGAAAATTATAATGTTTGTTTGGTGCTTTATGTATGAACCACTTATCTCTACATGTGCCATCATTAAGTCAAACAAATAGGATGTACTTGCATTTACCAACTCCCATAAGAGAGGGCTTCTTACATGCGTATTGTTCTCCATTAAAAAACACGAGGATAGTTTTTGCCATATCAAAGATTATAACAAGAGATCCACTCCGCAATCATGGCACCCAAGAACAAATAATGGATGATTTTAGTGATGTTAACTATCAACAATGGCATAAAAAAGGAATACTAGGAGTATTGTTCCTTGCAAAGACAAGCCATCGTGGAGTGTTCAATTAGCTTATGGGAATGGCTAACCATATGGGAGTTTCATTCATGAGAAAGGAATCACCATAAATCTGCAAAGGCAAAATTGAAGGCCACCATCAAGAGAGAAGTAGCACAACGGATTTTGTTTCTCTTGATCAATGCAGTTGCTATATTTTTATCCAGCTTTTATTAATTTTAAACATGTATGCTATATATTCTCTTAATTTATGCGTTTGAATAGGTGTCTTGCCTTTAGTAGGTAGGTGTAAACCTAAAAAAGTGTTATGATATAGCAAAGGAGACTCATGTGGACTTTATGCTAAAAACAAAAATATGACTGAAAGTAGAGTCGGATCAATTGAGTTTTTAAATATCTTCATAAATTTGAGTTTTTTAATTGCTTTATAAACTCGCCTAGAAGTAGACTAGGATCATTTGCTTTATTATTGACGGCGAGTTTTTTAATAGCTTCATTTTTTTTCACTATTTTTACATTATTAAGTTTACATTAAAGCCTTATGAAACACTTTTATTTATTCTAGACACAACAATTCTATGAGAAAGAAAGACCAAAACGATGGAAACTTCTTTGTGTGACAAGGTACATCATAGTTATCAAATAATGTCCTTGAATATAAAATAAATATTCATATAAAAGTATTTGTGTATTTGTCCATAATCTATTGTCTAAGGATTTCATATTGGACATTTCAATTTAGATATTGTAAAGAGGATAGGGTTTAAGAAGACCTCTTTATTTTCCATGAGATTATGGAGGTGATTAGCATTTTGATATAGGTGTACGCCATGTGTGCAAGAATGGTGGGTGTGTAAGAGATTTGTAAGAGTGATCAAAGGATGCACTTTTCCCCCAAAAAAGGAGGACAATTTTTATGATTTTGGGCTTTCCATAACCCTACATATGATCTCTGATATGAATGGATATTATAGATCTATGATTTACTTGTCAAGGTCTTTTCATAGATATGCTACATGATATGGTTTTGTCCACTAGATTTTAAATTTCATTTCGGAAAAAAAAAATTGAATTCGAATAAACTAGTCGATTTGCCTGTTTGAATTCAAAAGTTGTTCTTTGATTACTTTCTTAATACTAAACGCTTGACTCTCTTAAACTACCAAATAAAGAGGCACTCATAGACCCCATCCTCTTCCTAATGAACATTCCAAAACTCCATGTGTAAATGTCATCATCTTAAAAGAGATGTTGGTTCAATTGATTCAAAATGTGTAATGCTCAAATACTACGTGTGAATAAGTAACCCAAACTAAGATTCAACAATCCCTCTTTTCACTTGGTCCCTACATAAAAACAATTTTGATTGCATCAAACTCAAATGATAATCAAGGTAATAGTGCCGAAAAAAATCATTACATAAAAACAATTTTGATTGCATCAAACTCAAATGATAATCAAGGTAATAGTGCGGAAAAAAATCCTTACATAAAAACAATTTTGATTGCATCAAACTCAAGTGATTATGTATGCACCACGGTAAACAAATACAAAATTGAAGATGCCCAAGGAGATTAACTATGTGTTTGCTGATTGGAGGCGATTGACTGTGTGTGTGTGTGTGTGTGTTTTTGTTTGGGCGTAGGCTGCGAGAGCAACTCTCTCTCTCTCTCTCTCTCTCTCTCTCTCTCTCTCTCTCTCGTGTGCGGGCAGGGTAGGGGGACAATGGGGAGGGAGTTCGCGATGGGGTGCAAGAGAAGGGGGGCCGTGCAGGGTGATGCCTTGTTGCTCGGCAACAGAGCCTGAGGCTAAGATTGGGGTTTGAGGTGGGAGGTGCAGGGGGGGGAATCTAGCTAATAGGGGAGTTCAATTTCGCCCAACCCATAATAGTGATAATCAAGTTTGTAGCACAAGAAGTTTTAGGTGGACATAATGAAGCTTCAATTCACCAAATTTAGATGAGATAAGATTGTGAATTTTTTGTTGCTCGAGGCAATGATGACACAAATCATCAACAAGAGGATACTTTTTAAACAATCTTGTAGCACAAGAAGTTTTAGACAAATTCACACAATAATTCCCAATTGTGACTTACCTCAACATCATGAGTTTCTGTGAGGGAGGCATCGCATACCTAGCTAGGTACGATTGGGAGAAGGGGACCGCTGGCCTAGTGGGGGGGCCGGCGGTCCCCTACCCCCAATCGTACCTAGCTATGTATGTGGTGCATCTGGAGCAGAAGCTCATGATGTTATGCATGGTATGAAAAACACTGAAAAAGACGTTTTCCTACATGAGAATATCATGTCACGGCATTGATTCCACCAACATTACCTCCCAAACTCTATGTCTGCTTCACAAGAAGGGGGATTCATATGTTTTTCCAAACTAAAGTTTTAGCATCCAATCTTGAAAATCAATAGACATATGACGTTCACCCCATAATGCTTGCACTTAAATAATTCTTTGGAAAATCTTGTCAAATATAGGCACATCTTTAGCCTATAATTGCTCATGATCGTGGTTCGCTAGATCTTCATTGCCAAGAATGCTTCCATTCTCATACTCTTCATGATTTTTCTCTCCTTGAGCTTCACAGTCACGGAAGATATCCGGCTCGTCCTCTTTAAAGCTTTGGTAATGATCTTCACCTGTAGTAGCCTCAATTCTATTTTAAATACTGTCTTGAAAACTCAAATCAGTAAAAGCACGGTCTGTGCTAGTAGGCACATTGTTTTTAAAATCGAAAAAGGGTCTTGAAAATTCAACATAACCAGAGCACCATTTCTGCTAATAGGCACATTGAAATTGAAAAGGCATTAAACCATACAGGATGGTGAGCCCAATGTGTACAAGCTTACTTATGACCGAGTAGCGCAAAGACCTGCAAAAGACAATGGATGGTATTTGTGACGACATGGAAAGAGAAAAACTCTTGCCATGTGATCACTTGAAAGCTTCCCTCCACACACACACACACACACACACACACCACCACAGTCCCAAGCAACAATCACAGCACTACTGTTGCACCTCAATGTAAATCATCTCGAAGCACAAACTCTGCTTTGATGAAGACACTTCTTGCTAAAGATCAGGAGATTCTTGGTATAGGTAGTCCGACACATACATATTTTTCTTTCTTCAACAAATCAAGTAAACCACAATACAACTAAAGCTAATTCTAGGACAGTGATTACCACAAAATTCAAACATCAGTGTCATCACTTTGTAACGATGACACCACTATCTCAATCTTCTCCATTTTATTCTATTAAGGCATACATACACACGTGTACACATTAGTGACCAACCATGTCTTTCAAGCATAACATAGATTTGCAACCTGCAGCAAAATGGAGAAAGTGCTGCATGTGCATTACCTGGTTACTGAAGAATGATTCTCTCAAGCAACAAGTAGACTAGGCCCAAGAAATCAGTTCGTCGTTTCTCTCTCTAAGCTAGTAAGAGAATGCTTGTAAGCCCTCATGCTAGCAGCGGCAATCACATCGAAATTTTGAATCAATTAAGCATTTTGAAACATTCAAACAATGCTCGTCTCCTGATTGCAATTTTCTCTCTGTTAGAGAGAGAAAGTGCTGGCAGCTGCTAAGAATCGTGTGAGGAACCTAGGGGGGATCGCAAAGGCTAGATTTTGGCATGCCACAAAAGAGCCAAGCAGTCCACAAACACTCGGGGTGCTTTTAGGGACTCTTAAAACAATTTACAAGAGTCAAAACTGACTAGAAGTGACTTGACCTTAACATGGTGTGCAAGCGTCACCAGGAGGTGTATTTTTCCTGTTGCCTTCCATAAATAAGTACTAGATATTTTTATTTTTACTTGTTTTCCCCGGAACCCTTGAAAAGGTGCAAGTGGACATTGCATGGCCAGTGTGAAACGGCTGCGGCCGAATAGGCAAGTCTTGGTCGGACCAATTAGCACTGAATTCTGATGAGAATGGAAGCCTGTGTGCGCCAAATGAAGTCTGGACCACTCGGAAAGTCACTTATAATTTTATAAGTCAATGGGAACTAGAGAATTAACTCAGGGGCAAACTGGACACTTGGCAGGAGGAGAGCTGCCTGCAGGACACCTCAGCTAGAGGAGGCGCCCAAGAGAGAGAGGGGGCTGATTCTTTACAAATGACCTACAGTGTGTGTGTGTGTGTGTGTCTGTGAGTAGTGGGTGCACGTCTACAGCTTTAATGGAAAGCTTGCCTTCTCCTCTGTCTCATGTAGCGCGATGATTTGCTCTCGTGCATCTCTCTCTCCCCTTTGGCACATATGGTAATGCCCCACTAGTTGGGCTACTCAGATGAACATGTACAGTGCTGGGGGTTGCCAAGGCAAGAGCCTTCTGAACAAGAACCGGATTAGCTAATTGCTAATCCCCCACAGGTATGCACAATGCCATCACGAAAGAATGCGAGTTTGGAGAGTTTTCTAGCGTGAAAACTCGTCCAATTCACAGGGGAACTGTCCCATTGTGTGCGGGAGCCCTTGGGACACGCGTAGGCGTGTTCGCTCCGCTAAAAACGATCCGAACAGGGAATTACAGCTTGCTGTGTTTTTCTGCAGGTTTAGGGTTTTGCACCTAAACTGCAAGGGAACACCGGGGAGCCTCGTGAGAGCCTTGGGATGCGTGTACAGGCTTTTGGGCACCCGGCAGTGAAAAACAGGGAATTACAGCCTGCTGAATTTCTATGACAGCTCACCAGAAAGCTTCCAGATAGCGAGGGAATCCGTCCTAGACAGGTGCTTTTGACCTACAGGGGTTTTTGCGCCGTTATGCTGCCGAAATCAGGTCGAAAACCTGCGTTTTCAGCCCTCGCCAGGTTTAGACAGCTTTGTGAAAGCTTGTACTAAGTGGTCGGATCGTCTACCTTTATTTGAATTAAAAAATACCGAAAGGGGCGCCAGTCTTTGGGGCCTACAGGGTGTCAGTCTCGTGTGCGCAGTGACATTCTAGTCGTTGGTGGACGCAACTGTGTTCTCTTCCCTTCGCAGTGCTCTGTGTAAAGTTAATAGGTAATTGAAATAGTACCGCCCTCTACATTGTACAGGCCGGTTATATGGTTCCATCGACGGGATAGTCACTTTTTCTTCAAAAAGTGCAGCGTGGATTGTTGTGGGTGAAAGCAACACAGAGCTTGTGGTTATGGCAGAGAAGAGAGACCAAGTACCTGAAGAGGGATCTTCCTCACATGGCACAAAGAAAATTCCTTCAACTCTTAAAGAAGAGGACAGGTTGTTTAGAACTCAACTGCGTTGCTGCATGGACATGTTTTAGCAGTTGGCTAACAACCCAAGGATGCAAGAGTTCTTACAGGCTCCGACACAGGGTTTTCAGCCTCCTACACAGGGCATGACTGAGCAGTTGCAGGAAAAGGAGATTTCCAATGCGCAGAGGACTCATGATGCTCGAGGGAAAGCCCATGTGGTTGAGCAACTAGTGGTGTCCAATGATCCAAAGCAACTTGCTTTAGCTGGACAAGAACCGTTTGTGAATGGTCAAGGGAGTAATGAACAAGCTATGCCTCAGACCCTTCCATTACCAATTACTTATCCTGGTTATTTTGGAGGTGGTTCAGTGTTTCAAGCTATGGCTGGACCTTCCACAGGTTATATGCCAGGGAATGTGTCCAGGACAATGCAAACAGGCATGGATAACCCTATGTATGCGAACATGGGTGTCCAACCAGGTTTTCAGGGTGCCTATGGCCAATTTCGAGTGCCTGGAACACAATTTGGTATGGCTGGTTTTTCGCAGCCATACGTAAAAAATGCAGATACGACAAAGAAAACAGTTGATGCAAGTGCTAAAATGAACAATCATGGAGCACCACTGTTACAGGCTCCTGTTTATGATAATGTGGCTCCTTTAAGTCAGCCTAAGGATTACAAGGAAGGTGGGCAGGGAGTGAAGTTTGAAACTTTCAGAGGAACTGAGGATCAATTGAAGGCTTTGACCTTCATACAGCAGTTCGATGCAGCTTATGCTGGAGAAAACTTCACGGAATCTTCAAAGATACGCAAGGTTGCCACTTTCTTGAAAGGGAATGCGCTTCAATGGTGGACCGCATTGTTGAACCAGGGTCAAGCCCCAACAACGTGGGTCCAATTCAAACACCTTTTTGCGCCTGCATGGCTGACAAACACTTTTAAAGTGGATGTGATGACAGAATTGCACGAGTTGAATGCTAAACAGTGTGCGAATCTGGAAGAGTACAATAAACAGTTTTGAGCCGCACTGTTGCCAGTCACCTCTTACAGGTTTGTGCCATTGTCAGAACAGATTGAGAAGTACTGTTGCGGATTACCCAAGAAAATCAAGGACTACTGCATGAAGACTACTGTCATGAATATGTTTCAGTTGATTGAGAATGCAAGAGTGGCCAGCAATCTGTTAAAGGGAGATTCCAATGGATTTAATAGACACAAGAAAGGGTCACAGGGCAAACAATTTTCAGCCAAGGGCAATGTTGTAGCAAAGCCTTCTGAGCCTCCCACAAAGAAGCCCTCCACTGAAGAAGCTGATACGTCCAAGAAGCAGTCTAAATCTTCTTCGGGACAAGGACAAGGACAAAAAAGGCATTTTTTTGGCAAAACTTTTGAAGAAAGAAAAGCTCTTAGGGAGGCAAAGAAATGCTACATTTGTGAACAGAAAGGACATTTTACAAATGAATGCCGACAGAAGAAGTCACAGGATAAGGATGACAAATCAGACCATAAAGGGAAGAAGCCAAAGCCGAGTGCAGGACTTGTTCCAGATTTGGTTGGAGACCAGCCAAACACAGATGCCACGGAGCTATGCAAAGCTTGGGGCAAAGTTAGAGACCAGACAGTGCTGGTTTTCTTTGATCCAAGAGCCCGAGCAAATTTCATATCACCAGAATTGGCATCAAAGTTGGGCATTCGTGCAGAGGAGATGGGTATGACAGGGGAAGCAGGTTTGGCATGCCCAGGTCATTCAGAGCCTGTTACTCCCATTTTGGGAAAGCTTCGTCTGCACATTCAGAGCTATGTGGATGCGGAAGAATTTCATATTATGCCACTTGAGGGCTGTGATGTGTTACTGGGTATCCCATGGTGTTACAGGTTGCATGCTATGGTGGATACTTACAACAAAAAGATTACCCTTGTACATAGAGGAAAGACTCATGTCCTTGATGTAAAGCTTAGAGGTGAGTCTGTTCCAGTTGTTTCTGCTTCTGCTATTTCATCTATAATAAAGAATCATCTTTCTGCGTACTTGATCTTTGCAAAAGAAGTACCTCAAGTTGTATCTAATTTGTCTACCTTAGATAAAGACAGGTCAACTTTTTTGAGTGGTTTCAGTGATTGTTTTTCGGACTCTTTGCCGGGGGAGTTACCTCCTGAGAGACCTGAGGATCATACTATAGATCTTGTGCCAAGTTCTAGTCCACCGAATAGACCACGATACAGGGTTAGTTCTTTAGGGAAAGAGAGAGCTTTCCGTCTTGTAGAGTGTTGTGGTCATGGACAAAGTGAGTGGATATTGTGTGTGCAAATGAATGAGAGTGAGAGAAGGAGAGAGAAGAGATACAGCACCGAGAGGTTTGTAAAACCCTCCTCCGAAGGCCCCACTCTCGTCGGCGAGAGTGGTCTACTTGATTGCACAAATGCGTACAATGCAAATGCAATGGACAGATGCAGGTTGGACTATGCCGATGACGACGACGGTGATGACGACGGCTAAGGCTGAATTCTGGGATCTTCTAGGGCTGAATTCGGGGTCTTCCTTGGGGCTGAAAATGACTGTTTTCTTGTTGTCTTAATGGCTGAGATTCTCTGTTTTTGTTGAGGGACTTTAGGGCTGAGTAAAAACGCTGATGTCCTCTGCTTTTGGCTGCGTTTTTGGGGCGAGATTTCTTGCTGAGAAACGCGGGGACAGCAGAGAGGTTCTGGCTGAAAACTGCAGGTTTTCAAGTGCTAAAGAAACTCCTTACCGGGCTATGCTGACCTGCTGCAAATAGCTTGAGGAAAACGCTGCATCGGCTGAGTTCTCTAGCGTTAGTGGATGGTCAAAAACGCTGATGATCCCAAGGTAAAAACGCTTGCCTTTCCTCTACTTGCTGGCGATTCTTGCAATGGAGAAAACGCTAGGGCAGCCAAGGGGATGGAGAGGGCAGATCTTGGAAACGCCAGGGAGGGAGAGGTCGTCTATGGCGATGGGGTCATGAGGGGGGGTACTGCTGAGAAGTTGCCTGTTGAGCGGGAAGCTCCTGCTGCCTCTTTTGCCAGAAAGTGTGAACTTTGGTTTGCTTATATATTAACTTAGCAAAATTGCCCCACCTACTTTTGTTGGAAAGTCGCTTAAAAATAATAAGTGAAAATAACCAAAAAATAGGAAAATAGGCTAAATGCACTGGAAAATTCCCCTAACTTATGCTAATGGATTCTGATGGGAATTCCGATGATCATGCTGTGTGCAACCGGAGGATATGCATCTATGCTAAGTGACTGAGCATGCACGGTCTACGAATAGACTCACAAAAGTGCCAGATCACTGCTAATCTAGACTTGACTGAACCCTGCTGTGGTGTAGCTTGTCCACGGACACATAGGGTTGGGATGTGTCACGTGACATCCCCTCCTTTTCAAAGTGAGGTACTGATACCCAACTGTATGGCGTCAAGGGATATCGCCAACAGCATCCGGAATCTTGGAAGGGACTCTTCGCCGGCCCACTCTGATGTGTGGGTCGTGCGGTACTTGAACTTCATAAAGGTCTGCAACGCTTGCTTCTTTGGGCCGCGCCGAAAGCGACTCAAAGTCTTCTGTGGCTCCTTCGATGCTTCAACTTCGTCTAGGGTCCTGCTTCTTCCGTCTTCAAGAATCTCCATGGCTGAAAATTCCTGAAACCATCTCCAACACAAAACCATGAACAAACCCATTCCATATAAAGTGAAGGAAAAAAATATTGTCTTTGTTAAAGACTGTGTATGCAATGTAGATGAACATAGAGACAGAGTGACAACCCGTTCATCAAACACATGCAAACAATGCGCTCGAATCTTTTCTGTGTGATCGAAATCCCTTGCCTTGGTGTTCGCCTAGCTAGGGTAGTATCCTGCATTTATGGAAGTTCCTAATGGCGTGGCGCCAAACCTGTCGTTGTTAATTAACTTGCTATGTAGCGTTACTCAATCAACTGTGGCGAATCACAATGGAAATGCCCATGCTTGGTGCTCATACTATCATGTGCTCTTTCAGAAACTGTGTCATGCCAAGGAAGCGACATGGAATGTGACTTCCTTACATACAAACTTTTCACCTTTTCATGAACAATCCACATACATTCGTACTCATCCATGAGAGAAACGTGCTCAACATACAGTATGTCATGCCTAGGAAAAGGGATCACATAACGATGCTGACTAAAGTACAGGAAACCTTCAAGAATGAAACACTCGAACAATGCGTGCATATCAATCATGCGAACACACAATACTTCCTGTGATGGTTCTTTGGACCAAGGCTCGAGAGCCACGATCGCTTCTTCGGAATCTATCGAATCTTCTTGTTCGCATATCAATCATGCGAACACACAATACTTCCTGTGATGGTTCTTTGGACCAAAGCTCGAGAGCCAAGATCGCTTCTTCGGAATCTATCGAATCTTCTTGTGGGGGATTTGTGGACCTCGACTCGAAAGCCAAGATCGATTCTTGGTGATTGACCGAATCTACAATGAGGTTAGCGTCGCTAGAAAAAGCATCTACTAATACATCATCCTTGTGAACAATCACATCTTCTTCATGCAATTCATCATGCTTGTCTTTTTCATCCAAATCATCATGCAAATCATTATCATGCTTCACATAATCATGCAAATCCTGTGTGTCATGCTGTGGAGAAAAAGAGATTGAGAGAATCTCCTTATCCCGAATCCTTTCAATCTTGTCCTGCATAGTAGCAATGAGAGATGGAGAATGAGCAATGTCCTTTCCATGAATGACAATAGGAGAATCACTTTTGGCATTGAGAGTTATAGTGTTAGTCAGAAAATCCATGAGAGCGTCATTATCACCAAACCATCGAATGCCCAAAATCATATCACATCCTGAGAGAGAAGAAACAACAAATCTTCTAGTGAAGGCAGTCTGTTTAATTGCAAATAACACATCAAGGCATTCCTCAGTGATGAGAGCGTCCATACTAGGACGAAAGCCAAAGACCTCGATAGGAGATCTCGGACTAACTTCGAGGCGGGCTCTCTCAACAAGAGAGGAACTGATCACATCATGCATACTACCTGGGTCAAACAATATGACAAAACGGTGCCCCGACGTACGACCATAACATTTAATGAGAGAATTATCAATGGGAGGGTCTTGAGAAACTTTGGACACAATCGTGTTATCATTCATTGCATTGACACGTGTAGTGGGTGTTGTGGGTTCTTTAGATTCATTCGATTCAAGCTTAGGACATGTTCTTTTTATGTGACCCTTAATGTGACAATGAAAAAGGTTTAGCAATTGTGTTAGCCTTACCCTTAGATTCATTGGAAGAATTCTTTGATGAGAGACTGTTGGTAGATTGGTTAGAAGAGTTATCATTCTTACCATTCTGAGTCTGCATGGTACTTGTGGAAGTCTTGTTCTCCTTAGGCTTTCCCTTGTTGTGCTTCATCTCCTGTGCGAGAGCAATCGCTACCGCCTTGTTGAGATCGATTGGATCGAAAACCTCGACATCGTACTTGATATACTCGTCCAATCCAAAGAGAAAAGCCTCTTTGCGCTCATCATCCGACATGCGAAGTTAGGTACCTAGCTGCAAAACACGATTAGAAAAAGACATAACCGGCATACCATTTTGCTTGAGAACGCGCCAATCGTCCTTCAACCGTGCGAAGTACTGAGGTGGCATAAACCGTGCCTTGAGCTTGTCTTGGAAATCAGCCCAACTAAAGGAGAGGGGCGTGAAATCGTCGGCTGCCTCTAGGTGTGCGGCTAGCTGTGTCTCTTGCCATGCGTGGTACCAATTGATGGCATCACCGGCAAGGTACATAGCTGCCGTCAAAACTTTGCTATTTCCTGTCTTCTTAGTTGTCGCAAAATAAGCATTAAATTGATGCAACCAAGAATGAATAACTGTAGCATCCATCTTATCGTAATACTTACTGAAAGTCAACTTTTCTATGACTGGATAGTTGGAATCCGCGTCGTGGCTTGCGTCACTTGACGAACTCTCACGATCTTTGGGTGGTTCGGTGTTCGAGGCTAGGATGTGGGAAATAAATTCTTGATGACGAATCTCCCTTTGAGCCTCTCGTTCATCGCGCTCGCGTTCGAAAGCAAGTCGATTTTCCTCTTGTTTTGCGGCAAGAGCAATGTGCTCACGCTCCTGAGCAAGGCGATTTTCATCGCGCTCGCGGTTCTTTGGCTTCTTGTGCTTATTCTTTGCTTGCGAGTTGTGCCAATGCAACTCGATTCGTTTCTTATTGTTGTGCCATCATGTCCAACATCGACTTGACCATCATCTCCATAGGAGTGAGTGCAACTCGTGGCGTAGATGGCGAAGGGGGAGGGTCAAAAAAGTCTCCTGGTGGGGAAAATCTTCGCCGCCTCTCTCATACTCATCACCTGTATGCAAAGTATCTATTCCGCTTCGGGTGACGACCATGCACTATAATCTTGGGTTCTGAAGTTCGCGAGGAACTTGGGTTCTTGAGGGTCTTCAGGTTATTGAGGTCCTTGATTCGTGAGAATCTAGGGTTCTTAAAGTTCTTGGGTTCTAGGGGTTCTTGAGGTTTTCTTTCGCTTGCAAATTGCGTTGGAGAAGGATCTTCTCTTCACCTGAGTTCTACTCCTTTCTGCGGGCGCACCCCTTGGCGGCCTTGCGCTCACACCAAGGTTGTTTTTTCCCACCTCCCGTCGTTTGGCTAGCCGCTAAGTGCACGGTCCGCTCTCAATGAGTGAAAAGAGACACAAGGGGAGGCTGGACAAGCCCTTCTTTCTTGGCATTCCTATCACTCTTCAACAAAACACGATTAAGAATCGCCACGCCCAAGTAAACTTGGGTTCGTGCAATCACAACAAGCAAAAAAAATTCTTGTGGTTCTTTCCTTGAGTAATGCAAAACACTTCCAAAGCTCTGATACCAATGTAAGGTGCAGCGGAATGAATGTTGTATTTTCTCAAGATTAGTGATCTTTATTGCTCAAGGTTCCTTTTTAGTTCTTTAGGGAAAGAGAGAGCTTTCCGTCTTGTAGAGTGCTGTGGTCACGGACAAAGTGAGTGGATATTGTGCGTGCAAATGAATGAGACTAAGAGAAGGAGAGAGAAGAAATACAACACCGAGAGGTTTGTAAAACCCTCCTCCGAAGGCCCCACTCTCGTCGGCGAGAGTGGTCTACTTGATTGCACAAATGCGTACAATGCAAATGCAATGGACAGATGCAGGTTGGACTATGCCGATGACGACGACGGTGATGACGACGGCTAAGGCTGAATTCTGGGATCTTCTAGGGCTGAATTCGGGGTCTTCCTTGGGGCTGAAAATGACTGTTTTCTTGTTGTCTTAATGGCTGAGATTCTCTGTTTTTGTTGAGGGACTTTAGGGCTGAGTAAAAACGCTGATGTCCTCTGCTTTTGGCTGCGTTTTTGGGGCGAGATTTCTTGCTGAAAAACACTGGGACAGCAGAGAGGTTCTGCCTGAAAACTGCAGGTTTTCAAGTGCTAAAGAAACTCCTTACCGGGCTATGCTGACCTGCTGCAAATAGCTTGAGGAAAACGCTGAATGGGCTGAGTTCTCTGGCGTTAGTGGATGGTCAAAAACGCTGATGATCCCAAGGTAAAAACGCTCGCCTTTTCTCTACTTGCTGGCGATTCTTGCAATGGAGAAAACGCTAGGGCAGCCAAGGGGATGGAGAGGGCAGATCTTGGAAACGCCAGGGAGGGAGAGGTCGTCTATGGCGATGGGGTCATGAGGGGGGGTACTACTGAGAAGTTGCCTGTTGAGCGGGAAGCTCCTGCTGCCTCTTCTGCCAGAAAGTGTGAACTTTGGTTTGCTTATATATTAACTTAGCAAAATTGCCCTACCTACTTTTGTTGGAAAGTCGCTTAAAAATAATAAGTGAAAATAACCAAAAAATAGGAAAATAGGCTAAATGCACTGGAAAATTCCCCTAACTTATGCTAATGGATTCTGATGGGAATTCCGATGATTATGCTGTGTGCAACCGGAGGATATGCATCTATGCTAAGAGACTGGGCATGCACGGTCTACGAATAGACTCACAAAAGTGCCAGATCACTGCTAATCTAGACTTGACTGAACCCTGCTGTGGTGTAGCTTGTCCACGGACACATAGGGTTGGGATGTGTCACGCGACACTCAAGAGAGTAGTTAAGCAATTGTATCTACTCTTTCCATACAGAATTTAGCTAGAGAAGTTTGTGCTTGAGAGTACACTAGAAGACTTCTATGCTTGATATATGTGTCGTAGCCAAGATGGTGGGATTGTTTAATCGTCCAACGCTACATTTCCGGAAGCATGTATATCTTGGATTCCCATCATAGAATATATGTGATATCAAGAGATACCGCACGTACTATTGGCATGCAAGCGAGATCGCTTGCGGTATTTCAAGGGTGGGGTGTGTCACCCGGAGGTGTATTTTTCTTGTTGCCTTCCATAAATAAGTACTAGATAATTTTACTTATTTTTATTTTTACTTGTTTTTCCCGGAACCCTTGAAAAGGTGCAAGTGGACATTGCATGGCCAACGTGAAACGGCCGCGGCCGAATAGGTTTCTCACAGAGGGAGTCTGGGTCGGTCGGTCTGGGACTGGTCGGACCAATTAGCACTGAATTCTGATGAGTATGGAAGCCTGTGTGCGCCAAATGAAGTCTCGGCCACTCGGAAAGTCACTTATAATTTTATAAGTCAATGGGAACTAGAGAATTAACTCAAAGGGGCAAACTGGACACTTGGCAGGAGGAGAGCTGCCTGCAGGACACCTCTGCTAGAGGAGGCACCCAAGAGAGAGAGGGGGCTGATTCTTTACAAATAAGTGACCTACAGTGTGTGTGTGTGAGTAGTGGGTGCAGGTCTACAGCTTTAATGGAAAGCTTGCCTTCTCCTCTGTCTCATGTAGCGCGATGATTTGCTCTCGTGCATCTCTCTCTCCCCTTTGGCACATATGGTAATGCCCCACTAGTTGGGCTACTCAGATGAACATGTACAGTGCTGGGGGTTGCCAAGGCAAGAGCCTTCTGAACAGGAACCGGATTAGCTAATTGCTAATCCCCCACAGGTATGCACAATGCCATCACGAAAGAATGCGAGTTTGGAGAGTTTTCTAGCGTGAAAACTCGTCCAATTCACAGGGGAACTGTCCCATTGTGTGCGGGAGCCCTTGGGACACGCGTAGGCGTGTTCGCTCCGCTAAAAACGATCCGAAACAGGGAATTACAGCTTGCTGTGTTTTTCTGCAGGTTTAGGGTTTTGCACCTAAACTGCAAGGGAACACCGGGGAGACTCGTGAGAGCCTTGGGATGCGTGTACAGGCTTTTGGGCACCCGGCAGTGAAAAACAGGGAATTACAGCCCGCTGAATTTCTGTGACAGCTCACCAAAAAGCTTCCAGATAGCGAGGGAATCCGTCCTAGACAGGTGCTTTTGACCTACAGGGGTTTTTGCGCCGTTATGCTGCCGAAATCAGATGGAAAACCTGTGTTTTCAGCCCTCGCCAGGTTTGGACAGCTTTGTGAAAGCTTGTACTAAGTGGTCAGATCGTCTACCTTAATTTGAATAAAGAAATCCCGAAAGGGGCGCCAGTCTTTGGGGCCTACAGGGTGTCGGCCTCCTGTGCGCAGTGACATTCTAGTCGCTGGTGGACGCAACTGTGTTCTCTTCCCTTCTCAGTGCTCTGTGTAAAGTTAACAGGTAATTGAAATAGTACCGCCCTCTACGTTGTATAGGCTGGTTATAGCAAGCGCAAGACGGCAAAAGGGGGGAGGGGGGTTTGTAAGATTTCCCAAGGATTTTTTATTCCAAATGTTGCTAAGAAATATTTTGGAAATCCAGCATAACTTTTTGGACTAAGACAACTCAGAAAGGAACTCAAAACGGATGAAGTCTATATTTAGACCTATTCCGAGAATATGGGACATCATACACAAGGAACGATGGAATGTGTCATACATGAAGATCAAGACTGGGGATAAGCCTATGCACAAGTTCAAGGCCTAATTTGGGTACACAAACAAGGGGTTGATTACTATGTATGCAAAAAGTTGAGGAAACAAATTAAGTTAAATAGGCAACCTCTTTTTTATCTATAAGGCTGTTATTTCTGGCAATTCTTGCATGGAGACAATGCCATCTCTTTGTCTAATCAACCTCACTTGCAGCAATGGACACATGCCAAAGGTTGCAATGGTGAGCCTACAAGGTCCTTTCTTTTTTACTTACGGCTCTTTTTTAGTGTGTATAGGGTAGTGGCCAGTGAAAGAGGTTCAATTTTATGAGCCTCTCTATCGCCATGGCCATGCATGATTATATACTTAGCTCTTCTACTACGTCTCTCTCCCTCTTCACAAGCTGCCGCCTTACAAGAAAAAAACAAGCAGATTGTGGAGATCTTAGCCTCCCAAAGCCATCATGTTCTCAAGAGCTCCAAACGAAGTCATGATGCAAATGTTTTGTGTGTGTCTCTCGGGGGGGGGGGATCTTCGTGACTAGACAAGGCCTATGTTGATAACTAGTAAGGAAGGAAACCCTCAAATTGAATGAGGCCTTACAAAATGAACAATATGAAGACATCTTAAAAAACTCATAAGCTCATACTAATTATGGCACCTCACACAATATTAATGCACACATTCGATATTCTAGCAGAGACTAATATTAGAGCAACTGATGACATGCATCTCGAATCATCTGTAGAGTGCCCAGTTGATAACCCAATGAAGTAAGCATGAAGAAAGGATCTACCGATGAGCCCTGAAACAACCTCAGAAATTGCAAAAGCCATGCAATTGTCCCCCATATGACAAACCCAACATCAATGCCCACTCTGATCAACAAACAACAAATTGCCCTCCACACTGGCTGAGCATATGTGCAAACCCAGAAATAGTGTCGCAAAGACTTAGGCTGCAAAGTACATTTCTAGTAAGTCGGATCATGACAAGTAATCGCAGCCCAAGTGCCAATAGGCAATCCTGCATGCGTAATCATCCACATAAAATAGCATATCCTATGACTGATCCTGAGGGTCCAAATGTATGACCAAAACTATCGCTGAAAAGCGGGGTAAATGCTCTGATCCTGCCATACCTCTGACTGACGTGGACGGTGAGCCGGGGGACTTGTTCGCAAGATAATCCTCCTCCCAAGGGAGACAATGTACTCCAAAAATGGAAGAGGGACCCACCATCTTCTAAAGAAGGCCACTGCCACTCACCAAGATCCCAGTCCAACTTAGTTGGTGGCCATCCCTCCCATATCCACAACCTCCAAAGTGGTGCCTCGACTAAAGGGAAAATAGGGTCAACACAAGAGCACCTTTCCAAAGAGCCCGCCACTCAAACATGTTGCCAATCGTTGATCAAGAGGCACACCCCCCGTCCCCCCAACACACCCACTATAACAGACTTGGACACTCCAAGTCAAGAATCAACCGCGACAACACCAAATAACCACTTCAAAACAATTCACAGATCACAATAGATTTGCACTGGCCCGGCGGAGTTCCGTGCCTAGAGATATTGGCCCCAAAAGACTGGCGCCCCTTTCGGTATTTCTTTTTATATTAATCAATGTAACTAAGTCAGACTTTGTAAATAATTAATTTATTTACGAGAAAAGAATTATCTAATTAGTTGTGTGCACATCAGAATAGATTTAGCAGTTCTGGGGCCTCAGGTGCGCCCAAGTTTGGGCCAATGCACCTCAGGGAGACCCTAGCAAAAAATACCTTGAAACCCTAGCGATTGGGAAATCGGGTCTTCAATGAAGGGGTAGATAGTAGCCTCAGATTTCAGGCTCAGAAAATTACGCGCGCTAGTGCAAGCACAGGAATGAGACGGGGTCCTTAGAATAATAACCCTAAGGCCTGATTATTTTACGGCCTTAGGATAAGTTAGTTAAAAGTATTCTTAAATGATTTTGCACTGGACCAAATGGCCGGACAAGTGCGAACAGGTAATGCTAGAGCATTGCTGGTACGGCAATGCGCTAGGGAGCATATAAAGTTTTCATTTGTTGCATCTATGTGTGCAGTTGTGCACTTAATTGCACATTTTATTAACTAGCATAGGATTTTTAAAGTCAAAAGTTGAATGGTTTTTAAATTTTAAAGTAAGTGTGCCACTTGGCACACTTTCCCATGCAATCTCTCTCTCTCTCTCTCTCTCTCTCTCTCTCTCTCTCTCTCTCTCTTCATCTAGCATCTCTCGCCTCTTCTGGGAGGCTATAAGAGAGCAGCCCCTCCCCCTCTTGCCAGGTTGGCAGTGCACTACCCCCCCCCCCAAGTTGACCATCCTCTACGCAGTGAAGCTCTCCATTGAAACTTGAGAGCAGCACCTTGTGGTGTATGTGGAGCCTCTGAGCACCCATCACCTAGAACAAGGCCTCTCATGGTTGCTTGCAGCTTTGGGAGAAGTTTCATCGCGTAAAGTAGTAGAAAACTCTTTTTCTCCCTTGTCTAGCTACTGCAAATTCCCTGTTTTCAGCCCCTAATCACTTGTATTAGGGTGAATTTCAGCAAAGTCTTAATACACCAAGTTTGGAGCATTGCCATCGCGAAAAGGACCTCCAATTTGGCATTGGAACACACTCAGGTAACAATTTCTGGTTATGTGCGAAAAATTACAGCAAGCGTGTGTGTGTGTGTTTTGCATGTTTCTGTGGTTGGTTAATTGCAGGAATGATTACGTCCAAAGTGGTACAGTTAGCGGAAGATAGACCCTCATTCGTGAGAGCTTCCGATGAGTTTTGTGGAAGGTAGACTCTCCCCTACGAGAGCTTCCCAAAATCTCGCAGAAGAGGATAGATCCTCTCGGTAGTCAGAGAGCAGTTCTTCTACTCTCTCAGTCAGAAGCAGAAAAAGGCCAAGAAAGAATAGATGACGGGCTTTCGCCCCGTTCCTGTGCTTGTAAAGATTCTCCTTAGTAATAAAGATATTCTCTTTATGGGGGGGGGACCAGCCCATCTTCTGGTCCCCAATGAAGTGTCAAGCTTTCTCTCTCTCTCTAATTCTCTTGAGTATTTGAAATGCAATTAAACGTCAGTTTACCCTTCCGTATTTTTGTGACAATCAGATCAAAGTACAAGAGAGTGGCTAGGATTCCACTCTCAGACTCTGCGTCCAGATGCCCTACGAAGTGACGCCCTCACCACTTATTTAAAGGTTACAAGGGATGCCCAAGAGCAGAGCCCCAAAAAGCTTCAAAATCAAAAGCTCTGAAAGCCCAAAAGCATCTGCACTTTCTCTCTCTCTCTGAGAGTCCCAAAGAAAAAACAAAAAGGCTTTTTCTCTCTCTCTTTTTGAGAGTTTCACTGAAAGCAAAAGCATCCTCTCTCTTTCTCAATTGCGTAGACCAAAAAGTTGCTTTTCTTCAGCGCGGATTCCGCCGCAAATCACAAAATTCCGTACTGCTGCTGCCACGTGGCACCCCCGGCAGAAATTAGGGTTTGCTGACAGAAATTAGGGTTTCAGCCAGAATTTAGGGTTTGCTGCAAATTAGGGTTTTTGGCAGTTTTCAGGGTTTGCAAGGATTTTAGGGTTTCAGCCTGAAATTAGGGTTTGTCCGTAGCCACGTCATCACTTTGTGACATACCCCCCTCTTGAAAGCATTGTAATCGACCGCGATTACGCCTGCAAAACTGACAAAAGCCATAAACCGTCTTAGTAGACACTGACTGTTAGTACCTACGTACTAGGAACACGCATCTAGCACATGTACCAAATCGACAGTCACATCACACGACATCACAGGACGAGACATCACACGACATTCAACATTCATTCGGATCTTAGACCATGATTTATCGGCAATGTAGCTAGCAATCACATCTAGGTCCAATCAGGACCTCATCGATGTCCGATTGACTAACCCCTATTGCAACCATGTCTATTCGAGATCAATCAGACCAAAATGCTGCAGTCATTTCGTGTCACATGACACATCCGACCCTATGTGTCCCTCGACAAGCTACACCATAACAGGGTTCCCGTCAGTCCAGTCAAGTTAGATTAGAAGTGATCTAGCACTTTTGTGAGTCTATTCGTAGACCCTGCATGCCCAGTCACTTAGTGTAGATGCATATCCTCTGGTTGCACACCACATAAGCATAAGCATTTCCATTAGATTCCATCAGAGTCAGTTTGGGGATATATAATATATAAGCAAACCCAAGTTAGCACAATAGGGTAGATGAGCAAGGAGCACAGCAGGCTTCCAAGCAACAGGTGTTCCCTCCCTCTCTCACCAAGATCCTCCCTAAGCCACCTTAGTGAGGCCACTCCACCATCAGCCCCAGCGTTTAATCATCGCCATCCTCTCACCCTCCCTTGGCGTTTCTCAAGCATCAGCCATCGCCATCAAGCTCCCATCATTGGCGTTTTTACCCCAGCAGGCCATCGCCAGAAAAGCCTTTCCCCTTGGCGTTTTCATCCCCTACCGGCAGCCATACCTAGCGTTTTGCTAACGCCAGCATCCCCTGCCAAGCAGCAGCGTTTTCAGCCACAAAAACGCAGCCTAAGGCCTGATCCAGTTAGCGTTTTCAGCCTCCGACTTCAAGCCAAAAAAACGCAGTATTGTCCTGCTTATCCTCAGAGTTTTTACCATCCCTACATGCCTCGACAAATCAGGGATTTTCAGCCATAAAAACAGTAGTAAAAACCAGTCATTTTCAGCCCCCAAAGTGATCCAGATTCTCAGCGATTACCCCTTTGTGGACAGCAGATAGAAGAGAACCAAATTCAACCCTGAAGTCATCGTCGTCGTCATCGACATAGTCCCCGTTTGCATCAGTCCATGCATCATCATTGTACACCTTTGTGCAATCAAAAGTAGACCACTCTCGCCGACGAGAGTGGGGCCTTTGGAGGAGGGTTTTACAACCTCTCGGGTGTCGTATCTCTTCTCTCTCCTCCTCTCAGTCTCACACTTGCACGCACAATATCCACTCACTTTGTTCGTGATCATAGCACTCTCCATAAAGACGGAAGGCTCTCTCCTTCCCTAAGAACTAAAAGGAACCTTGAGCAAATAAAGATCACTAATCTTGAGAAAATACAACATTCATTCCGCTGCACCTTACATTGGTATCAGAGCTTTGGAAGTGTTCTGCATTACTCAAGGAAAGAACCACAAGAATTTTTTTTGCTTGTTGCGGTCGCACGAACCCAAGTTTACTTGGGCGTGTCGATTCCTAATCGTGTTTGTTGAGGAGTGACAGGAATCCCAAGAAAGAAGGGCTTGTCCAGCCTCCCCTTGTGTCTCTTTTCACTCATTGAGAGCGGACCGTGCACTTAGCGGCTGGCCAATCGACGTGAGGTGGGAAAAAGCAACCTTGGTGTGAGCGCAAAGCCGCCAAGGGGTGCGCTCGCAGAAAAGTGTAGAACTCGGGTGAAGAGAAGATCCTTCTGCAACGCGATTTGCAAGCAAAAGGAAACCTCAAGAACCTCAAGACCCTCAAGAACCAAGTTCCTCGTGAACTTAAGAACCAAAGATCCTAGTGCATGGTCGTCACCCGAAGCGGAATGGATACTTCGCATACAGGTGATGAGCATGAGAGAGACGACGAAGGATTCTCCCCACCAGGAGATTTTTCCAACCCTCCCCCTTCGCCATCTACACCACGAGTCGTGCTAACTCCTATGGAGATGATGGTCAAGTCAATGATGGACATGATGCTGGCACAACAAGAAACAACTCGCATTACGATGGAACGAAATGAAAGAAACGTACTACAACAACAAGAAGCGACTCGCCTTACTTTAGAAGCGAATCGAGTTGCGCTGGTACAACAAGAAGCAAATTGCCTTGCTTTCGAACACGAGCGCGATGAACGAAAAGCAGAAAGGGAGGCCGAGCGTGAAGCTCAAAGGGAGCTACGAACCCAAGAATTTATTTCCGAAGTACTAGCCTCGAAGACCGAACCACCTAAAGATCGTGGGAGTTCCTTAAGTGGTGCAAGCCACGATGCGGATTCCAACAACCCAGTCACCGAAAAGTTGACTTTCAGTAAGTATGATGGTAAGATGGATGCTACGGTGATTCATTCTTGGTTGCATCAATTTGATGCTTATTTTGCAACAACTAAGAAAACAGGAAATAGCAAAGTTTTGATGGCAGTTATGTACCTTGCCGGTGATGCCATCAATTGGTACCACGCATGGCAAGAGGCACAGCTAGCCGCGCACCTAGAGGCAGCCGACGATTTCACGCCCCCTTTTAGTTGGGCTAATTTCCAAGACAAGCTCAAGGCGCAGTTTATGCCACCTCAGTACCTCGCACGATTGAAAGAGTATTGGCGCAATCTCAAGCAACATGGTATGCCAGTCATGTCTTTTTCTAACCGTGTTTTGCAGCTAGGCACTCAATTACGCAAATCGGATGACGAGCGCAAAGAAGCTTTTCTCTTGGGTTAGACGAATACATCAAGTTTGATGTCGAAGTCTTTGACCCCGCGGATCTCAACAAGGCGGTAGCAATCGCTCTCTCCCAAGAGATGAAGCACAATAAAGGAAAGCCTAAGGAGAACAAGTCTTCTCAAGGGACCTCTCAGAATTCTCAGAACACAGATAATGGTAAGAACAGTAAGAATGGTAATTCTTCTAGCCCTTCTTCCTCTAATTCCTCGGAAAAGAACTCTAACAATGAATCTAAGGATAAAGCTAAAGCACCTGCAAAACCTAAGCTAACCCTTGATGAAAAAGCTTCACAAGGAATTATAGGAGGATACATCATGGCTGAAGAACAAGTGATTTATGCTAAAGAAGGTAGATGTTTTCAATGTCGGCTTTGGTTAACTATCGGCTTGCTAGTCCTACGTGGCCTTTGACTTGCTTTTCCACGGTGGCATTCGACATGCACGCTGGCAACATACCCTCCAGCTATGAGCCGCCGGCGACGAGCCATGGATTCCATGTGACGGCGAGCGCGAGCAGCCGTGGACCCCATGAGCCAGCGAGCCGCTCTTGCAGTGAAGGCTCTTAGGCGCCTCTGACTTTTTCTGTCTCTGGCCAACTCGCCAGCTCTCTCTCTCTCTCTCTCTCTCTCTCTCTCTCTCTCTCTCTCTCTCTCTCTCTCTCTCTCTCTCTCTCATGGCGGACACTTGCTGTTCTGATGGCGGACACTTGCTGCTATGGTGAGGGCTTGCCACTACTGCCCCCACAAGCTTGCGCCCTTGTCCTACAGGCTCCCGCACTCCAATTGGGTGCCCACAGGCTCGCGCCACTCCCCCCCCCCCCCCCCCCCCCAACTCGCGCCAGCGCCACCCTCCCCAGGCCCCTACCTGGTCAGCAGCGGGCTCATTTTTTAGTACCTGTTGCATTTTTGACTGCTCACACCAAGCTTGGACAAGTCAAGCCCTACACGCAAGCCCTTTTCCATGAATGCAGGTCCAGCCATACGCACAGGAATTACACACAGGAATTCTGTGAGAAAGAAGTTTTCAAAAATACAATTTCAGCAATTTTTCACAGAAATTTTGCAATTCTTGCAACTTTTTCAGAAGTACAGAACAGGTGCTTTGTGCAAACCGACACCGAGACGGGCCCGACATGGTGAAAGGAGTGACCAAAGAAGAAATGGCCAAGATGGACGACAAACTCCACACCACAATCAAAGAGAACAAGAAGTTGGTGGACTCCACCATCAACACTATCATCAACCGCCTCTCCAAGCTTGAGAAAGAGGTGGAAGCCTTGCATAAGGAAAAAGAAGAATGGACCAAGGAGAAAGAGACTAAAGAACAAGAGCACAAGAAGGAGACCGACAAGTGGAAAGGAACCCAAGAGGAATGGAACAAGGAGGAGGAGGAAATGCAAGAACAAATGGCCATCCTCAAGGCCTCCATCGCTTCCCTCACCCCCAAAGAAGGGGAAATCAATAATGAAACCAAATGGGCCATCAAAGAGGAGCTCACTAAAGCCCTCACCGAACGCTTGGAAGACACTCTCGCAACGAAAGAGGGATGGGTAGAAGTTGTCAAGAAGAACATCAAGAAAGAAGCAAAAGAGGATGCACACAAGGAAGAAGCTCTCCTTGTACACACCACACTCGAAGAGGAAAAAATGTGCCATGCCCGTCGCCTCAACATACGAGTCACCGGCATTGAAGAAGTGAAGGACTCCATCCCCGAGAAAGATGGCAAGACTTTATGTACCACTCTTGGATACAAAATAGAGGAATCAACCCCCTTCACCAAAGCTTGGCGAGCCGGCAAAGACCCCATCAAGAAGAGGCCTCTTATCCTCCAATTTTCATCGGAGGAAGCACGGACCCTTTTCATTCGAAAGAGGGTAATTTTACAAGGTCTCACGGGCCCCCCCATCTACCTAGATGATGACCTCACAAGGATGCAAGTAGAGCATAGAAGAGCATGCATGCCTCGGATACAACAAGCGCGTAAAGAAGGAAAACGGGCCTCCTATCGCCACGGTCCCGTCATCATTGATGGCAAAGCCGTAGCATAGGGACTCGCAGCCTATGAGACACTATACGAGGAGATAGACATGGCAGTTTGGAACTGCAATGGCTCTTTGTGGACACATCCTGGGAGACTGGAAGAGGTGATGCATGGTAGAGACATCGTTCTCCTCACAGAGACACACGAGAGTTCAGAGAGAGGCCTACCCCGAGTACAGGATTACCAATGGGAGTCTACACACAGGAAGTGTACACGGCACAACACTTCTAGAGGATCTAGCGGAGTAGCAGTCCTCTACCGCCGCTCACTTCATAGCAGGATACAGATAGTAGCACGCGATTCAGAGGCACGCTACATGTGGATACGGATTGAGCTATCTGAGGAGCACATCCTCTACATCGTCGTATGCTACTTTGTTTGCACAGACAGGTGGAGGGGAGACAGAGGAAGTACACACACACGGAGGAGAGGAGGAGGATGATACACACTCACCATATGCATGTCTTAGGGACGAGATCATGGAGTACTCTAGACTGGGTGAAGTCTTCCTCACGAGGGATTTCAATGCCAGGACACAGAGTAGACAGTGTGATATTTACGACTTCAACGACCCAGAGCTACTCTCCACTATGGAGGACACAGGGGCAGAGAGGATCTCTAGTGATACCACCACACCCACACCATATGGGAGGCACCTACTTCGCTTGGGATCACAGCACCGTCTCGTTATCTATAACGGGATGGCGCAATGGCCATCATCTGGCGGCCTGACTTGTATACCGCCATCAGTAGCCAGCGAAGGTAGTACAGTGGACTACATCATTGGCTTCAGAGAGACAGCCCACCTACTCACATCCTTCACCATCCCACCACTGCCTATTGAGGCTGACCACGCATATTTTCCCCTCTCTCTCACTGGCTCACCCATCTCACATACACCACCTACATCCACACCATACACCACTATACACTTCACACATGAGCTAGCCCACGTTTACTCATCACATGTATATGAGGGGATCTACACTCTCGACCCAGACACACCACTCTCTACACTCACTAGCCAGCTCTCAGCAGTTCTACACACCTCAGCCCTCAACTGCTTTCCACACACTACCCACAGTGGCCGAACCCCCCCCTCTGGGAAGATGCCCCAAAATCGCTGGTACGACGGGGAGTGCAGAGATCTATACAGACAGCTACGGGCTCGACGAGCCTTAGAGGAGATTACTGAGAGCGAGGTCAAACGACAGATGAAGGCCATCACACGCCGTAAACGGCGGGCCTTCGAGGAAGCACAGAAGCTTGAGCTATACCACCTTCTTATGAGTACAGACTGCGCCACAGCATGGAAGATTCTGAGAGAGCCACGCCCCACCACCCCCCTGGAGGACCCCCAGATTTGGCATGATTATGCCGAGCGCTTGTACCAAATACCTCGGCAGCCACTGATCCCAGAGCCATCTGATCCTCAACCTACCACCTCGACTTTCTTCACATCTAGCATGGTGGAGAGGGCCATCCGACGCCTTCAGCATGGCCGATCAGCAGATCACACTGGACTACAGAGTGAGCACTTGATATATGCAGCAGACACTCTTTCCCCCTTAATAGCAGGTCTCTTCAACCGTGCCTTGGTTGAGGGACTACCAGAGGAGTGGACTATGCACACCATCGTGCCTATCCACAAGTCTGGCGACACCCTGGATCCAGGGAACTACAGGATTCTCATGATTGGCCACACACTAGCCAAACTATATGGGGTTGTTCTTGAGGCAGAGCTTAGCCCGCATGCAAAGGCATCAGGGATACGAGCGTCAGGACAGGGAGGCTTTCGACGCACTTTCTCGACTATCGACCACATTTTCGTGCTTCGCTGCCTGATCAATGGAGCGAAAGCACGGAAGAGGAGACTCTACTGTTGCTTTGTGGATTTCCGCAAGGCCTTTGACACTATCCCTAGAGAGAGACTCTTCCAGCGCCTTCAGGAGCTACAGATACCATCTGAGATGATATGGGCCATTCATTCTTTATACGCACAGGTCTCTGGTAGAGTGCACTGCCCAGGTGGACTATCGGATTCCATTGCTAGCACTATTGGTGTGAAGCAAGGATGTCCCCTCTCCCCGACTCTATTTGGTCTCTACATCGACGAGATATCAGATTACATTCTACGCGCAGGAGGGGCGGGATCAGACTTGGAAGGTATACCAGTACATATTATGCTTTATGCTGATGATATCATCCTAGTTTCTGAGACACAGGAGGGACTACAGAGCCACCTACGAGCCTTGGATGATTTCTGCACACATCGAGGGCTCACAGTGAACCTTGGCAAGACCAAGGTCATGATCTTTCACACCTCCAGGATAGTGCGGAGCCGAGCAGTACTCACAGCAGCAGGCGGACAGGTCGATGTGGTTGATTCATATGTATACCTGGGGGTGACTTTCACTGGCACCACTGGTAGATTTTCCATGGCACAGGCAGCCCAAGACCGGCTTACACGAGGATATGCAGCACTGGCCACCTTGGAGCGCAGATGCCATCAGGCCCACTTCCAGGAGCCCCGCACCAAGGGGTGGCTTTTTGACACTCTAGTCACACTTGCCATGATGTATGCAGCCGCTGTATAGGCTCCAGGGCTATCCGCATCCCTATGGACACAGATAGAGCACCCACAGATCATCATGATCTCCCGTTTTCTCTACAGCAAACCCTCAGTACCACATGATATCATCAGAGCAGAGCTAGCTACCCCATCGATGCTAGTAGAGGCTCTCTTTCAGACAGTTTGTTTCATACAGCGCATGCGAGAGCTCCTACCAGACAGACTCACCCGCAGAGCTTTTGAGGCATCGATACAGCTCCATCAAGAGGGGGACACGAGGGCATGGTACTCACAGGTCATAGAGTGGTTTACATCCCATGGCTTGGACATCACGGATCTGCCCCCTTTTCAGTATGATCCCGACTCCCCTCACATACGCCTCTCACACATCGAGAGGAATCGAGTTCTCAGACAGGATCTCTGGCAGCTATACATCAGGGAGACATGGATCACACCCAGAGAGCCTCTTCCCACGAAGAGGCAGTACTACAGAGACCACTTCCTCACTATTGTAGCAAATGGTTTCATCCAGAGACCGAGATACATGGATGTCTATATGCCACATAGAGCACGGGTCGCCATCAGACAGCTCAAAGTATCATCACACCAGTAGAGATTGAGGCAGGGAGAGCGGCACATGTCCCCAGAGCAGAGAGGATATGCAGACTTTGCACAGCAGAGGTTGAGAGCGAGGAGCATTACGTATGCAGATGTAGAGCATATGAGGAGATTAGAGGCAGATATCTGACCTTGTTTGCAGATCAGCCCACTCTACATCAGATCTTTGAGTCCAAAGACCAGCGACAGCTCGGCCGCTTCCTCATAGAGGCACAGCAACATCGGGACTCCCTCCTCCAGGCAGCACTAGGGATGAGAGACGAGCGCTAGACGCAGCTCACGGACTTTTTCCAGAGGACCATAGCAGCACCATCACTTTCGACCACCCAGAGAGGAGTGACTCTACAGCAGGCTGAGGAGGTCCGAGCTCGCAGACGCCCACGCACACATGGACGTAGGGCACCCCGCCTACAACAGAGAGAGATCCAGGAGATCCAGGAGCACTACTACAGATCCTTGGAGGAGCGACGTACTCGGGCTTTTGCAGATCCAGCCGCCATCTTACGCGGATTGTCCGCACCCTACCCATCCATGCATCATGTATTACACCCTAATTATGGGACTGGATGGAAGTAGAGATAGGATAGCATCTCATGATTGTATTTACCCCACCGTATAGGATTGCATCTCTCCCCCAGTTTTTGGAGGTCCACCCCCACCCTCTTTGTATCACCTCTCCCCAGACATTACACAGGATAGTTTACTTTTACTTTTGTACCCTTTTATCCTTTCTGGATACACAGAGGACACCCACCTCATGTACTTTGATTTGTCTCATAGGCCGATTTCGGCCTCTTTATAGACGTTAAAAAATCTCTCTCTCTCTCTCTCTCTCTCTCTCTCTCTCTCTCTCTCTCTCTCTCTCTCTCTCTCTCTCTCTCTCTCTCTCTCTCTCTCTCTCTCTCTCACACACACACACACACACACACGCTCTCTCCCTGCATTGCTTCTCTCATTGCTGTGATGCAACTCGTTAACTCTCCAGGGCAAGCTTAGCTAGCCGAGCTCACCACGCCCCCAGGAGACCTGCAGTTTGGTGAGATTCTCTCTCTCTCTCTCTCTCTCTCTCTCTCTCTCTCTCTCTCTCTCTCTCTCTCTCTCTCTCTCTCGGCTTGCTCTCTATCAGCCCTCTCTATCTCTGCGTGTGTGCAGCACTTGTATGGCTGAGCCGGACACCTTTTAATGAAGGTCGAGAGAGAGAGAGAGAGAGAGAGAGAGAGAGAGAGAGAGAGAGAATGGCAACTAAACTTTCATGTTGAATTTTACCAGTCAAGTATGTCTCGATACGGCTTGTGTCGTCGCAACGGCAAGGTGGCCATGATAGGTTATTGCAAGACACCCATCGATTTGTGTACACCACCTGCTTTCGGAAGCCATGATCAACCCATTAATCTTTGTACGCCAACCCCTGACAAGTCATACATTGTGCATGAAGAACTGGGGATGACTAAGTCGATGCTCGTAAACGACAAAAAGATCGATGTGCCTAAAGCTAATGAGGAAGCTACAAGAAAGGTAATCATTTGAATGCAGTTAATTAATTTGTATAGCTTGACACTAAATTTACTCTTCTTTGATATCATGCTTTTGTTTTGTAGGACACCACATCAAGCGACATTTTGGAAATGTGTTGTCAAGGAAGTCATAAACACTCCTTTGTCGACCCGTACACTCTTAGACGTTCTACTCGTCTTAAAGCGCAAAAGAGCAATGACAATGGTGCCCCTTCTATCCCAAGGCGTTCTGAACGGCGAAGAGGACCAAGGGCATTGCAAACTCTTGCATTCCTTTTCATTTTTGAGTCCCCTATTGTAATATTTGGTTTAGAATCACTTTTGTTTGAAATGTTGGTTGTATCACAATGTTGTTAATGTAATCCATCCCTCTTTCGGCCAAACTTTGAGGTCTTTTACATTAGTGTTCAAGCTTGATGCCAATGATGTTTTTTTGGGGTGTCTTCATTTTTGTCTCTAAAACGCTCTCTCTACACTCTTCCTTTGTACATCTCTCTCTCTCTCTCTCTCTCTCTCTCTCTCTCTCTCTCTCTCTCTCTCTCTCTCTCTCTCACACACACACACACACACACACACACACTAAATGCAAGCCCCCCCCCCCCCCCCCCCCCCCCAAAAAAAGTTGTAAATCACATACCATTAACTGATCACACGCCAACACAATATTTAGGGAGATCCTTCTCTACTCACATTAGCACACTTAATGCAAGTGTTTGTCTCCCTCAATAGAACATTTAAGCTCTCTCTCTCTCTCTCTCTCTCTCTCTCTCTCTCTCTCTCTCTCTCTCTCTCTCTCTCTCTCTCACACACACACACACCAACTCAAATGTCAAAGAAATATTTAGGCGCTCTCTCTCTCTCTCTCTCTCTCTCTCTCTCTCTCTCTCTCTCTCTCTCTCTCTCTCTCTCTCTCTCTCTCTCACACACACACACACACACACACACACACTTAGACAACAGAATCATGAGCTGAGAGACTACGAGATTAAGAAATTAAAGTAAGGAAATAACATGTTGTTATTAATGAGTACTTAAGTGTCTACATCCAATGAGTAAGGTGTTCTCTCTTCTTTCTCCGCGCGATCATCTAGCTTCTGTTGCATGGTCTGCCTCCTTTTCCTTGCCGATGATGTGAATGGGGTGACTATCGCTTCTTTGTTGATTTGTGATACTCTCCTTCTCCCAACCCTCTTCTCTATAAAAGGTTGTGCTCTCTTCAAAGTATTACCAAAAGCATCTTCGGTGGCAACAAAACCTGTTGTTTGTTGATAGGCATCCTCTTTTCGTGCTTTTAGTGTGTTTAGTTGTCCAATGCTCATCATCATCATAGAAGAAGCTTCATCTATCAAGTCATTGTCATCACACACTAATGATACAAGCTTCTGAAAGAGAATCTTCAATCCCTTCCTTGTGTCAACATTAGGCTGCTCCTCTTCCAAATTTGTTCCCTCATTGTAAAATCCAATGTGCTGCACATTTTCTGGGGCACCCTCTTCGTCATGTGATTTGATAGAGAGTGCTAGCCTACCATGGAGATCTTCTACGTGTCTTCCATACATCTTCAAGCACATATCCTTTAAAGAGGAAGAAGACACACCTGATACAAGCATGACCTTTATTTGGTGTTTGCAAATGTTTCCCACTTCTGACCAAGCGCATGTGCAACATGCCCATATGCTCTCGGGGTTGTATACAGTGAGCACAATCTTGGGGTTTGATGCACTTTGCACTAGTGCATGCCTGCCATTCTCCCCAACAATCATAGATACATGCTCATCGGGAATTTTGATTGCCCTCTCAAAGGAATTTTCCACAAGATTCTCAATGGCATTGTTACGAAGAAAACCTTGATCTTTCATCATTTGAACGTACCCATAGAAAGGAAGAGCCGCAGAGGTTAATTTGTGTAGCAGCCAGTCAACTCTACGGCCAGCCATCTTCCTCGAGCTCCCAAGAAATTTTGACTTCAACACACCATGGTAGGCTTCAATGGCCCCATTTGTCTCTTGTCCTTAATGTGGGAGTGTCCTGGCTGCACGCACCCACATGTCTACAAACAAAAGCACATATATTGTCAAGCCAAGAACGGCAAATAAAGCATTTTCACCAAGAAAGTGTTCCACCATACATACCAATTTTTGAGAGCCAATATGTTTTGAAGTACTCAACGAAGGCCTCCTCCCCATGGTATTCAAGGAAGAAGGAGGCTAGCATGCCTTGAATGCGTTCTCGTGTTTCCACCTCAGACGTGCTTGAAGGTCCTTGCATGTGCATGATCACTCCAAGGCTATGGAACATGGAAGCCCTTGTTGGCCAACCCCGTACCTTTCTAACAAGATGCTTGAGCCAACATCGCCGCACATGCCACAAGCACAAGTAGATAGGCACATTGAAGACATGCCTGTACTCACATTGAAAGCAATGAGCAATCAAAGAACAATGAGCAACATGTATATATCTACATGGTAGAAGGAGACGTAATACCTAATTGCAGAAATTTATGTCTCTGCATCATCCACCATGAAAGCAGAAGGTTCCCAACATTTATGGTAATCAAGCATAGAATCTCTAAATTGTGACAGCCATAAACAAGTCACCTCCATCGTGGCACTTGAAGTCAATACCCAAGCTACGGGCACGCCATTGCGATGGGCATCGAACACCAAGATAGTATACAAGTGAAACTATAAACGACAATGAGGCACATTTGATTATGCTAGCAATTAAAGGACATGCAAGTCGAGGATTGATGTACATACCTTGTATTTGTTTGTTCCGAATGTAGCATCCATCGCGATAAGGTTGTTATCACCATACATTTTGCACATCTCCCTTTGCCATGCCAATTGAATGCCAAGAATGAAATCCTTGCTATGTGTGAGGTCTTGCTCTTGGTAGATGAAAACAATAGCCTCATTCTCAAGACACCACCGCCTCGTGCTCTCGGCATCGTCCTCATGCAGTTGAATTGTCCCAGCCGCTATCTTTCGTGATATGTTGAGAATGTCACGTATGGAGAGAAAATCATCTCTCGTGGTAGAATGGAGGGGATCCATAGTGAGTTGATTGTGCAATGCTTTAATATGTCCATCCAATACCTGTTGAGGAGTCAACCCTCGCCGGAGTAGATTATACACCCATAATTTCTTTTCCTTCGACACCCACGCAGAGAACAAGATTTGAGAACCCTCACCATGACAAACCAAATCATCCTTATCAGTATGATAGGGATGGACATATGAGATCAACCCAAGGCTTTGATCACGTGCCAAGCGGCTAATATTGAAATGGCACTGACATCCTCTCTTGAAGAGGCTTTTATTGCGTCGCCTTCGAGTTTTCTTGTTTATGCCAGCCTCACTTGGTAATGATGCAGCATGGGCATTGCTAGAATGAGGGGTAGCAACATGTCGCTCGTCGTGCGGACCATAAGCACACCAAAACCTACAAGTTAGAATTGTGAGACCAATGCTAAAAAACACCTAGTAATGATTGAAAAAACTAGGAGGTTACCGATAATCATTTGGCACTCACACAATCTTTTCAATCCATGCATCATTGAGCAACCTCTTCTTTTCATCCGTTGGATGATGATGGTGAGTGTACTTCTTGAACACAATATCATAGCCATCAATTTTACCTTCGCCGTGCACGAAATCATCAACTCGTGACCATGGGATAATTGCCTGTCGCATAACCTTGTACTTCGAGCGCGCGTCATGCACAAGTGTCCATTGTAAAACGCCAGCAACCATGGGGATTTGCAAATTTTGCATCGTGTGTGTGTGTGTGTGTGTGTGTGTGTGTGTGTGTGTGTGTGAGAGAGAGAGAGAGAGAGAGAGAGAGAGAGAGAGAGAAGGGAGATTGGGGCTTAGCCAATTATGCCATGAATTAATAGGCCCTCATATAAGCCCATTCAATTAAAATCTCTCAATTTATCAATAGAGAGAGAGTGTGTGTGTGGGTGTGAGAGAGAGAGAGTAAGGGTTTTTGCTTGCAGGGAGGCAGGGAGGGAGAGCTCTGCTAATGAAGTTGTGTGTGTGTGCACTCTCGCTTTTATGAGCTTAAAAGTTAGCCTTCTTAGCCTTGGGAGCATTGATTAACAAAAACAAAAAATTGACGTGGCCATTTGCCAGCGGCCCTACAAGCGCCGAATAGAGAGAGTGGCGGGCCCAAACATGCGAGTTCTTGCAGGCGACGGGCGCTCAGACGTGAGCCGTAGGAATGACGCTTGCATGACGTGGCCGGCGACGCTCCTTGGTTTCACTGCACTCCACGGAAAGCTTGGCCAGCGTGGCTCGGCCTGCGTGGAGCTCGACGCCCTACTAGAAAGGCAAGTCAAAGTGCCATGTAATCTAGCAGGCCGAAATATAACCAGAGCCTTCAATGTCACGTCAAGGGGCACATTAAGAAGGCCTATCCTAAGACAGTCCCACCTAAAGAACCAAAGGCACCCACAGCTACCACAAGCACTGTCACAACACAACCTGACTCTAACACACACATTCATGAATCTCTCTTGAAGTGTTATGGTCATGTAAAGGGGCAGCATTTTATCATATTGTTTGATCCATGCAGTATGCATGATGTGATTAGTCCCCTTCTCGTTGAGAGAGCCCGCCTAGAGCTTAGTCAAAAAGCTCCTCTCGAGGTTTCTGGCTTCGCTCCTGGTATGGACTCTCTCATCACGAAGGAGTGCCTTGATGTGATGTTTACCGTTCAACAAGCTTCTTTTCGTAGGAAATTTCTTGCATCTCCTCTCTCAGGATGTGATAGGATTTTGGGCATTAAATGGTTTCGTGAACTTGACGCTCACATTAAATTTGGTGCTAACACGATCACTTTACATTCCGACACTGATTCTCCCCTCATCATTCGTGCTGAGGAGGGCTTGCATTCCTTGCCTCTCATCTCGCATGTACAGGTAAAGCGTGCATTACGACGAGGAGCACAAGCGGCATTCATCTATGCTGCTCCAGTTTCCCAGAGCATTCAGGCTCCAGGTAAGTATTCGGAGTTGTTTACGAAGTTTAAACATCTCTTTTTGCAGGATGATCTTCCACCTCGTCTCCCACCCGAGCGGCCGGAGGACCATCGCATCGAGCTTATGGAGGGAGCACAGCCTGTCAGTAAGGCTCCCTATCGTTTGAACAAGTCACAAGAGGAAGAGTTAGAGCGACAACTCACGGAGTTGGTGGCTAGAGGATTCATACGTCCTAGTGTAAGTCCTTTCGCTGCCCCTATTTTGTTTGTTCTCAAGAAGGATGGTTCGTCTCGTTTGTGTGTTGATTACAGGGCATTAAACAAGATGACCGTCAAGAACAAGTTTCCGATGCCTCGCATTGAGTATATCCTTGATAGGCTCAATGGGGCAAAGGTTTTCAGCAAGGTCGATCTCAAAAGTGGATACCATCAGGTACGGGTATTCAAAGGCGACATTTTCAAGACCGCCTTTCGCACCGAGCGAGGGCAATGGGAGTATATTGTTATGCCTTTTGGATTGACACGAGCCGTGGGTACGTTCAATCGTCTCATGGTAGGTCGTTTCGGCGATATGGTAGGTGTATGTGTGTTCATCTTTTTAGATGATATTCTCATTTTTTCTGCATCGTGGGAGCAACATGAAAGAGATGTTGAAAGGGTACTAACTCGTTTGGATGAGTTTCAGTTGTATATTGTAGCTAAGAAGTCTGAATTTTTTCTTACTGAAGTCACTTATCTGGGTTATATCATTTCTACAAAAGACGTCAAGCTAGACCCCGCGAAGGTGGAACAGGTTCGTAATTGGGATTTGCCCAAAACTGCATATGATGTGCGTTCTTTTCTTGGTCTATGTCAAGCATATAGTTCGCACATAGAGAATTTTGCACGCATCGTTGCACCTATGATTGATGTTTTGAAAGGGGTAAAGACTCGCCGTCAGCGCGTAGACTTGCCCGAGCCAGCCATTGAGGCTTTCGCAGCTCTCAAGGTTGCGGTGACAAAAGCTCCGTGTCTTATCCTTGCTTCTTGGGATGATCCCTTTGAGGTATGGACGGATGAGAGCAATGTCGCCATAGGCACCGTGCTTCAGCAGCATGGTCTTCCTGTAGCTTTCCTTAGCCGGAAGCTCAATAGTGCGGAAAAGAGTTATTCAGTTATGATAAAGAACTTTTGTCTGTCATTCACTCTCTTAAGCATTGGAAGCATTTTTTGTATGGTAGAGAGTTTACAATGCGCACAAATCATCAAGCCCTCAAGTGGCTCCAGTCTATGCCTAGTGCACATTGAGTGATCGCCAAGCGTGGTGGTCACAATTTTTTGAGCAATTTGGCGGTTTGATTGAGTATGTCCCTAGAAAAGCTAACCCTGTTGTAGATGCGTTGAGTCGCAAAGGACAGATTTTGGCTCTTGAGTCTAGAACCACATTTTCTATACGGGGTGAGTCTTTTGACAGCATGAAGAATCAGTATGCAGATTCGAAGTTTTGGTAAGTATTGGTTGCAGGCTCTTGCTTCCCAAGGGCCCAACAACTATCTCATTCGTGATGGATTGTTATTTTTTCGTCAGTGTCTATGTGTGTTGCCCTCTCTCAGGCCAACCATATTGCATGATGCACATGATTCTCTCACGCGTGGGCACAGGGGAATGAACACCACATTAGAAAAGATTGAACGATTTTTTTATTGGCCTAAAATATGGAAAGATGTGTTTCGTTATGTCACACAGTGCACTATATGTCAAAAAGTAAAAGCTCCTCGGGGTAAGCAGCAAGGCCTCTTGCTTCCGCTGCCTATTCCCGAGGGACCCTTTCAGGATATCTCTATGGATTTTGTGACTAGCTTACCACCAAGTCTGCATTCAAGGAACACTCAATGTTTAACGATTGGTGATCGTTTCAACAAATTTTGCATATTGATTCCTTGTAAGCCACAGTTACTGCACAGGATGTTGCACGATTGTTCATTAAGCATTAGTACCCCCTCTGTGGTTTGCCAAAGTCCATTGTTTCAGATAGGGATGTTAAGTTCACGTCCAACTTTTGGCGTGCACTCTTTGAAAATTTTGACACAAAGTTGAATTTTTCATCCGCTTTTAATCCACAGTCAGATGGTCAAACACAAATTTTAAATCAGTTGGATGCAGGCCAAACACAAATTTTAAATCAGTTGGCTTTTGATGTGTTGAAATCTTATGTTCATGATCAGTAGTCTCAATGGGAGCTCTATCTTCCATTGGTTCAGGCTATTCTAAATGATTCCTTTTCTTCTCCTATTGGTCGAACTCCGTATGAGGCAGCTTTTGGCCGTCCGTTCCAGTCACTTTTGACTAGATCGGTCAATCAAATGCCTGATGCCAATGCTGAGAGTCAGTCATTGGATGAGATTTCTGAGAGTGTGAAGCTTAGATTAAGCAAGGCTCAGGAATCCTATTCTCGACAGGCTAGCAAGCGCCATCAGGAGGTCTCGATCAAGGAAGGAGATTGAGTGTATCTACGAATCATGAAACAGCGTCTTAAGCAAGTTGGAAAGAAATGTCCTAAATTGTCTTTTCGTATGTATGGTCCATTTCCAATCATCAAAAAGATTAATGAGGTTTCCATGAAATTGCAATTGCCTAACTCATGGTCTATGCACAACGTTTTCCATGTTTCTTGGTTGAAAGTGTTTCAGGGAACACCTCCAAAGGACGTTGTGAAGGATTGGGGGACTGGCCTCTACAACACCTCAAACCAACACCAAGAAAAGAGGATGAAGAGTATAGCTCTCTCAAGATAATATGGGCTGATCTTCTCTCACGAATTTTGATAGCCTCACTCGCACCCAGCCCCGACTAGCTTCAACTAGCTTCCCTCTACACCGCTACAACTCCCACTATACTTGAATGCACCAAAGGAAGCAAGGGAACCAAGAAAACCAAAGTAAAAAAGTAAAGAAAAAACAATGGAAATCTCTGCACTTTACCTCATAAAACCAAGAGCTTCACTTCTTTCCAAACGCCCTTCCAAGTGCTAGTAGAGACTCCATAGGCGCGCTTATATATACACATAGCTTGACCAAAACCCATCCAAATCAATCTCACTTTGAAAGCCCACATAGTTCAGCAAAAAAACTCAGAAAACGTGATTGAAAACTTGGGGAAAACCTTGCCCTTTTGCGTATGTACAAGCAAGGAATTGCAGCGCATAGTCTACCCTCAACTAGCTGCACCAAAGGGAACCACAAACAACATGGCTGCCATACCTCAAACCAGGATGAAGAAAGGTCAATATGCAGAGCTCAGCACCCACTTTCATCAGCCCATTGAGGAGAGACACACTCTCAACTCACCACACCAGGCTCTCGCAAGGCAAGAGGGGCACCTCTACACCAAAACCCGCACCCTTCACCGCATGCTGGACCAAAACATAGTTTCTTCTTCACACCTGAATATCCCTCCTCACTCACCACCCCAAGCTGATAAAAGTTCAGTTTTTATTCATATTTTTAAAGCACTAACTCACACTTTGAAGTCTCGACACTTCTATGTACAAAAACAACAAAACTATGTACCCCGCACAATTGGCCCACATGCGTAGAGACAACTGGCACACACCGCCTTTGTACACTTTGTACAAGCATGCTTTATTTACATATAAGGCCCCCAAAAGCATTACAAAACATATCTCAAAGAATTGGGGTGGTCCGCACCATTTCGCCAAAACACATCACATATTGCCCCCCCAACAAGCATGGAACACTTTCAGTTCAACAAAAAAACTCAGAAAAAGTGATGGAAAACTTCGGGAAAACCTTGCCCTTTTGCATATGTACAAGCAAGGAATTGCAACGCATAATCTACCCTCGACTAACTGCACCAAAGGGAACCACAAACAACATGGCTGCCATATCTCAAACCAAGATGAAGAGAGGTCAATATGCAGAGCTAAGCACCCACTTTCATCAGCCCATTGAGGAGAGACACACTCTCAACTCACCACACCAGGCTCTCGCAAGGCAAGAGGGGCACCTCTACACCAAAACCCCCACCCTTCACCGCAAGCTGCAGCAACACATAGTTTCTTCTTCACACCTGAATATCCCTCCTCACTCACCACCCCAAGCTAATAAAAGTTCAGTTTTTATTTATATTTTTAAAGCACTAACTCACACTTTAAAGTCTCCACACTTCTATGTACAAAAACAACAAAACTATGTACCCCGCACAACTGGCCCGCATGCGTAGAGACAGCTGGCACACACCGCCTTTCTACACTTTGTACAAGCATGCTTTATTTACATATAAGGCCCCCAAAAGCATTATAAAACAATATCTCAAAGACTTTGGGGTGGTCCGCACCATTTCTCCAAAACACGTCACATATTGCTCACCCAACAAGCATGGAACACTTTCAAGTGTTCCATACACATTTCTTGCTTCATCACATGATTCTGCTCACATAAGGCCTGATTCGGATCCCATTGACTCTTGCCTTATGCATCTTTCCATCCAAGTCCTTGAGCTGATAGCTTCCATTATCATACACCTTATGCACCACAAAAGGACCTTCCCACTTTGCCTTGAACTTTGTTTGAAAGGTATTGTCCAAAGCACTATTATACCTCATAACCAACATGCCTTCACATAGCTCTTTTGCCTTTATCTTTTCATTGAATACATCAGCCCTTCTTCTTCCCAAGTCTTCATAGTATCTAATGGCACTTTCTCTATCCAACAAGAGGCTATGCATAGATGCCAGTCTCTCTTTTACATGCTCCTCCTCAACCAAACTATGCTTCAAAATGAACTCCAATAAAGGAAGCATCACATTAATCGGCATAACACACTCTTCTCCATATACCAAATGAAATGGAGTGAAGCCCGTGGATGATTTTTGAGTCACTCTACATGCCCACAGTGCCCTCTCCAAATACATATCCCAATCTTTTGGATCTTCTTCCACAAGCTTGAACAATATCTTCTGTAAAACTCCATTGAATGCCTCCACCAACCCATTGCATTGTGGATGATAAGGAGTAGCATACCTATGTTTGATCTCCAATTTCTCCATTCCTAAACTCTTTCCCTTGATCACTTACAAGCTCCAACGGCACTCCAAATCTACAACATATGCAATCAAAGATAAAGCTGCATACATCTTTGCTTGTAGCCCCTCTACTAGACTTTGCTTCTGGCCATCTTGTCATATAATCCACTGCACTAAGTATGTAGTGCTTCCCATTTCTAGTGCCTGGAAGAGGACCAATTACATCCACACCCCACTTCTCAAAAGGTCCATAGCTTACAATGTGTATCAAAGGCTCGGACATCAACTTTCTCTTGTGATATATTTGGCACTCGTGACAGCTTCTACACCAATGCACAACATCCCTATTCATACTTGGCCACATAAGTTGAGCATTCAATACTTTCCTTCTTGTAATTTCCACTCCAAAATGGCCTCCACATCCTTCCTCATGACATGCTTTTAAGCAATCAAAAATTTCATCATGGTAGAGAACTCTTCTCATGACACCATCATCTCCCTTGTGATACATTTGCTCTCCAACCAAGACATACCTCATAGCTCTTCGTGTGATTGCATGCCATCGTTGAGAAGCCAATCGCTTTCTTGCAAAACCCGTTTGCAACACATGTTCTTCCTCATGGAGAGATTCCCTTCCAAGATACCTTGGCTCTCTAATTATCACCGGGTGCACATCCTTTGTGAACACCTGTTCCGCCAACTCATGAGCCCATATTTCGTGGTACATGCCATATTTGAAAGGAAGTAAAAGACTTTAACAACTTCCTCACTTTGAAAAACCAGCCCTTAATGCCTTCTTGATTTACCTTCCAGGTACCTTGAACTTGACGCACAATCAACATAGAATCACCTATGATTAAAAGCCTCCTTACATGTCTTTTGACACATTCTTCCAAGCCCAAACAAAGGCTTGCATACTCTGCCTCATTATTTGTAACTAAGTCAGACTTTGTAAATAATTAATTTATTTACGAGAAAACAATTATCTAATTAGTTGTGTGCACACCAGAATAGACCTAGCAGTTCTAAGGCCTCAGGTGAGCCTAAATGCGGGCTAGAACACCTCGGAGGGACCTTAGCAGAAATTACCCTGAAGCCCTAGTGATTGGGAAATCGGGTCTTCAGAAAGGGGTAAGCAATAGCCTCAGATTTTAGGCTCAGAAAAATACGCGCGTCAGTACAAGCACATGAATGAGATGGGGTCCTTAGAACAGTGACCCTAAGGCTAATAAAGCTAATAAAGCCTTAGGGTAAGTTTCGTGAAATTAAATTTAACGGTACGTGCCCGGGCGGGCGGCCGGACAAGTGTGAACAGGTAAAGGCGGTGCAGTACCCGTGCGGCATTGCGCCGGCAGACCTTTGGTGTTCTCATAAAAGAATCATTGGTAGCAGTTGTTAGTTAGTTGCACATTTTTTTTTTAATGAGCTAGAAGTTTTTAAAATCAAAAGTTGAATGGTTTTTAAGTTTTTAAAGTAAGTGTGCCAAGTGGCACACTTACCAATGCAAACTAACTCTCTCTCACTCACTCTCACCCTCTCTCTCTTCCTAGCGCCCCCTCTCCCTGATGGCTATTTAGGAGCCCCCCCTCCCCCATTTTCAGGGCTGGCAGTGCACCTACCCCCCCTAATGTGAGCGTGCTCTACGCGGTGGAGCCCTCCATTGAAGCTTGAGAGCAGCCCCTTGCGACATATGTGGTAGCCTTGTGCTCCCATTGTCAAGAACAAGGGATCTCACAGTCATAGACACCTTCTGGTGAAATTTCATCGCGAGAAGCTGCTGTAGACGCTCTCTTAGCAAAGTGCGGCTGCTGAAATTCTCTGTTTTCAGCCCCTAATCACCTCGATTAGGGCTGTTTTCAGCAGATCAGCCATAGAAATTCTCTTCTCTCTCCTTATCCTAAGTCTACATCAAGTTTGGCGCGATTCCATCACGAAGAAGACCTCTGTTTCGGTGTAGGGGTGTGCACAGGTAAGAATTTCAGGTTATGTGCAGAAAATTACAGCAAGCATGTGCGTGTGCATTTTGCTTGTTTCTCTTTTGTGTTAGATGCATGAATGAATGAGCATGAAGGCCACACATAACGGAAGATGGACTCTCTTTGCGAGAGCTTCCGATGAGCTGTTTCGGAAGATAGACTCTCTTTTCGAGAGCTTCCAACCAGTCTCGCAGAAGAGGGGAAATTCCCTAAGCAGTAAGAAAGTGGAAACACTTTCTCAGTCAGTAATCAGAACAGAACAGAAGAAAGAATAGAGGACGGGCGTATGCCCTGTTCCTGTGCTTGTAAAGATTCTCCCTTAGTAATAAAGATATTCTCTTTATGGGGGGGGACCAGCCCATCTTCTGGTCCCCAATGAAGTGTCAAGTTTTCTCGCTCCCTCTAATTCTCTTGAGTATTTGAAGTGCAATTAAACGTCAATTTACGCTTCCGTATTTTTGTGACAGTGGTATCAGAGCAAGGTCCTCTCTCTCTTCCTGAAGGGATTGACGACTCTTGGCAGACTGCAGAAATGGAAGGACGCGAGATAGAGTTCTCTCTCCTTCAACAGCAGGTGGAAGAGTTGCAGAAAGCTCTCTCCCATCCAGAAGTCCAAAAGATTCTCCATACTCTTGAAAAAGGGAAGGAGAAAATGCCGATGGGGTCGGGAGAAATTCCGCAGAACCCAAAGGCGCCACGACCAAGAAAAGATCCTTTGATTGGAACTTCCCGCATGCACGAGAGGCAGAAGAAATCTCCAGAACGTCATGTGCGGTTTAATCCAAAAGTTCAAGAGCAGGACCCCCCTGATTCCCCTCAGTTCTCTTTCATGAAGGATCTGGAAGACATAGTTTCTCCGGAAGACATGTTTCTCGACGATCCGTCGCAGCAAGAAGTACATTCAAGGGAAAGGACTCCTGTCCCCAAGGAGTCTAAGCATCGAAAGAAGGAGCACCATAAGAAGAAGCACCACAGGCAAAAAACATTCAAGTCGAGAGATAAAGATATGAAATTCGACACCTACAATGGACGGCATGATAATGACAAAGCTTTGGCTTTCATCCGCCAATTTGAAGTTGCATTTGCTGAAGGGAATTTTAAAGAAAGATCCAAGCTTCGCCATGTTAGTTTGTACCTGAAAGGCACCGCCAGCAATTGGTGGTTAACCCTTATCCTGGAAGATCGCAAACCCCAAGATTGGACCGCTTTCAAGAAGGAGTTCTACGCACAGTTCCTTCCTCCAGACTATGAGAAAGAGGTAAAGAAAGAATGGGATCGACTTTCACAGTCAGAGAACGAAACTGTTCCACGCTATGTGGATAGGTTTTGGGACGTTCTCTTGAAAGTCACTCCATTCAAGAAGATTGACGATTCGGAGAAGATGCGCAAGTTTGAAGCAGGTTTGCATGAAGTCTTGCAAAAGGCTATAAAGCTTTACCCTCGAGGTAACTTGCAGATACTTATGGAATCAGCCCGCATAGCTGATGGAATACATGACAAGGGTACTCCCAGGAAGATGGAGCAAAGCACTTACCATGCTAAGCAGAAGGCTCTCCATGAGCAGCCTACCTCTTCTACTTCTTCTCAAAAGAAGAAAAGAACCGCCTCCGAAGCAGAAGCAAAGCCAAATCAGCCCAAGAAAGGGAGATATCTCTCTCCTGCTGAGTTGCGAACATACATTAGTGAAGGAAGATGCTTCAAGTGCGGACAAGTTGGTCATATGAAGGGTGACTGTCCTACCAAACCTCCACAACCACCCTCTTCCAATGCAGTCCCAGATGTACAGGGAAATACAACCAAGGATGGAAAAGAAAGAGCTCTTCTCAAAGCATGGGGTAGTATCAACAACTAGCGGGCTCTTATTTTGTTTGACCCTGTTAGCACAGACAACTTCATCTCTACCAAGCTAGCTGACGACCTGAACCTGCAGCCCAATCGTTTCGGAGTCTCTATTCAAGCGCAATCTGCTTTCAAAGGGCAGAACACAAACTCTACTCCAATCATAGGGAAGTTGAATCTAAAGGTCGACGACTACAAGGATCAAGAGTCTTTCTTACTAGCTTCACTTGAAGGATGCGATGTTATCTTGGGAATGCCTTGGCACTACAAGATGCATCCCATTCCTGACTATGTTCAGAAAACCTTATCTTTTGCTCATAAAGGAAAGGAGTATCTTGTACTTGCAGATGCAAGTGATTGGCGTATTCCTATCGCCAACCACATTGCCATCAAGAAAGAAATGAAAAAGTGTGTTTCAGCGTACTTGATTTTTGCAAGAGAGAGAGATGTGTCTGTTTCACAACTTTCTTCCTCTTTAGAGTAAAAAAGACTTAAGTTAATAGAAAGATATAAAGATTGTTTTGCAGATGAACTTCCAAATGAACTCCCACCTTCGCGACCTGAGGATCATACCATTGATTTGATCCCAGGAAGTTCTCCTCCAAATCAGCCCCCTTATCGAGTTAGTCTAATGCAGCAAGAGGAAATTCTCAAGCAGGTTAACGAACTTCTGGAGAAGGGCTTAATAAGGCCTAGTACTTCTCCATATTGTTCACCTGTCTTGCTAGTACAGAAAAAGGATGGCACATTCCGCATGTGCATAGACTATAGATCTCTAAACAAGATCACAATCAAGAATCGATTTCCAATCCCTCGGATTGACGACATTCTTGATAAGTTACAAGGAGCCAGTGTCTTTAGTCGTATAGACTTGAAGAGCGGTTATCATCAAATCCGCACAGCTCCTCAGGATGTGCATAAGACTTCATTTAGAACAACCTTCGGGTTGTATGAATTTCTAGTGATGCCTTTTGGGCTCACTAATGCACCAGCTACATTCAACAGAATGATGGATAGAATCTTCCACTCATACAGAAGCTTTACAGGCATTTTCTTTGATGACGTCTTAATCTTCTCAGAGGCGGAAGACGAACACTATAAGCATCTCGCCTTAGTGTTTGAAGAATTACGCAAACACAAATTATTTGTGAATGCTAAGAAGAGTGAATTCTTTTTAAAAGAAATCCACTATTTGGGCCATATAGTATCTCACAACCAGGTGAGAATGGACCCTGATAAGATTCAAGCAGTTGTAGAATGGCCTACGCCAACTACAGTACATGATGTGCGAAGTTTCCTTGGCCTCTGTTCTTATTATCGACGTTTCATTCGAGGTTTTTCCGCGATAGCAGGTCCCCTCCATGACCTGACAAAGAAGCGGATTCCATTCCATTGGGGGTCTGGACAAAAACAAGCTTTCGAAAAGCTTAAGTATCTACTCAGTCACGGACCTGTTCTCACCGTCCCTGATCTTCGCAAACCTTTCGAGGTATACTGCGATGCATCTGGAGATTGTGTAGGAGCAGTTTTGAACCAAGAGGGTCACGCGATAGCCTATGAAAGTCGGCGCAGAGTTGCATGCCTCCATATACGAAAAAGAGCTAATCGCAGTAATTCATGCTCTTTTCATTTGGAAACACTATCTATTAGGAGCTGATTTTATTATCAAGACAGATCATCAAAGTCTTCGCTACTTTCTCACACAGAGAAAGTTATCAGAAAAGCTGGTCATTCAAAGCCACCTTATTGTATCAGGGATAATACACTCTATCGTCAACAAGCAATATGCATAGCTCAGCCCTTACGACAAAAGGTGATGGATGAAGCACATAATTCTCCTTATGCCGGGCATCGGGGAATTGCTTCCACCACTAGTGCCCTCGAAAGGTATTTCTTTTGGCCAACACTCCGTGCGGACATTGAAAAACATGTACGTGAGTGTTTAGTATGCCAAAAAGTAAAATATGACAGACATAAAGTTTATGGCAAGCTTCAGCCGCTCCCTGTGCCTAACACGCCATGGGAAAGTATTGCCATGGATTTTATTATGGATCTTCCTAGATCCAAGAATGGAAATGATGCAATCTGGACTATAGTAGACAGGTTCAGTAAGCAAGCACATTTTCTTCCAGTAAAAAAGACGATCAAAGCTGATCACATGGCTAGAATATTTCTAGCTCAGATTTTTAAACACCATGGATTGCCAAAGACTATTGTGAGCGACAGAGATCCCCACATGACTAGTCTATTTTGGCAGGCATTGTTCGAAAACTTGGGAATTACGCTTGATTTTTCATCAGCTTATCATCCTCAAACAGATGGTCAAAGCGAAATCGCTAATGCCACTGTTTTAGATCTCCTCAAGTGCTATGTTTCGGAACGACAATCCGAATGGGAACAGTACTTACCAATAGTTGAGTTTGCGTATAATAATACCATACATTCCTCAACTGGTAAAGCTCCCTTTGAAATTATTTACAGGAAGCCACTCTTACTTCCTATTATGGTGACCAAAGAAAACATCTTCGCCGTAAATGAATTTGTGCGCAATATTGATATTGCCCATCAACAAGTAAAGCAAGCAATTCTTCGTACTCAAGAGCAACAGAAGAGAAAAGCAGACAAGCACAGAAGGAATCTCAATCTTGAAAAAGGACAATATGTCCTGCTTCGGTTTGAGAAAGCTAGATTGAAAAAGCGGGTCGGCAAAGGGAAAGTTGTCAAACTTTCCCATAGATTCTACGGCCCTTTCAAAATTACAGATAAAGTCAATGATGTGACTTTCAGATTGGATTTGCCTTCTAGCTGGCGCATCCACAATGTTTTTCATGTCAGTCTCCTCCGACCATATGTTGGACCTCCTCCAGTGGCGCCCGTACAAGAAGATCCTCCAGAAGTCGAAGAGACTGAGGAAATCCTTCAACTTGAACAGATAATACACCACTCGGAGAGACAACTCAAGACGGGGAGTCTACATCGAAAGTATTTAGTCAAGTTCAAAAATTACACTCCTTTAGATGCAAAGTGGATGACTGAGTCCGATCTTAAGGACTACCCTGACATCTTGCACAGTTATGTTGACGCTCTACAATTGAGGTCAACTGTTTAGAACCAAGAGGGATGTAACTAAGTCAGACTTTGTAAATAATTAATTTATTTACGAGAAAAGAATTATCTAATTAGTTGTGTGCACACTAGAATAGACCTAGCAGTTCTAAGGCCTCAGGTGAGCCTAAATGCGGGCTAGAACACCTCAGAGGGACCTTAGCAGAAATTACCCTGAAGCCCTAGTGATTGGGAAATCGGGTCTTCAGAAAGGGGTAAGCAATAGCCTCAGATTTTAGGCTCAGAAAAATACGCGCGTCAGTACAAGCACATGAATGAGATGGGGTCCTTAGAACAGTGACCCTAAGGCTAATAAAGCTAATAAAGCCTTAGGGTAAGTTTCGTGAAATTAAATTCAACGGTACGTGCCCGGGCGGGCGGCCGGACAAGTGTGAACAGGTAAAGGCGGTGCAGTACCCGTGCGGCATTGGGCCGGCAGACCTTTGGTGTTCTCATAAAAGAATCATTGGTAGCAGTTGTTAGTTAGTTGCACTTTTTTTTTTAATGAGCTAGAAGTTTTTAAAATCAAAAGTTGAATGGTTTTTAAGTTTTTAAAGTAAGTGTGCCAAGTGGCACACTTAGCAATGCAAACTAACTCTCTCACTCTCACTCTCACCCTCTCTCTCTTCCTAGCGCCCCCTCTCCCTGATGGCTATTTAGGAGCCCCCCCTCCCCCATTTTCAGGGCTGGCAGTGCACCTACCCCCCCTAATGTGAGCGTGCTCTACGCGGTGGAGCCCTCCATTGAAGCTTGAGAGCAGCCCCTTGCGACATATGTGGTAGCCTTGTGCTCCCATTGTCAAGAACAAAGGATCTCACAGTCATAGACACCTTCTGGTGAAATTTCATCGCGAGAAGCTGCTGTAGACGCTCTCTTAGCAGAGTGCGGCTGCTGAAATTCTCTGTTTTCAGCCCCTAATCACCTCGATTAGGGCTGTTTTCAGCAGATCAGCCATAGAAATTCTCTTCTCTCTCCTTATCCTAAGTCTACATCAAGTTTGGCGCGATTCCATCGCGAAGAAGACCTCTGTTTCGGTGTAGGGGTGTGCACAAGTAAGAATTTCAGGTTATGTGCAGAAAATTACAACAAGCATGTGCGTGTGCATTTTGCTTGTTTCTCTTTTGTGTTCGATGCATGAATGAATGAGCATGAAGGCCACACATAACGGAAGATGGACTCTCCTCTGCGAGAGCTTCCGATGAGCTGTTTCGGAAGATAGACTCTCTTTTCGAGAGCTTCCAACCAGTCTCGCAGAAGAGGGGAAATCCCCTAAGCAGTAAGAAAGTGGAAACACTTTCTCAGTCAGTAGTCAGAACAGAACAGAAGAAAGAATAGAGGACGGGCGTATGCCCCGTTCCTGTGCTTGTAAAGATTCTCCCTTAGTAATAAAGATATTCTCTTTATGGGGGGGGACCAGCCCATCTTCTGGTCCCCAATGAAGTGTCAAGTTTTCTCGCTCCCTCTAATTCTCTTGAGTATTTGAAGTGCAATTAAACGTCAGTTTACGCTTCCGTATTTTTGTGACATTATTACTCTTTACATCCACTTCTTGGCTTCCAAACCAGCACTCAATGCCATTTTTATCCACAAATACATAACCAATAGTGCCCTTATTAATGCTCCTCTTGAAAGCCCCGTCAAAGTATAAGGTGCCCTCTACATCCTGAAGCTCCGCATGCATAGTTGGGCTTGGTGCTATCTTCTTTTCCAAATCTTTCTTCAACTCACTCCTTGCATGAATCTCTTTAAAAGTGAGCATATCCGCCATATTTGCTCTCACAGTATCCTCCTTAGTAAAGCTCACGTCAAATTGTTGCAAGCTCAGTATCCACTTTTGCAATTTAGGACTATCCCCAGGATACCTTAGTGCACGAGGCAATAAACTACATGATGTCAACACCACAAAAGGCTTACAAATAAGATAGGATTTCAGCCTTTTTGTTGCATATACCAATGCCCAAACCAATTGCTCGATCTCATGCCAAGAGTTTTGTGCATCATTCTTCACTTTGCTTATGTAGTAAACCGGCCTCATATAAGATTGCTTTTTTCCTTTTTGCATCAATACTGCACCAATAGCATGCTCACCCACGCTCAAGCTCAAGTAAAACATTTCATCCCAACAAGGAGGCATCATCAAAGGTAATGTAGATAGCTTTTCCTTGACGTCCTCAAAAGCTGTTTGCTCATGCTCAGCCCAAAGAAAAGGGTCTTTTTTGTGTGGCTTCTTGCAAAGGGTGCACATATTCAGCAAGCATACAAAAAGACCTTGACAAGTATCTTAGCTTTTGTACAAAACTCATCAATTCCTTTGTACTTTTAGGACTCTCCATCATAGCCACTTTTGCAGGATTTGGAGCTATCCCATTCTCACTTACCTCATGGCCAAGAAGTATCACTCTAGCTCTTGTAATTTTACATTTCAAAGGATTGAGTTGACCCCCATCATCATCAATCCTTTTAAACGCCATATCAAGATTTTTCACATGAAGCATTCTATCACTGTAAACACAAAAATCATCCATAAAAACTTTTACAAAGCTTCCAAGGTAAGGCCCCAATACTTTGTCCATCCAACTTTTGAAGCTCGCATAAGAATTCATCAAGCCAAAGGGCATCACCCTATAGCAAAACACTCCCCATGGGGTCAAAAAGCTGGTCTTCTTTTGATCTTCATATGCAATCCCAATTTGAAAATACCCACTAAACCCATCACATACCGAATATCTCTCATGACCTGCAAAACAGTGTCCAAAATCTCATCCTGAAAGGGAAGGGGATAGTGATGCCACTTTGTTGCCGCATTCAATGGCTTATAGTCCACACATATTCTCCATTTATTTCCCTTTTTTGGAACTATAACCACAGGAGAAACCCATTCTGCATCATCCACAAGGTAGATAAAACCAGCTTCCAAAAGCTTACTCACCTCTATCTCCAATATCTTTCGTTGAATGGTGCCCAATCTCCTTAGCTTTTGAGCAACAGGCTTTGCACCTTCTTTAAGCTTTATTTCATGAACAACACTCTTTGTTCCCCTCATTTGAGCATAATCTTTGGCAAACAACTTGGGATACTTATCAAACAATGCATTATATGCTTCTCTCTCTCGACTAGACACGTCACCTGCAAGCATATCCATTAATTCAGCTTTTGGTACATTCGCCTCATGATCAGCCCCGTGGTCATTTTCTGATCTCATAGCATCCCCTTTATCACAATTTTCATCATATACATGTATCCCACAAAGATCTACATCAAGATCAAGAAGACTTTGATCATAAACCTCATCGTCAGTACATGTAGAGGATGCACTAGAAGAACTGTCACACATGTCATAAGTGGATGGCGATAAATCTTGATGCATAGCTGGTTCATCATCAATTTCCAGCACCTTACATGTTTTCATATCATATCTAATCCTTTTTTCTTTAGGCCTGTCCACAAAGAGGTCAATACATCCCCTGTACCAGTCCTGCCGTGACCTCATAGCAATCAACCAAGGTCTACCCAATATAACTGGATATGCCCCAAGCTTTGCAGGCATCACATGAATGTCCATGACAGCCCTTTGACCCAAAACATTAAGCTCCAAGTATGAATAACTCCCAAGCATTTCACTCTACTACTATTTGCCATCTTCACACTGAACAAGGATTTGCGTGTGAGCTGAGATCCCAATTGCTGCATTGTTTCCTCTGTCATAACGCACACTTGGGCTCCACCATCCATGTACGCCTTATTCACCCTCCTTCCATGTATCCAAGCATCAACCCCACAGGCAAAACATCAGTAACTTTATGAAGTTGCACTACGTGTGCATCGCGTGTCTTTACCTTCACCCTTCTAACACTAGCTAGTTTATGCCAGTGCCTTCTCATACTTGAGCTCAAATGCAAGAGTTGCCCATATGATACGTCTGCCCTCTTGTTCTTCAAGTCTTCTAAGAGATTGTATGCTGATTGACCCTTCCCAAGCTGAAAATCATCCATGCCTATCTTCCTTCTTCTTGCCCTTACCTTTGCCTGCTTACTACTTTCAGCCTCTTCCATAGGTGCCTTGCCTTTATCTACATCTCTCCTTGGCTTTGTCCTTGCTCTTTCCTCTTTGAAAAAGCCTTCACTCCCTAATTTTTGTGCCCTTGTTCTCTTATTTGCAAAGACATCAACCTCATCATCTTCATCTCCCTCCTCAACTGCCTCCAAAATTCCTACGTTAAATTGTGGAGGTGCTTGAGCTTGATTTTGTCCCTGTTGTTGTGCAAGTCCTTGACCTTGGAGAGGTTGCACATTTCCATTTACATTGCCTTCATTACCTATTTGTCTTTGTAGGATAGGATATATACCTCCTGGCTCTCTCCTTGGTTGATTGCATCTCCCCACAATTGTAACACATCATATTATCACCTCTATTCCTTTGAGGCCGTTCTCCTTGAGGTCTTCTTACTTGTTGTTGGATAGCTTGCATAGCAAGGTTGAGGTTTCCTATTTGCTCTGTCAATCTTTGAATGTCTTGGTGAAAGGATTCTTGTCCTATATTGTCCACTCTTGGAGCTTCTACATGGATTTCCCTTTCAACATGCATATCCAAAGGCAAAGGCTCAACCACACTATTTGTTGATACATAACCATCCCTTTGATGTACATTTGCTTCTCTTTCCCTATTTGCCATTTCATGCCTTCTCACCTTCTTTCTCCATTGCTCTCTAGCAACCTTTACTGCCTCATTGTAGCTCCCTGGGTCCTTGAGCTCCACCTTGTCTCTAATGCTTTGATGTAAGACAACCACAAACCTATCTTTCTTCAAGAAATCAGGGGACATTTGATTCTCTTCAACTCCCTTTATGATGTTTCTCCAACAAGCTTCAAACCTGTTTATGTGCACATTGATGTCTTCATGTTCTCCTTGTTGCAGCTTGCTTAGCTCTCTCCACAAATACTCAGGATCATCCTCCTTCTCAAACTCTTCTCTCAAGGCATGAGAAAGAAGATTCCAATCTCCCTTTACATCACCTTCAAGCCTATCTTCATACCATTCACGTGCTTCACCTTCAAGTAGCAAACTCACCAAGCGTACCTTGAATGCACCATCGTCCCTATTGCTCTTCAATTCAATCAATTCGATCCTTCGGATGAACTTGTCCACATATTCTCCTTTCCCACCCTTGAAGACTTCATACCCATCTCCCGCCATAGGCCTTGAGTTGATCTTCAAATGGATGCCACTCTGTAGATCAAAACCCTGTTAGAAGGATTCTCTTCTCCTCAGTGGGGGCACCAGTTTATGTGAAGGATTGGGGGGCTGGCCTCTACAACACCTCAAACCAACACCAAGAAAAGAGGATGAAGAGTATAGCTCTCAACAGATAATATGGGCTGATCTTCTCTCACGAATTTTGATAGCCTCACTCGCACCCAACCCCACTAGCTTCAACTAGCTTCCCTCTACACCGCTACAACTCCCACTATACTTGAATGCACCAAAGGAACAAAGAAAAACCAAGAAAAAAAGTAAAGTAAAGAAATCTCTGCACTTTTCCTCATAAAACCAAGAGCTTCACTTCTTTTCAAACGCCCTTCCATGTGCTAGTAGACTTCATAGGCGCTCTTATATATACACAACTTGACCAAAACCCATCCAAATCAAGCTCACTTTGAAAGCCTACAAAGTTCAGCAAAAAAACTCAGAAAAAGTGATTGAAAACTTGGGGAAAACCTTGCCCTTTTGCGTATGTACAAGCAAGGAATTGCAACGCATAATCTACCCTCGACTAGCTGCACCAAAGGGAACCACAAACAACATGGCTGCCATATCTCAAACCAAGATGAAGACAGGTCAATATGCAGAGCTAAGCACCCACTTTCATCAGCCCATTGAGGAGAGACACACTCTCAACTCACCACACCAGGCTCTCGCAAGGGAAGAGGGACACCTCTACACCAAAACCCCCACCCTTCACCGCACGCTGCAGCAACACATAGTTTCTTATTCACACCTGAATATCCCTCCTCACTCACCACCCCAAGCTGATAAAAGTTCAGTTTTTATTCCTATTTTTAAAGCACTAACTCACACTTTAAAGTCTCCACACTTCTATGTACAAAAACAGCAAAACTATGTACCCCGCACAACTGGCCCGCATGCGTAGAGACAGCTGGCACACACCGCCTTTCTACACTTTGTACAAGCATTCTTTATTTACATATAAGGCCCCCAAAAGCATTAAAAAACAATATCTCAAAGGCTTTGGGGTGGTCCGCACCATTTCGGCAAAACATGTCACATACTGCCCACCCAACAAGCATGGAACACTTTCAAGTGTTCCATACGCATTTCTTGCTTCATCACATGATTCTGCTCACATAAGGCCTGATTCGGATCCCATTGACTCTTGCCTTATGCATCTTTCCATCCAAGTCCTTGAGCTGATAGCTTCCATTATCATACACCTTATGCACCACAAAAGGACCTTCCCACTTTGCCTTGAACTTTGTTTGAAAGGTATTGTCCAAAGCACTATTATACCTCATAACCAACATGCCTTCACATAGCTCTTTTGCCTTTATCTTTTCATTGAATACATCAGCCCTTCTTCTTCCCAAGTCTTCATAGTATCTAATGGCACTTTCTCTATCCAACAAGAGGCAATAGATGCCAGTCTCTCTTTTACATGCTCCTCCTCAACCAAACTATGCTTCAAAATGAACTCCAATAAAGGAAGCATCACATTAATCGGCATAACACACTCTTCTCCATATACCAAATGAAATGCAGTGAAGCCCGTGGATGATTTTTGAGTCACTCTACATGCCCACAGTGCCCTCTCCAAATACATATCCCAATCTTTTGGATCTTCTTCCACAACCTTGAACAATATCTTTTGTAAAACTCCATTGAATGCCTCCACCAACCCATTGCATTGTGGATGATAAGGAGTAGCATACCTATGTTTGATCTCCAATTTCTCCATTCCGAAACTCTTTCCCTTGATCACTTACAAGCTCCAACGGCACTCCAAATCTACAACATATGCAATCAAAGATAAAGCTGCATACATCTTTGCTTGTAGCCCCTCTACTAGACTTTGCTTCTGGCCATCTTGTCATATAATCCACTGCACTAAGTATGTAGTGCTTCCCATTTCTAGTGCCTGGAAGAGGACCAATTACATCCACACCCCACTTCTCAAAAGGTCCATAGCTTACAATGTGTATCAAAGGCTCGGACATCAACTTTCTCTTGTGATATATTTGGCACTCGTGACAGCTTCTACACCAATGCACAACATCCCTATTCATACTTGGCCACATAAGTTGAGCATTCAATACTTTCCTTCTTGTAATTTCCACTCCAAAATGGCCTCCACATCCTTCCTCATGACATGCTTTTAAGCAATCAAAAATTTCATCATGGTAGAGAACTCTTCTCATGACACCATCATCTCCCTTGTGATACATTTGCTCTCCAACCAAGACATACCTCATAGCTCTTCGTGTGATTGCATGCCTTTGTTGAGAAGCCAATCGCTTTCTTGCAAAACCCGTTTGCAACACATGTTCTTCCTCATGGAGGGATTCCCTTCCAAGATACCTTGGCTCTCTAATTATCACCGCGTGCACATCCTTTGTGAACACCTGTTCCGCCAACTCATGAGCCCATATTTCGTGGTACATGCCATATTTGAAAGGAAGTAAAAGACTTTAACAACTTCCTCACTTTGAAAAACCAGCCCTTAATGCCTTCTTGATTTACCTTCCAGGTACCTTGAACTTGCCGCACAATCAACATAGAATCACCTTTGATTAAAAGCCTCCTTACATGTCTTCTGACACATTCTTCCAAGCCTAAACAAAGGCTTGCATACTCAGCCTCATTATTACTCTTTACATCCACTTCTTGGCTTCCAAACCAGCACTCAATGCCATTTTTATCCACAAATACATAACCAATAGTGCCCTTATTAATGCTCCTCTTGAAAGCCCCGTCAAAGTATAAGGTGCCCTCTACATCCTGAAGCTCCGCATGCATAGTTGGGCTTGGTGCTATCTTCTTTTCCAAATCTTTCTTCAACTCACTCCTTGCATGAATCTCTTTAAAAGTGAGCATATCCGCCATATTTGCTCTCACACTATCCTCCTTAGTAAAGCTCATGTCAAATTGTTGCAAGCTAAGTATCCACTTTTGCAATTTAGGACTATCCCCAAGATACCTTAGTGCACGAGGCAATAAACTACATGATGTCAACACCACAAAAGGCTTACAAATAAGATAGGATTTCAGCCTTTTTGTTGCATATACCAATGCCCAAACCAATTGCTCGATCTCATGCCAAGATTTTTGTGCATCATTCTTCACTTTGCTTATGTAGTAAACCGGCCTCATATAAGATTGCTTTTTTCCTTTTTGCATCAATACTGCACCAATAGCATGCTCACCCACGCTCAAGCTCAAGTAAAACATTTCATCCCAACAAGGAGGCATCATCAAAGGTAATGTAGATAGCTTTTCCTTGACGTCCTCAAAAGCTGTTTGCTCATGCTCAGCCCAAAGAAAAGGGTCTTTTTTGTGTGGCTTCTTGCAAAGGGTGCACATATTCAGCAAGCATACAAAAAGACCTTGACAAGTACCTTAGCTTTTGTACAAAACTCATCAATTCCTTTGTACTTTTAGGACTCTCCATCATAAGCAAACATTCCACTTTTGTAGGATCTGGAGCTATCCCATTCTCACTTACCTCATGGCCAAGAAGTATCACTCTAGCTCTTGCAATTTTACATTTCAAAGGATTGAGTTGACCCCCATCATCATCAATCCTTTTAAACGCCATATCAAGATTTTTCACATGAAGCATTCTATCACTGTAAACACAAAAATCATCCATAAAAACTTTTACAAAGCTTTCAAGGTAAGGCCCCAATACTTTGTCCATCCAACTTTGGAAGCTCGCATAAGAATTCATCAAGCCAAAGGGCATCACCCTATAGCAAAACACTCCCCATGGGGTCAAAAAGCTGGTCTTCTTTTGATCTTCATATGCAATCCCAATTTGAAAATACCCACTAAACCTTCTTAGCCAGAAAAGCCTTTCCCCTTGGCGTTTTCATCCCCTACCGGCAGCCATACCTATCGTTTTGCTAACGCCAGCATCCCCTGCCAAGCAGCAGCGTTTTCAGCCACAAAAACGCAGCCTAAGGCCTGATCCAGTTAGCGTTTTCAGCCTCCGACTTCAAGCCAAAAAAATGCAGCATTGTCCTGCTTATCCTCAGCTTTTTTACCATCCCTACAAGCCTCGACAAATCAGTGATTTTCAGCCATAAAAACAGCAGTAAAAACCAGTCATTTTCAGCCCCCAAAGTGGTCCAGATTCTCAGCGATTACCCCTTTGTGGACAGCAGATAGAAGAGAACCAAATTCAGCCCTAAAGTCATCATCATCGTCATCGACATAGTCCCTGTTTGCATCAGTCCATGCATCATCATTGTACACCTTTGTGGAATCAAAAGTAGACCACTCTCGCCGACGAGAGTGGGGCCTTCGGAGGAGGGTTTTACAACCTCTCGGGTGTCGTATCTCTTCTCTCTCCTTCTCTTAGTCTCACACACTTGCACGCACAATATCCACTCACTTTGTTCGTGATCATAGCACTCTCCATAAAGACGGAAGGCTCTCTCCTTCCCTAAGAACCAAAAGGAACCTTGAGCAACTAAAGATCACTAATCTTGAGAAAATACAACATTCATTCCGCTGCACCTTACATTTCGTCTATCAGTTCTTGCACTAAAAAGAAGTCAAGAACAAATCAGAGTCATTATCAGGAATTCCATTTCATAAAGTCATCGAGCAGAATACTATTAGCTCTCAGCATCCCTGAAGCTCAAAGAGACATCAGTGACTTTAGTATCAAAATCAAGGCATCTGTTGACAAAGGAGTGGAGTAACTCCCCTCTTGTGCATCCCACTGCACCAGATCTTCGGCCAAGCTGAATTTTTGGGTTGCGTTTGGAGTTGCGTTTGGAGTAGACTATGCTAAACCAAAACATCGAGGTAAAGTTTCACAATCCGAGGAGAATCTGCTAGGTCCTCCTCCTCCATCCATTCGCATCAAATGCAAGAAAGTTCTTGAACTTAACCAAGAACTGCCTTCGGACTTTACCTTTCTTCGTATCCGTATGTGCCAAAATCTGTTCAGGAACAAGGGTCTCCTCGTTTTCTTCCAATGCGGGTTGCTCATCAGGCTCCCCATCATTAGGCACATCACCCTTAACAGGTTTCAAGAGACTCACATGCAATGCATTGTGAATCCTCCAAGTATCTGGCAGTTTCAATCGGAAGGAGACATCATTTATCTTTTCAGTAATCTGGAAAGCTCCATAGTATCGCATACTAAGCTTTGGAAAAAGCCTCTCCTTTCCCTTTTTCTTTTTTAGGCATGCCTTCTCAAAACGTAAGAGCACCCAATCATCCTCCTTCAGTTTCAAGTCGCGACGATGGCGATCCGCTGCCTTTTTCTGTCATTCTTGAGACTTCCACAAAGTCTCGCGAACCTTGGCAAAAGCCGTATCCAAATCTCGCGAATATTCATCCGCTTCAAATATCTAATCTTTTGTTCTCGGGAAGGATGGAACCTTCGCAGCACTTTCAACAATCTCAAATGGCGTCTTCCCCGTCGAAGAGTGTATCTTGTTATTGTAGGCAAATTCCACCAAAGGTAAGTTCTTTTCCTAATGAGTCTTTTGATCCGAGATACAAGACTTCACTAAATCGAAAACCACTGAATTGGCAATCTCAGATTGCCGTCAGTCTGCAAGTGGAACGATGACGAGAACTGCAACCACGTGCCAATGTTCTCCCAAATTGCCTTCCAAAACAAACTCATAAATCTGGGGTCTCTGTCGGAGACAATCGTCTCAGACGTGCCATGTAATCGGAAAATCATCGTGATCATTTTGTGTTCTCGGGAGATCAAAAATGAAATCCATTTCAATATTTTCCCAGGGGCGGGTGGGTATGGGTAAAGGCTGTAACAATTCTTGTGCCTTATGCCTGTCAAACTTGACCTTCAAGCATACTAAGCAACTGCGCACAAATTCTTCCACATCCTTCTTGAGTCTCAGGCAAAAGAAGTATCTCTCTACCCCTTTCATGGTGGTAGCAATGTCGCGGTGACCCGTAAAAGGTGGACAGTGGCATTCAATCATAACCTTTTCTCGCAACGGCTGTGTAACGCACAACATAGTCTTTCTCATCAAGTAGCCTTCCCGAAGGGAGTATCCAGCTACTGTCTCCCCATCCCGTATCCGTGAGAAAATATCTGCAAAATCTGTATATGTGGCATATTGATCGACCATATCCTCAAAGCTCCTATGATGTATCACGGAAATAGCCAGAACCAACGGCTTCCGAGACAAAGTATATGCCACCACATTCTTCTGTCCCTGCACATGGACAATCTGGAAGTGAAACTGTGACAAGATGTTCGCCCACCGCATCTGCTTTTCCAAAAGCTGCTTCTGTGGGGCAAGAAGTAGCGCAAACTCTGATGGTCTGTAAAGACAGTAAAATCCGCTCCGAGTAGGTAATGCCGCCACGAAGTAAGAGCATGGATAACCGCCAAAAGCTCTTTCTAATAAATCTGTGCTGTTATCTCCGGCCTAGAGAACAAACGGCTCTCGTAAGCTATGACATGGTCTTCTTGCATCAAGACCGCACCCAAACTACGACCACAAGCATCACAATATACTTCAAATAACTTATGCAAGTCCAACAAAGTCAAAATTGGTCCCGTAGTCAATTTCTCTTTCAATGTCTAAAAGGCAGTCACCTCTGTGGGTCCCCACGAGAAAGATACTCCTTTTTGTGTCAAGATATGCAAAGGGGAAGCAACCTCTGCAAACTTTTGTATGAACCGCCCGTAGTACGAACACAGTCCCAAGAAGCTTCTAACTTCATGGACATTCCTCAAGTCGGTCCAATCACGGATAGTCTCTATCTTGGCCGGATCCATTTGCACTCCTGCTGCTGACACAATGTGTCCCAAAAAGTGTATCTCTGGTAGGAAAAATTCACTTTTCTTTGCATTAATCACTAACTTGTGATCTCGTAATGCCTGAAAGACCTGAAGCAGATGATCTCTGTGTTCTGCCTCATTCTTGATGAAAACAATGATGTCGTCAAAGAAAGTGCCAACAAATAGCCTGTACTCTCGAAAAATCATGTCCATCATCCGGTTAAATGTCGCAGGAGCATTGGTTAAGCCAAAAGGCATCACCAAAAACTCAAATAACCCAAAAGTCGTCCGAAAAGCTGTCTTGTAGACGTCTCCCGACGCTATCCTGATCTAATGATATCCACTCTTCAAGTCAATCCTGCTAAAGCACGAGGATCCCTGTAACCTGTCGAGTATATCATCGATCCTAGGAATTGGAAATTTGTTCTTGATGGTGATTTTGTTGAGAGCTCTATAATCGATGCACATTCTCCAAGATCCGTCTTTCTTCAAAACCAACAACACTGGAGAGCAATACGGTGAAGTACTAGGCTGGACAAGACCCTTTTCCAAGAGGTCTTTCACTTGGTTCATAATCTCTTCATTGTGTGCTCGGCTCACACGGTAGGGTGGCCGGTTCGATGGTGTACTTCCAGGTATCAGATCAATAGTATGATCCTCAGGCCCTCTGAAAAGCAATCGACATGAGTATAGAGAAAAAAATCTTGCCGTTCTTTTGATCAGGTCACAACATATTCAACCTTTATCCATCGTTCAATTCTCTCCCAAAAGAATGAGTAAGAAACTAAAGTTCATCAAGTACAATCTCTAAGCCCTTCATTTATCAAAGTCGCTTTCTCGGCCCGGTAGTCAACCACGGCGTAGTTCTTGTGGTACCAAGGGATCCTGAGTAGAACGTCACTCGCGTGCCCTGAACACTCCTGTCATTGCAAACGAAGTTTGCCAATGCTCGGTGTAATGGCAACATCCCATCCGGGTGCCAGACGAACTACCTCCGCCTGTGGCATTAGTTTGTCGGGTCGTAATTCCAAATCGAGCCGCCAATTCCAAGTGAAAAGAAGTTGGCCTTGGCTCCTTCAAAAGAGCTTCTTGATCCTTCACTTTGTCCCAAAAGCGGCAAAGTTTGTACTTTCATTCATTAGATTCGGTGCAGGTCCCACGCCATGTGGTACCAGTTCTACTTTTCTATCTGCCTATTCTGCCACGTTCCTCACCTACTCTCGAACTCTCAGGCCTATCGTCGTCTTTATCATTCTGTTCTTTTTGTGCCTTTGTAGGGCACTTCGCGGAGATATGTCCATGTTCCTCGCATCCAAAGCACTTCCCCTCTCATGAAGCGAGCTCTCTCCTTAGGAGTAAGCTTGGGTCGTGCATCCTTTTTCTCTGGGTTGCTCTTTTTCTTTCTACTTTCATTCCCAGAAGTTTGTTCGGCTCGTTGTGTCATGGCCTCATCTGTGGGGTAGGTCAGACTGCCAGAGTGAATGGCAAAGCCCCGCTTCGCATGACTCATCAACTCCTGAATAGAAGCTGACTTCTGTTCCAAGCAATGATCTCGGATCTCTGTAGGTAGACCCAGGTAAACCGCTCAATCTGTTCTCTGAACGAGATCTTCTTGAATGAAGAGGCAGGTAGAAAAGAGCTCCCGAATCTTTCACAGTAAGCATTGATTGTATCTTTCTTGGTCATCCGAAGATGGTTCCAAGCAGCTCACACATCTCGTTCATATTCTTGCGTCAACCAAGAAGAAATAAAAAGCTTCTTAAATTTCAGCCATTTAACTGGCGCGGTCTTGTTTAAAAGAAGCGTGGACCACCAAGTACGAGCATTCCCCTTAAAGTAAGAGGTAGCTCTCCGAATCTTGGAGTGCTCTCAATAGCGTCCTCCCGCGAAAGCAATGTCAAACTGTTGTATAAAAGACAAAGCCTTCGAAGCATCTGAGTATCCTAAAAAAGTATCAAACTTGATAGAGTGGCCACCTTCCTTAAACTCTCGGACTTTCTTGCTTTTATCTTCGAGAAAGTCATACTGGTTGGCTTTGTAAAAATTCTTCTTGTTCGCATAGAAGTCTCCATCATCAGAATCTGAGCTGTCTGTAGACGAGTCCTCAGTAGAACTGTCAGTCTCTCGGCGAGATGTAGCCCTCTTTGCCTTTTTCTCGCCCTTTTCGAAGCTTTGTTTCTTGCTTCGCTTTTTACCTTTTCTGTCTTCTTCGCTCGAATATGAAGAGCTAGAAGAACTGTCAGATGAAGAAGAAGAACTGAGTACTCCTTCAAATTGAACACGCTTCTTCCGTTTCTTTGCCTTGTCAAAAGTTGACTGACGACCCAAATATCCCGGGAAGTCAGTGCTTTTCTTCTGCTTTTTGCCGTGCGTTTTTTGGCTTTCTTTTGCGCGTCAAAAAGCTGGGCGATCCGTGCATCAACCACCTCTTCTAATTCCTTCTCTGAATATTTCTTGTGAGCAGAAGGTTTCTTGAGAGTGGGTGTAGTGGTTTTCTGCCACTGCTCATGCACTGCCTGAAAAGAAATCTCGCTCATATATTTTGCAAATTTTGGGTCCTTCGCAAAATTGAGCATCATCTTTGTTGCATCGCCAATCAATTGACGACGCTCTATCTGTCGCTGCTCCGCCGGAGTAGGCCTAGGCGGGCCATACTCCATGCAGGAATCTTCGTTGTGATCCCTGTCCGCATCTCCAGATGCAGAGGGAGTCGACTGATCATTGCCTGAAGCAATAGGTGCCGCGGGAAAAAAATTCGGGGATCGGATTTCCCGTAGAAGAGAAATCGGTCGTGCTCTGATACCACTGTAACAGACTTGGACACTCCAAGTCAAGAATCAACCGCGACAGCACCAAATAACCACTTCAAAACAATTCACAGATCACAATAGATTTGCACTGGCCCGGCGGAGTTCCGTGCATAGAGATATTGGCCCTGAAGACTGGCAGCCCTTTCGGTATTTCTTTTTATATTAATCAGATCAAAGTACAAGAGAGTGGCTAGGGTTTCACTCTCAGACTCAGCGCCCAGATGCCCTGAGAAGTGAAGCCCTCACCACTTATTTAAAGGTTACAAGGGATGCCCAAAAGCAGAGCCCCAAAAAGCTTCAAAATCAAAAGCTCTGAAAGCCCAAAAGCATCTGCTCTTTCTCTCTCTCTCTCTCTAAGAGTCCCAAAGAAAAAGCAAAAAGGCTTTTTCTCTCTTTTTGAGAGTTTCACTGAAAGCAAAAGCATCCTCTCTCTTTCTCAATTGCGTAGGCTCGAAAGCTGCTTTTCTTCAGCGCAGATTCCGCCGCAAATCACGGAATTCCGTACTGCTGCTGCCACGTGGCACCCCCGGTAGAAATTAGGGTTTGCAGACAAAAATTAGGGTTTCAGCCAGAATTTTGGGTTTGCTGCAAAATAGGGTTTCGGGCAGTTTTTAGGGTTTGCAGGGATTTTAGGGTTTCAGCCTGAAATTAGGGTTTGTCCGTAGCCACGTCATCACTTTGTGACACCCACACACGCATACACACAAAAACACACAAACGCCGGTGTGCGTGTACATGTACACACAATCCCCCTGCATATCGTTTCTCCCATAGAAACTAGCCTTACCTCACATTCAACTTCGCCAATCGCAAAACGTGACATGGAGTTTAAAGCATCCGACATAGCCAAGTTGGAAGATAAATTTATTAGCACCATCAACCACAAAAAGAAGCTTATGCATAGCATTGTCAACACCCCATCTTCACAAGGCTCTCATAGATTGAGAACAAGATGGATCAATGGCACCAAGAAAAGGAGGAACTCATGGAAGAAAGAGAAAAAGTCTATGCAAAGCAATATGATGGCCACGAAGCAAGCAACGCAAGAAGAAATCGACCTCTTCAAAGGAGACGTGGCTAGCGTGGTAGACTCGCACAAGATTTCATATTAGCTCTACAATAAACCAGTCTCTCTAATTGTGAAGTGCTCAGCTCGTTACATATTATGGTGTGGATCAATGAGTAAGCACTCTAAGTCCACTCACATTGGTTGGTGTAAGTAGAAAAATTGAAGTTGGCAAAGAATTACCGAAAAGGTATGAATCAGGAATTGGACACGATACATATGTTGATGTGTGCAAGAGATGCAAGTTTGGATAGTGAGCTACATGACTTTTCACGAGATTGGTTGAATCTATTGGAAGTTTTTTGCATTGCCATCACTTTTCAAAAAGATCCATAGAGCTATCTTCTATACTTCTACTAATGAGTGGAGTTGTGAAGCTCTTGGAAGTTTGGATTTGGAGGCGGTCAACTTGGTAAATAACTCCCTAAGGAGAAAGATCTTGTCTTGCAATCTTCAAATGTGAGGAGCTTCTTTGTGTAGAGCTCTTAGGTATTCAAGAGTCACGTCTAGTGCTGTGTTTGGTGCATGAGGGAAGCAGCACAACTCGCCATAGCAAATCGACACGGTTGGAAAGAGAAGTTATGATTGTCTTTTTTTTAGTCGAATACTGTAGGTTGACCATATTCTACTTGGAAACTTCTCTGCATGCTAGTCCACATATGGAAGAGTATGAAATGATTGTTCATACTTTGCCCTAAATGAGTGGTCCATATGGATTCTTGTTCTCAAAAGCTGTCCATTTTCTTTAACTGCTTACTACCTAGTCTATATAATCTCGACTCTTATCAATTACTTTTACGTCATATGTAGCATGTTTTTTTGTTGAATTTAGGGTGTCGTATGATGTCACGTATGGAATTTCATGGGGGTGTGAATTGTACTTTTTCCATACTTCCACACCTATATCCATTTTCCGTAAGGTTGTCGTATGAAAAAACTATGTTCACAATGCAATCGCAGACTATTACACTTCTCTAATTAAGAGGAGGGTTTGTGACGAGCTCGTGATGTGGTATAACCACATACCCAAACCAGAGGGATACAAGAGAGCAGAACTAAGTGATTAGAGATCATCATTTGGTCATAGAAGCCCCCAAATCCTAACACACAAACTGCCACAAATAGTGCGTTTCAACTCTTTGAGTCCCAAGGACCTATAAATTGAAGGCACGTGTGCCATTTGTAAATCAATTATGGAGAGTGGTCTCTCACGACACATATAAACTCTATTGATTAATAATAAAGAAATACAATGAGGAACGCCCAACTTGCACGCCAATACTCTCTGACGAGGACTCCACCTCTTAGACGTCAAGCCAAAATTAAACAGTGAAGTGCTTTTTATTCCCCTTCAGTTATTTTGAAGTTAAATCATCTCATTGGCAAGTGGTTCCGGTCGGGTACATGATTTTTCACCTCCCTCCATTTATTGGGTCATGGGGATATCCAAGGGAGTTCCGCTCATAGATCCACCAACCGATCCCCAAGGAGAAAAAGAAAAACAAAGAAAGGAAGAAAAGCAACATTATTAAGAAAAAAACAAAAAACGGAGAAATGAAGAAAAGCAACATAAAATAATGAAGAAAGACCCAGAAGCGAAACTAGCTCCGCAGAAAGGAACAAAGGCAACAGCACCACATGGTCTGCCAAAAGTAAGCATCCAAAGTAAAATAATGAAGAAAGACCCAGAAGCGAAACTGGCTCCGCAGAAAGGAACAAAGGCAACAGCACCACATGGTCTGCCAAAAGTAAGCAACATAAAATAATGAAGAAAGACCCAGAAGCGAAACTGGCTCCGCAGAAAGGAACAAAGGCAACAGCACCACATGGTCTGCCAAAAGTAAGCAACATAAAATAATGAAGAAAGACCCAGAAGCGAAACTGGCTCCGCAGAAAGGAACAAAGGCAATAGCACCACATGGTCTGCCAAAAGTAAGCATCCAAAGTGCAGGGTAGGGGGCAATGAAACCCTGGTGACACTGCAAACAAGGACGCTTTATGCAAGACACCTGCATGGCAATATCCACACAACAAGGATATAGTCATCTCTCTCTCTCTCTCTCTCTCTCTCTCTCTCTCTCTCTCTCTCTCTCTCTCTCTCTCTCTCTCTCACATTCATATAAGAGGTCTTGAGTTCAACTCTCCTCATTGGATAGATCTTTGTGGTCTCGTGGCATAGTTTCCTACGTTAAAACTCTCTTCTTCTTCTTCTTCTTCTCTTCTTTAGCCCAGATTCACCCTTAAAACATGTTGCCCAATTGTGAATACAATGATGTTACAATAGGAACCAAAACCAGAGAAATTATAACTCACAAAATTTAACATGAATATATCTTCACATTATATCTATCCTCCTTAGCTTTGTGGGGTCTTGAAGTACAAGGAAGAATACACCTGAGGTTCATTTGGTGTGTGCATCCTTGTCTAGACTTGGCCAAAGTAGAGTGGACATTGAGCAATCTCCTTCTTCAAACAAACAAAAAAATTGTGCCCTTCAATATGTATTGAAGGTGAAATACACAATTCGAACCTAAACAAAACAACTCACACCCTCCTCCTAAAAAGGCATCATTGACCCTCATCAACAAATAATCCTTTGTGAAAGAACCTCATCAGACAACACTACTTGAGGCATTTATCAATTCCCACATTTTGATAAGTGCGATCTCCAATAACTCTATATAAAACAAAAAAATTCACTCAGAAGAGTGTAGGTAAATTCTTATGGAATCTTTGCTCACTATTGACATGGGAAGCTGGCAATATTAACTTGTAAGAGTGTCTCCAGAGTTTGGTAAAAACACTTAAGAGTGAATTTTTCTTGCAGACTGTGCTTGCAATAGGTGCAAACAATATTTAAGCCTGAGGATGGTAGGAACACCAATCAAGGGGGCAGTTAAGGAGACTTGCGCCAATCTCTTTATGCAATTATAGCACAAAATCAGAGCTTCCTAATCCACATAGTTATCATGAAGTGTAGAAACTACCTGAAATTTCGTAAACTGCTCATTTAGAATCATTTGAAGAGGCCAAATTGTTAAGGCGCTGCAATGAGAGGAACACTGCTTGGCCTCCAAGCTGGCCATCACCATGAGCTACCAAAGAAAGGTACAATTGTTGCACCAAAGCCAAGCCAGGGAATGAAGCTCTCATGCTTTGAGACTCCTGGATAGCAGTACCAAGGTCCTTAACCATGTTCTCTGCAAAGCCTCCAGGTGTAAAGTCTCGGTTCACAAGCTTGGAGCCAAAAATCTCCATTGATTTGGATCCAGCAGCACCTCCCGAAACTGCCTTCAAAAACAGGTTGGGCTCAAGGCCAGCCTTCTCTGCATAGATCAGACCCTCAGACAAGCCAGTCAAATTCGCACCGACCATGATCTGATTTGCAAGCTTGCAAGTTTGTCCTGAGCCTGCCGGGCCCAAATGGGTGACTTTCCCCATGCAATTGAACAATGGCTCCAACGCCTTCACAGTCTCCGCAGCTCCCCCCGCCATGAAAGCTAGGGTTCCTTCTTTGGCACCCACATCTCCACCCGAGACAGGCGCATCTACACAGTGGATGTCTTTGGAGAGGCCAAGTTCGAAGAGTTCGCGGGCCAAGGAGGGTTCACTGCTAGTGCTGTCCACCACAATGCTCCCTGGACGGAGGCCCTCCAATACACCCTCAGGTCCAAGCATCACTTGCCGAACGTCACGCGCACTTGTAAGCATGGTGAAAACCACATCGGATCGCTGTGCCACAGCCAACGGTGATGGGGCAAAGGTGGCGCCCTCCTCGCACAAGGGCTGTGCCTTGATGCGTGTGCGGTTGAACACTGTAACTGGATATCCCGCCCGACGCAGGTGCAGACACATGGGAAGGCCCATAAGCCCTGTGCCTATCCATCCAACCCGCGGCTTTGCCATTTCCATTGTTGGTGCTGGCAGAGCTTACCTTTTTTCTTTATTTCGACAAATTATTTTTTGCACGACGTGATGAAGTGTTTTTATTTTTATTTTTTTATAGCCAACCTGTGGTGGGCATTGCTATAGAACGTAAGAAGACATACACAAATTGCCATCAAGCATCTAACGCACAGGAAAATTTTAATTTCATGGCTTTCTCTACAACGGTTTGAATAGTGAGACCAAGGCAATGCTCATTACCATACATGTTTTAATAGATTTTGGAGGGCAGTTGATTACTTGGTTGGTTGTGATTGTTGTCGTCTCGACTTTTGTTGTGGAACAAGAGCCAATTGATAGGCAACAACAATGGCTTAGATTGGGACTTGATGTGACCGTTGGGAAGAAGCAAATTGTGTCTCATAGGGCTCACTATATGACAGAGGGCCAATAAAGGGGATAATTAAACCGTACAAAGGGTTCGAGCTTAATCATTATGCTTAAACCTTACTCCTTAACCTACTTTGATAGTTTATTTGTAGATTTTCATTCAACATGGTAATATAATCGACCATTTAGTCTCTAGACCGGGGACCCATCTTTGAGGCACCCATATTTTTATTCTGAATCAAGTGTAGTAAATTTTCTCTTATTTCTCGTAGAAGCTGAGAGAGAGAGAGAGAGAGAGAGATGTTGTCATAGTTGGATGGTCTTGGTGGCCGTCGATTACAAAACCTGGTCCAAAACAAATCTGGGGAGAAAAACATTGGAATAAAAAATTGTCTTCATGCTATAGAATGGTTATGCAGAGGAGAACATTAGCTAACAATACATAAGATGCATTGTCAAACAAGGACATACGTAGATTGATATCAACAACCTAGGAATAAAGCAAACCTATAAAGAGTGCATAGAGTATTGCAGTACATAAGTTGAATTGTCCAAGTATGAGAAAAGAAGTACGTACGGCTATTTGATATATAGATATGATGATCAAGATTGCACATGGACTATTGATAAAAACATGTAGCTAAACTAAACTTAAGGAAGCATTGACAAACTCAAACAAAAAGCATCAACAGACTATGAAAATTAAATTGCACTACCAACCTAATGTAATGGTGTCGTCCAATTGTGCAAGCCAGAGGACAATATTTGAGTCAAGCTACATAAAAGCAATGCAATGTGAATAGTTAAACATGTCATCTTGCAATAAAGCGCCACAGAGTGAAAATGCTAAATATACAGTGCATGTTATGCAGAAGTGCCATACAAAAGTATGGTGGAGTGTTGGCTTTGTGGTCTCTCCAAAATTATAAGAAACGGAAGTCGTGCCCTGCTCCATAGCATTCATGTGTTGCGCCAAGCAAACGCATAGGCATGGAGAATTGGATGCAGATAACGGACCTTGCAGTGTTGTTGAGATAGAGTCGTGCTTGTGCAATCAAAACGTGTATTGTCGTGAATATATGTCCTCTCTGTCAGACACAAAACACACATTAAGACAAATACAAAAGATGCATGATATAGATTAAACTCAAAAAGAAGCAGAGCCAACTTTATGTTCTACATGATAGACGTATTGGAGTCTTACGTAGTGCAAGAAGTGCCCTCGCTTCACATCCTAGAAAAACAAGCCAGAGCTTCGTGGCTCAGTCCTTTTGTGACATATTCCGCAATAAATGCATTTCAAGAGACGACATTCCAAACATACATGTCAATCAAGGCAGTGCCACATGCCTTCAAGGCGAAAGTGTAGGTGATTGCATCTAGAGATATGCCCTCACTTCGTATCTTCTAAGGACAATCCATGGATCCTTGGCTCAATCTTTTGGCCGCATTTCAAAAAACGACATTAGGCTTACCACATCCCTCCTCTAGCCCTAAGGGAGGTACATACCACAAGCTCCGATCGATGTCGTACATTGAAGTAGGTGTTGGATGCAAATCTTTGTCAAATGATTGTGTGAAGATGATCCCTCCCTTTTCCACTAAGCATCAACCTGGAAATCTCCCACACTTGCCTTCAGTCCAACCTTCAGTTGTGAAAATTCTTATGTCGTAAGACTGGAGAGGCACATTCCAAGCCAACTTCTTTGAACATGCCTGCCCACATGCTTTTGATTATACCTATCTATCTCCATAACTAGGATTGCTTCAAATTGCTCTGAATTTTTTATTTTCCTTTTATTATAGGAATTGCTCTTGGTAAGTTTGAGGAATGGCTCTACTTTGGCTCGATCAAAGGAAAATCAAAGAATGTGGGCAGTTAGAAGCATTTTCCTATAGCACTATTGAGCCCTTAGCCATCATCTTTTCTCTTCAGATAAGGACCTATAACCAATGCTTATGTTCTTTGTAAGTCAAAAAAAGGCAATAAAGCAATCCCTCCCAACAAATCAAACAACATCTCCAAATCACTTCAAAATCTTTCTAACATTATCAAGAAGCCAAATGTAGCAATAGCCCCTACTATACACCTAGATTATGAAATTTCCTACTGCTCTTCCACTTCCAGTTACCTTTGTTTTCAGGGTTTCAAGCAGTCCCATCCCATGAACATGGCAGAAGCTTCAGCTCATCACACAAACCTTTTTTTCCTTCCACATTCACACTTGCATCATGGAGAATGATATTTTCTAAAGTGATGTCTTCTGAAATCCACCCTCCAACAGCAGGGCCCATGGAAACAAGCCTACCTTTATTGGATTTAGCTACATGGAAAGGAGCACCAATAGATAGCATACCAGATTCTACGGCCTGTTTCACAATACTTGCACCAGGTATCTTGTTGTACCGACCCCATCCAATCAATATGTAGATACTTACAAGAGCAGTATGAGTCCTGTCTAATCGGAAGCCCCTCCTAACTGCCTACGTCTTCGATCATGAACACCTTGCCTCTGTAATAGGCTGTCAATACCACGTGCGTTGAATTGTGGGAAAAGAGGGCATGCTCTGCAGATAAGTGGATGGTGGAGAAAACTCTCAAGCCGATGGACGTAGTGCTAAAAAGGAGAGTGCACCTTTCAAAATCAGTGGCTGCCTGCATCAAAGGAGCTATCTCTGTCCTGTCTAATCGTAAGCCTTCCTGACTGCCTACGTCTTCGATCACCAACACCTTGCCTCTGTAATAGGTTGTCAATATCGCGTGCGTTGAATTGTGGGAGGGGAGGGCGTGCTTTGAAGATAAGTGGATGGTGCAGAAAATCGATTGAAGGTAGATTTCCAGCGCTCCTCCAACGTGGCAGGAGAGCACCCGTGGCCACCTCAGCAGCCTTGCTAGCATGGCTAAAAGCGCTGGCTGGAGCGCTATGCGTGTGTTGTTTCGTACGACCTCCTAAAACGGGCGCTTTCAGCTTCGTAACACGTGCGACCTCGAAAAGCCTGCAAAACAGGGCTCATCCTTCCTTAGCCTTCAATCCTTTCGGGTTTTAAGGCCAAAATAATTTGAAGCGGGCCTGCTAGTGTTCAACGTACAAAATTCCCTTAAGGCTATTAAGGGAGGAAATTTTGCAAAATAATGGTCATTTTCAGCAATTTTAACTCTATTTTCTTAGATTTTCCAAGTGGATTATCTCCTTCTCCCTCCGCTCGATTTCACTTTTCATCTGGTTCAAGGCTATTTAACTAAATTTTCCAAGCGGATTTTCTGGTTTTTCCCCCTTTCTTCAACCAGTTGATTTCATTTTTCAATTGGCTCAAGGCTATTTAACTCTATTTTCTTAAATTTTCCAAGTGGATTTTCTCCTTCTCCCCGTCCCTTCAAACGACCGATTTTCTCTTTCAACTGGATCAAGGCTATTTAACTCTATTTTCTTAACTTTTCCAAGCGGATTTTCTCCTTCTCCCTTCCAAGAAAATTTTCTCCTTCTCCCCCTCCCTTCAACAAGCCGACTTCATTTTTCAACTGACTTAACTCTATTTTCTTAAATTTTCCAAGCACATTTTCTCATTTTCCCCTCACTTCAACTGGTTGATTTCGTTTTTCAACTGGCTCGATGCTAAGCTGACAAAGGGCTTGCAAAATATATTTTTCCTTTTTATAGTTTTAGGTCAAAATTTGAAGCATGTTATACTACAACTTCTAAATTTTTCCTAGTTTTCTTAAAGGCAAGCTCATAACCTAGCCATGATTTTGCAATTTTAGCCAATTAAAATACACTAGGCCCAAGCCATAAAGCCATAGGTGCTTGGAGAGTTGGCAACAAGGGAACTCACTATATGTTTCCCTATGTTGGAAGCTAGGAAGGAATTCTTGAAGAAGAGACCAACACTCAAGCAAACTAGGATATTTTTGGATGATGATCTCGCTCTAACACAAGTAGCACACATGCAAGAGTTGATGCTAGATATCAAGGCGGTGAGAGAGAAAGGGAAAATTCCTTTCTGCGGAGAAGGGAGAGTAGTGGTGTTGGAAAAACGCACCACATGATGGTGTGAGACCTATGGGGCCAACCTTAAAATAGCAACATGGAATTGTAATGGATCAATGAAGCTAGATGTAGGCACATTTGAGGATAGGTTTTGATCATATGGGCACATCATCGCATTTGCTAGAGATTGAGACTCACAGATTTAGGAGAGTACTAACAGAGGCCAGGATATGCCATTTATGTCATATAGAGCCAGAGATAGAGTTACATCACATTTGTCATTGCCGAATATACTATAAGATATGAGGCTGCTTTCATTGGATTCAAAGAGGGCTTTGGACCATTGGCTAGATTCATGAGATATCAGAATCATAGATGCCTCGGGTTGTTTTTGCTAGAGTTGCGCATACATAGGGAGAGTCTGATCTTGAGGAGATCGAGAAGTGGGAGATTACTAACTTCTTTAGAGCAAGGACTCAACAGTAAGATGAGCATGCTCAATGTCTATCCTCGTTGCCATTAAGCTCAGGAGAGCTAGACGCCCACGTCTACGAGGGCAACCACGACATCGATGAATGCACCATCAAAGGATTAGGAGTATTCTAGCATGACATGGGAGACGCCCAATAGGACTATCTAAAGAGGCGGACATTGACAAAGCTCTTCAACGATCAATGCAATACTTTCTTGGACAATGCCCGATGTCGAGCAACCTCGGGCATGGATGATGATAACGATGATGATGCCGAATTGAGATGCCAAATGCGTCAACTAAAATGCAGTTTCCAAAGTTGAAGGTCCCCTACTCTAAAAGCTATTTTTAAATCAAATTAGGGGCTTTTTTGTGTCGTTTGAAGCTTGCAGAGTGGAGTTTTTTTGGCAGAGGAGAGTGCTTGTCAATCCCCTTTGTATTTTCTCATGAACATGGGCATTTCGATGGTAGTGCAAACTTTGTATGCTCCTTCTGAAGTATAATCAAGCCACTATTTTCCAGTTGTGATGTTGCAGAGGCTATTGCACTAGATAACATAAGAGATAGTGTTGTAGGTTTCTTAAGGGATTTTGCACATGAGAATGCCTTCATCGAATATTTTCGTACTTATTGGGTGGGAAAAGTTGGTAAGTTTGATTTCTAACTTAAGCACTTGATATCTACCAAACAGTACTATTGTTCTTTGGTACTTATGTGAAATCATTTTCTTTGCTTGTGTGAAGATGTGGGCTAGAGGTGTGAGGATGCTTCCCCATGCTTATCAAGACACAAATGGAGCCATAGAATCGTATCATGCTACATTAAAGTCTCGATTCCTATGTGGCAAAAAATATATATGGGGCCGTAGAATTGATTGGCTCTTACATAAACTATTAACCTCTTGTTTGCCTTATTTTTGGTACATAGATGAGGCGAAGAAAGGTGGATTTTTTAGAAACAAACCAATACAAAAATTGATTGAGCATTCAATTGAAAGGGCTCAAACTATTCCAGATGGTGATATGGCCTTTTTTCAAGAGGGTTCTAGAGTTATGGCAAAAATCAAGAGCCAATCTTCTCGTGGGGGGGTGCATTACCTCGTGTACAATGCCGATTGTGATTGGGGATGTTGTAATTGCCTATGGGCAATGAAGGGTAATATGTGCAAGCACCAAGTCAAAGTTATGCTACTCAAGGGTTTTAATTTGAGCACTATTGTGGGCAAGTGCCTTAACTTGTATCATGATGGACATGACAATCTTATTGCTTCTACTAGCAACTCCCCCGTAATGGCTCATAGTGGTGAGGAGATAGATATATGTCAAATTGGTATGAAAGAGCAAACCATAAAAACGCCAAATGCAGACCAATGCTATGTACATGCTCTTGAGATGGTGAAAGAAAATCCGGGTTTAGAAGCACATTTTGATGTTTTGATGCAAAGACTCTTGCTCCATTTGCAAGAGGTGCAAGCAAGGGGATTGGATGGAGTTCTACATCCCTCCAAAGACTTTCAACCAATACAAGATGGATTTGGTAACTCTAGACAACGAGTGAATCCATTCATTGAACGTCATGTGAGAAAAATGACCTCAACAACTATGCCATTTCCACGACCAATTGCCAAGAAAAGAGGTCAATGCAGTCTACATTAGACTCCCATGCTTTGGAAGAAGGGGATATGGATTGTTGATGATTGTAGTGCTGGATGTTTATGAACATTTTGAGTTTGGATAGTATCTCCTTCATAAATTGTGATCTATCATGGCCAAAATTTCACTTGCACAAATGGCTTTAATATATTTTGAGTATAAATGTAATGGGCACTTCATTTTGTGGGTAATTGTGGAGTGTAGTGAGGAAAGTGGGAAAAAGGGGGATAAAGTGTAGAAGTAGGGATTGCTTGTGTGTGTGTAAAAATTATACTGGGTAAAGATGGAGAAATAGTGTGTGTGTGTGTGTGTGTGTGTGTATGTATGTATGTGCACTCTCAAAATGTAAAGTGGGTAAAGATATAGAGATAATGTGTGTGTGTGTGTGTGTGTGTGTGAAATTGAAAGTGTAAAAAAGTGTGTGTGTGTGTGTGTGTGTGTGTGTTTTGAAACAATTTATATAGTCGAATTTGATTGTCGCCTTATTTCTCTCTCTCTCTCTCTCTCTCTCTCTCTCTCTCTCTCTCTCTCTCTCTCTCTCTCTCTCTCTCTCTCTCCATTCCAATTCAAAAATTGGGATTTCGTGTATTTGAACCAGCTAAATTTGCAATTTCTCGGCTTGGGCTTTAGTGTAAAGATGCCGGCAAATGCTTCAAATTGACCTCAAACCCAAAAAGAATCGCGGTTTAGTGTTTAATATTGGGTATACATTTCGAAAAATGCTTCAAATCAACCTTAAACCCAAAAAATTAGTGGTTTAGTATTTAGTATATTTTTAATCACTTACATTTGCAAGAGCAAGATCTCGGTTAGATTATGAGAACCTGCCTTGATGAATCCTCGAAATTTAGCCCTTAATTTCTTTGGTTGGCCCTTAAAACGTTTTTTGCAAGGCCGACAGCTCTTGAAAAAAATCTAGGTTTAGTGATCTCACCTTTAAATTTCTAGATTTACCTATTAATTTTATATTCGAAGGTAAAAATACCTACAAAATTTTCAAAAATTCAGTGTGATTTGATATGAAAACCTTCCCACTTAGTCCATTTTACCTCAGTGTTCGGGAAAAATGTGTCTCAACTTAATATCGTGCCTTTTTCAATTTCAAAAATGCAAGGGGAAAAGGAAAAATTATGTCCCAAAATAGACAAAAACAGTGTAAAAACTGAAAAAATAAATTTAATTTTTTAAAAATTCCTCTTGCCAAATTCAAGAAAAGGAATTGTATACGTTCGGAAAAATGATTTTTCTCAAACATTGCTTCTCATATGTACATCGGCTTCAGTTTTAGGCACTGAAGCTCGGCCCCCGCGCAGTCTCTCTCTCTCTCTCTCTCTCTCGCTCTCTCTCTCTCTCTCTCTCTCTCTCTCTCTCTCTCTCTCTCTCTCTCTCTCTATAAATAAAGGCAAGAGGCACCACAATCTGAAGCTCGGCCCCCGCGCAGTCTCTCTCTCTCTCTCTCTCTCTCTCTCTCTCTCTCTCTCTCTCTCTCTCTCTCTCTCTCTCTCTCTCTCTCGCTATAAATAAAGGCAAGAGGCACCACAATCTGAAAATGAGTATGAAAGCTGCTGCAGTGCTGCCTGCAGCTTTTCGAGGTCCTGCAGAGCTGCAACTTTCCGAGGTTTAGCCTCAATGGTGCACATTGCAGCTCGTTGTGCCACACCGGTTCTATTGCTGAGGTGGCAAGGGGCGCTCTCCTTCCAGCGTGGAGGAGCGCTCGAAATTTATCCTCATCCCTGATTTTGAAAGTTGCGCTCTCCTCTTTAGCACATCCCTGATTTTGAAAGCCGTGCTAAAGAGGAGAGCGCAAGTTTCAAAATCAGTGGTTGGCTGCCATCAAAGGAGCTCTCTCTCTCTGCACACTGGGGACTCCAATGAAGACCGCCAGAAGTTGCCGCCAGTTTTGTGTACAACCTTGGGGGCAATATATCGAGCCTCGTAACGCCCTCATCTTCTCCATATTTTTTCTGTGTGCCTTCATGTGCCTGTTAGGCTACCGTAATGTGGACGAGGGTTATGGTGAAGCCCTCCTGGTCGGCTAGCTTCTTGCAGAAGCACATGAGGGGGTTCACGTGGCCTTGGCGTAGCATGGGCACCGCCAGTGCATGGTGTCTACTCTTGTCTTCTCCAAACATTGAGTATCGCGTTCTTTGCCTATTTGCCCAAATTGGTAACATTATCAAGTCCCTACGAGAGGCTAGTCACGCCAAGATCAAGGTCGAAGATGTGATTCATGGTGCTGATGAGTATATCATCTAAATCACCTCTTTGGCAAGTCAACAAAGATTCACGTCGTGACCAAGATGGTAGGTTTGACATGCTTCGCCTTGCTCAAGATGCCCTTCTTTGGATCTTCACCTGCATGACTGAGCATGACAATTCAGAGAATGGGTCACACGAGGTGGAGAATGAGCCACCTGATCATGTCACTATGCATCCCCTTGTTTCTGATAGCCAGGTTGGTTGCCTGATTGGAAAGGGTGGCCGCATCATTGAACAAATGCGCAAGGATATCAATGCCCGCATGCACTGCTTTGGTGATGAGCTGTTTTTTTGGCGATAATATTAAAAGAACCAAAAGAAAGTTTGGTTGTGCAATTTGGGTCCACTACAATGGCTTAGATCATGCCAAGCGGCCACCTCTAGGCTCAAGAAAGCTCATTAGTTAGGCTTACCAAGTAAATATATCCAATAGAGCTCAGCCATGATTAGGTGGATGGAACTAGGGTAAAGGGGCCAACTTAAGGCCACCTAAAAGGAAACACACAATCCGGAAAGCACGCTAAACAAAATCGAGTGCTTAGATGCTCAAAATGAAGATCGAGATCGTCTCTACCAACAACAAAAATTTGGAATCAAGTTGCATTTATATAAGCGAAGAACGTCCGCACAACATTTTTTATGTGTATAAAAAATGGGTGTAAATAGAAAACCAGAATGGAGGGGCATTTAGATCAGCCATTGTGCCAACAAGGCTTGAACCCAAGATCTAATGGCCATGATTGCAAGTTGGCTACATTGTCCACCCCAACTCTCACCCATTTGTGTCTCACAATGGGTCCGAAAGTGCACAAAAAAAGTGGCCCCGACAGTCCTCCTAAAGGGAGGTGGTTTTTTATTGGCCCCTTTACCCTAGTAGTGTCTCTTCAAGAGCTGTTGTTGGTTGCGGTTACGGTTGTGTCTGAGAGAGAGAGAGAGAGAGAGAGTCAGAGAGGACTCGTGAGCAAATATGAAGCTTAGTGCCATGCTCAATGATTGATTGAGGCTTTCTTCTGCTGCAGCCACACAAACTTCAATGCTACCAAAGGCATCCTCAGTTTCAGCCGTCTTGCCCTCCCAGCTTCGGCGCGTCAGAGGCACGGCCAGCTCCCATGCTTACCAATCCCGTCCGAGGGGGGTCAAATCTGGATGATGCACAAACACTTTGCCAGAATCATCGATGTCGGCTTCTGGCTCTGTGCAGACCTTTGAAACGAAGTTTCTGCGTGCCAAATTCTCTCTTTGTCAAGAGAAGCCTCCTTCCTCACAAGTTCCCTAGAAAAACAGTGGATTACACAAGCCAATGTTGTGGTGATGGGGTCGCCTGTGTGTGACCGAGGAGCACTTGGACCGGCGGACCAAAGATACGTCCCCAATGCTTCTGTCCCTATATAAAATTGCAAGATTTTTGGTGCAGGCAACACTACTACTGCACTCATACTTTTCAGTGTAAGTTAGCTTATTTGTCTTTGAGCTACTAGCGAACGCTGCGTCCAACCTCAAAGTGGGTTGCTGCCTTCGTCCCTTCCTCCCAACAAACCAAAAGCCAAAGTTAGACTCACAATGGCGCCGTTGTGCCAAAAACGTGAACGTTAGCAAAATGCTTCCATGCGGTGTGTGCGAAAGCGCTCTAAGGTAGGTCCATGGGCATGGATGGTATGCTCTCTAAAAAGAAGCATGTAAAATATGACAATTTTTCCTATGTTGAGTAATTTATATTATCTATACTAATAGATAAAGGGGGAGGGAATTCCCCCCGCCGCGATGCGTCAACGTCTCTTGCATCCGGTGGGTGTCGCCTGGCAGCGTCCGGGAACACAGTGACGTAGAGAGAGAGAGAGAGAGAGAGAGAGAGAGAGAGAGAGAGAGAGAGAGAGAGAGAGAGAGAGAGAGAGAGAGAGAGAGAGAGAGAGAGAGAGAGAGAGAGAGAGAGAGAGACTGTCGGCTATACTAGTACTAATAATATCCAAAAGTATGTGTACGCGACCCAATCGTGGGATGTTGAATTCAAAAAGAGTGGTAGTAGATTGACTTTTACCTTCTGTCAAGCTTGTTCTTGAAGCTTCGTAGCATCTTTCCTTGAAACTTTCCCAGAAGCTCTCTATGACCTCGTAGCACAATTGGAATTTGGAATTAGCAGATGTGTGTGTGGAGGAGAAGAATTGGCATATTATAATTGTTAAAGATAGAGGTAGGTGCATTTTGTGCACAAAGATACTTGTGCCCATCACAAAAAGAAAAGACAATCCACATGTATGGAGTGGAGTTGGCACCATCCTCTAGATTTGAATTAATATTATAAGTATTGTGCCCTTTCCTTGTCGCTTTTATCCCCTCCAATAATGGAGGGGGGTTATCCTTCCCCTCCAATGTCCGAGGGAACTTTTTAATATTGCAATAGGCTAGCACGAGGAATAATTCACTACCGTTGACTTCTGATATTCTCGATTGCCATTATGTGGCTTACTCTTTACATGTGCGCATTCATTGTCCATTGCACAAGCCGAGCTAACTATTCACTCACTTCATGAGTCCTTGTTAACTTCACCTACGATTGTTAACTCCAAACCATCTATGGGGCAATATTCCGAAGCAAACTTTTTTGCTAAAACTAACTACAGTCAAAAAGTGGTTTAGCCCTAAAATCATATGTGTTATAAGCAAGATCCTAAACCAGCTACTAACCAACCACTTAGTAAGGTTCATTCATAGTGGTAAAAAAGAAATGCCAACCACCATCCAGTAATGTAGGTGACACTATATGCCAGGTAGACCTTACAACTGAGGAGTAAATATACCCTATTGAGCTAGTAAAACCGTATCCTTACACCCAACAGGTATTGGTTTTAATATGTTTTATATCCAAAACCACTTGTAGTTTAAAGTGTTTTTAAAACCAAGTCACTATTACGAAAAAATTGTCAGTATTTAGGTATCACAACACGACAGAAATCCTAGGAGAGTAGGTGATCTAAGAAACCTTAATTTAAACCTACCATAGGGTATAATATTTCAAAGCTCAAAGTAGGAAGTCTTAATATCCTATATTAGTGAGGCATTATGAGCCAACGGAAGTCCAAGAATTTTCTAGGTCATATGACTCTATTAGTTTGCAAGTAAAGGGTCAAGATTCCTATAAACAATCGATCGATGAAAGCATCACGGGCTAGCAATGTTCTCAGCCTAACATGAGTCAAAACTCAAAATTAATACGAGTTATATTATCTAGGGGAAGCCAACTCTAGACCAAAGCAAGCCCAGCCCTAGGTTAAGTTTAGACTAGAGTAAGCTAAAGTATCAAGCCATCCTCGCTTTTCAAGTTCATAGTGAGTAACACCATGTAGTGAGGTGAAAAACTGAGAGCCAGCCCATTCAAGGCTTCAACGTCTACCAATTTTGAGATTTTCTAAGTATTTCACTGTCGTTGATATGTGATATACACACAAAATGCTAGACATTATGATCAAAACCATAAATGTCACAGTCAGTAAGTAAAGCTCCATAGGGGATTATGACTGCATAGTTAAAGATAATCAGGCTTAACTCTTGCAGATTATCTCCAATTTCAAAGGGAAAGGTAAACTACATTCAATGAACCCTTTTAGCAATTTTTTAGAAATCAGCTCAAAGAAGGCTAAAAGTTTCCACCCCATCACTAGCTTATCAACACAATCAACCAGTCGAATTTTTAAGATTCTCAAGGAATGGATTTTCCTTCCTATAACTAGAAAGAAAAAACAGATTCAACATTTAACCATTCAAGGCAAAAATGGTTGAATATTAAAAAAAAAAAAACCATCATCCACCAGCATGAACAATATCAACAGATTTCAGCAAAAACCAGTCCAGGCAGCAGGACTACTATTCCCAACTTCTCAAAAATTATTGGGGGAGATTTTTAAACTCCTACTATGCACCACAGTAAAAGTAGGCAGGGCCCCATACGCAAAACTAGGTAGGGCCCCATATGCAAAAACCAGGCAGGGTTTTTTTTTATAAAGTAAACCCAAAGAGACAACAATTCGTCGGCCTCAGCCAGTAGGGCAAAAGACTTTATATCAAAAGTTAGAGGAGATTTTTAAACACATTTTAGTGTAAACAATATAACAAATCAAATCAGAGCAACCACAATTACACAATAATAAGTTATCAACGTATTTGGCCTTGACCAGTCTAGGCAGCAAAGACCATCCTTATCCCCTTAGGTTTCCATAATGCAAACATCATCAATGATTCCCATAATGTAGGCAATGAGCCAATAAGAAAACCATGCTCCACATTTCACCTAATGCAAGACCAGACAAAATTCAAGGCTAAGTGAGGGGAAAATAACATAGCAACCAAGGGTAGGATCAGTCAAGCAAAAATATGAATAGAGTTTTTAGGTTTTCTTAAACCAAGATATTGTTATGAACCAGTCAGGGTAGCCATCATCAAAACCAAACCACGGAGTGGTGAGTCTTTTATATGGAAAACCAGAACAGAGAGCTCAGTTCGACCTCAACCAATAGGGAGAATGTAGCACAAAAAACCTATTTACAGTGGTACTTTTGTATCAGAGTAGCGACTCATAACGACGTTGCTCGACAGAGGATACCGTTAGCTTTAAGAATAAATTATTAACAGTGAGTAGCAACAAATGGTTTAGGCATTTAACCAGGCAGAGACAGGAAAACACTTGAGAGCCAATTGGTTGCTCCATAATTACTAAGATAATCCCACAACACCACACACAATGACGCTCTCGCTCTTTCCACAGTTGATAAAAAACCAGGAAAATCAAGGCTAAGTGAGGGAGTAAAACAAATCCTCACCTGATTAAATAGGTAGCATGTTTGCTTTTGGAGTTACTTTGTCAAGCCTATGTTTGAAATCATCAGTGCCAAGATCACCAGGCAGTCTTGAAGAGCCACGTCTCCATTCATTTTATGGTGATGTATATTAGGGATAGCCTAGCATAGTGGGCTGAGGGAAGGAGAAGGAAAGAGATCAGGATGCATGGAATGCTACACCAGTAGGCAGGCGGGAATAGAGACGATGTGATGAGTGTGGAAAAAGCGAGAGCATTGGGAGAGGGAGTATCATTGAACATGCTCACCAAATCCGCCCAGACTCCAGGTGATCACATGGTGCCACACCATCAAGATGCCAACATGTATCTATGGCAAGGGTGTAGGGGAAATGGAGAGAATGAGAATAGGAGGTGATGCAGAGCAATAAACAAGAACGATGAATAGCAGTGTTTATTTCACGCTCGGGAGGAGTGTTAAACCACGATCGAGAGAAGGGAAGGATTTAAAAGCAAATATTATTACACGGTTGTGCCATAGGTTACCCTTTACTTTTAGTCAAGGTAGTAGGGCAGCTGCCCATAGGGTGGCAACACACCAACACAAGAGTAGCAACCTAATCACAACAAGCTTAGGGGCATATCCCACCTGAAGCAAACCAAAAAAGGGGGCCTATTAGCCAAAAAAAATCCGACCCACAAGCGAGCCATAAGTTTTGCTAACCCCGGAGGCTCCCAATAGGAAGTGTGGACACAACACAAGACAATATAACCATAAAATACCACAATTGAGACCAGATCAGCAGTGAAGTATGTGTGAATTCAGGGAGAAGCAGCCTAGGTAAAGTAAAGTGACCAAGTGTGTGTGTGTGTGTGTGTGTGTGTGTGTGTGTGTGTGTGTGTGTGTGAGAGAGAGAGAGAGAGAGAGAGAGAGAGAGAGAGAGAGAGAGAGAGGTGTGTTTACTCATGCAAGAGAGCGAGTTTTGATTCCTCTAACAAAGGATTTTAGTTAATAAATAAAGCATGTTAACTTGGCCTATATGCATCGATTTTAGCAACAAATATTCTCACATAGGATTTTCTAAGATTCACTCAACTTTAGATTTAGTAGCCATCGTGCATTAAATTGAGGAGTATTAATTTTCAGCCATCTTGCAAAACTCCTTTTTAGTTGGTTTTAATAATATCACGATAGTGTAGGTAAACCTTAGCCATGGGGTTGCCCTCTTCTCTCACGACCTGACATCCATGAAGCATATATCATGCATGATGCTTATTAAACGAGCCCAAGATCCCATCTTCTATTTGGAGCTTCTTGCACAAGCCACACACACACACACACACACACACACACACACACACACACATCCTTGTAGCTGGCATTGCCTCCCACTTGTAGGCTTTCTTCATTGCTTATCTCATTACCATCTTCTATCTGGAGCTTCTTGCACAATACACACACACACACACACATGCTGATGTTAAAATGAGGATTAACTCCCTCTGGTATACTGGAGGGGCCTGTCGCCATTGCCTCGGTATAATTAACTTGAGTTAGGTCTTAATATCTTGTTTTGACCTATGAAATCTCTTGTAAAAAAGAGGGGTGTGTATTTAAGAAGTGAAATTCTTAAATAGGAAAATTGTGATTCTTAATATATTACCTAACACCTAGTGACTTAAGGAAGGATCTGGGCGAGCTCGTTTGACTCTGCATACGGTGTCCTCTAAGACCTGGTGGGCGCATCTACCATACAACGCATCTCTTGCGCTCTCATTCTGTGTGTGTGTGTGTGTGTGTGTGTGTGTGTGTGTGTGTGTGTGTGTGAGGTGGCACTGATGCTTCCCTCCCTCTTGAAGACGGACCCGCCTTGCTGCTATGAATGGAATGTAGCTACTGGCTCCAAAGCCTATATAAGGTGAGCTTCCATGCTCACTTAGCATTGGTGCTGGTGTACGTCTGTGGTATGTGTGTGTACTAGTGAAAGGTGTTTGTCCCTTGAGATTGTGAGGATTTAGCCTGGAAGGGGGTGTGTGTTGTTGGCTCTATGGCAAAAGGCAAAGAAAAGCAAGCTGTTGTGGAGCTAACTACTCCGAATCAATCTCGGGTGACTTTGAAATCAATATGGGCTAATGTCCGAGCTGCTTGGCTGTGGTGCGATTCACCTTTTGATATTGTAGTAGAACTCATGTATGTTCTTCACTATACTAAGTCGATGATGATAGTTATGAAAATAGTTGGCTACTTCATCTCACCCTTAGGTATCCGCGGCTCTGTTTTTTTTAATCTCTTTCAAAGTTCAATGGAAATTTCCAAATTTTGTCTATTAAACTATCGTAGGGATGTATATTCACAGTAAAATACATTGAAAGATCTTTCTCAATGTAGGTTAATGGTTGCCTTGTGTTTCCTTAAAAAAAGGTAATGTCCGATGGTTCTATGACCTGAATTTATGGTAGGCATTGGCTTACCTTTGCGGTATAAGTCAAACGGCCAGGAAATGTTTGTTGGGGTAGCTACTGCGGTTACATTTCTTTGATGTAGTGCTTCTAGGGTTTTGGTATTAAGCTTATCAGGTACGGTCTATACTTGAGGATCATTGTGTGATAGTTTACTGGCAAGATACTCATGTGGCCGAATACGGTTGTATGGTTAAAATGGTAAGTGGTTGAATATGGTTATGAGTATGGTTGTGAAGGGTATGAAATGTGGCCAAATATGTTGTGCCTGGTATGTTATGGTTGCCCGGTTGGCCGAATATGGGTGCTACATCTGGATATGGCTTCTCATATGGCCGAGTGGTTCTGAATATGTTAAGAAGGGTTGTGGTTGAATATGATTGTGGTTATGGTTGCCAAGTATGGTTGTGCATGGTGCCTTATGGCTTCTTATCTGGCCGAATATGGTGTTTATTGCATCTTATGTAATGGGTATTGATAACACCCCCTGGGCATATGGAACAACTAGGGGACTCTGGAATGTGTCACTGTTATGGGTTTATGGTTAAAGGAATTTGGCATTCATACTTACTATCTTTTTATGGTTTTTTGGACTCTAGCTAGATAGAGAGTAGTACACACTCACTAACATCTCTTTGTGCGTAATGTTTGATGATTCTCTTACAAACTGGGAGGAATCTCAAATCTCGAGCGAGATTTTCCGAGCAATCCCTAAAACGAGTAAGACTAGCCAAGGCACACTATACAAACGACCACAAATTTTTGACAGAAAAAAACCCTTGAACAAGGGTTGGTAGAATGTTTCCTTTGATGGGTTGGAACAATTGGAACCCATACAATGGCATGTTGATATTCCTCTTCTTGGAACTAGTTTCCCTCAGATATTGGAATCTCATTTCTACCACCATTGATCCTTGTCGGGAATAGTGACCCCATGATTCCAATGGATATAAATCTCCTATTCCTACCTCCCTACATGTAGGACCACAAGACTTACACTTCCGAGTCTGTTGAATTGTCTGTCATGCCTCGACCCAGATTACTCACCCAACGTGTGATGCCCCTATGCTGAATACACTTCTTAGAGCCATGGTGTACGATTGTCATTGTACTCCTTTGAAATGCTTTTCCTAATGCGCTTAGCCCTTCGTTTTTGTTTGTACTCTATCTATTCTTTGGGAGTTGTACGCCCATCAATGCCTCATAGCAATGCAAATGGATGGTAGTCTAGCATAGCATTTGTCCTCTTGTAGAATGATGTGGCCCAAGCCCGGTCCTTAGCATCCCATAAGGTAACCCCCTCTAAGGGGTAACTGGGAGGTTGGTTGTGCTACAACAAACAACATTGTGCCACGTTGAGACAACTGTGTTGGCTAGGAAAGATAAATTTCAGGGTCCCTAATCATTGACAAATTTGGTTTTGAAGGAATAGGAAACTCACAACAGATGAGGAAAGAAGGTCCTCAAGTTTAACCGTCATCATTTTCAACGACTATATAGTATAAACAAAACCCTTCAAAAAATATCTTTGAAAGAGATGCGAACTCTTTCACGTACGGGCAAGGACCAATGCTCGAAAAAAACTTTGTTCTGAAAACTTGGCAAACCTACCTATGAGAATTTTAGTGGTAAACTGACTAAATTTTAAGGTTTTTACACCAAATGACACTAAATTTCTCTAAATTTTGTAAGTTTTCTCACTTTCAAATTTAAAATTTAGAGGTAAATCTCAAATTTTGTAGGTGTGATTACACTAAACCTAGGTTTTTTTTTCAACCCCTCCCCTTCTCTTTCTCTCTCCTCGCTCTCTCTCAATATCCTTAAAAAAGAGCCCGGCCATCGTAGACTTTTTTTTAAAAGAGATTGAGAGAGATGGAGGGGAGAGAGAGAGAGAGAGAGAGAGAGGAGGAGGAGGGGATCGTATATGGGTGAGGGAAGAGGCTAAGGAGGTGGAGATCGTGCATGCTGTAGGATCAACATATCTGTGTTGATGTGCATCACGTAACCTTGTACTCTATCAGAAGTAAGCTTCTGCATGTTGACACAGCCCAACCTAATCTCTTGTTGCACCATCGTTTTTGGTGTTGCAACTTGAGTAGGTTTTTCCCAACCCAATTAAGCATCCACCGTGAAGAATCGTGGTGGTTGTTGGACTAAGCAAGGCAGGGGAGGGAGAGCACGCGCTCCTGCAAGACAAGAGTTCATACTTCTATTGGGGACGAGAAGAGGCGGCAAAAGGAGACCTCCGGAGAGGCGCATCTGCTAAATGGCACTTCTCTCTCTCCTCGTTGGCTAGATCTTTAAGGTCTCTTGGGATAGTTTTTTACGACTTTAAAACTCTCTTCTTCTTCTTCTTTTTCCCTTTGGAAACAACATAAAAGCCATAGTAACAGTCTCGGCAACAATAACCAATAGTTAAAGAAATTAGAGATGGGGGAAAATTGCAAAATGAAAACCTTTTTAGGCTTGCAATAGTCATGCTTTCAAGAGTAAAGCAAAAACTGTATCACATTACACAATCTCAAAGGTCCAAGGTTTCTATTTAAGTACTATCGAGTCACAACTCTTAGCTAAATCTTGCTATGCGGCTCACTTCGTGGACTTCTTGGTGGCCTTAGGGGTAGCTGCAGGGATGGCTGGTGCTGCTTCAGTACTCAATCCCTATGCCAAGTGCTCTTCCCTCCTGATACTTTTTCACTCCCTGATAGATTTTCCCTCAGCTCTATGGGCTTCAAATTGATCACACAATGTCTTTTCATGAGCCTTCTCAGCTTTAGACTTGTGAATAATCTTGAGCACGTGCTTATTTTTGAACACGTTACCCTTGACCTTCATATAGGTTTGTTTTCGAATCACAAAGCCATCCTTGACTAGCTTTCTGATATTTGCCATGAATTGGCCATAGAGATTTGTTGACCTCATTGGAATCGAGCCAGACCTTCACTACAAGAGGCTCTTCATATTAGCGACGCTCACACAGCGACGCTCCAAAAAAAAATTCCAGGCGTCGCTATGAGCGTCGCTATAAGCGTCGCTATGAGCGTCGCAAATTTCTTTGTAAATTTGCGACGCTCATAGCGACGCCGGCTGGGGTAAAAAAATAACCGAGCGCGCCCAAAAACTCACATCTCATATCTGAGTTTTTCGGCGCCCTCAAGCAAGGAGCAGGTAACGCTCTCCCTCACTCTCTCTCTCTCTCTCTCTCTCTTTTTCTTCTCCACACACACACACACACACACACACACACACGAGGAGAGGAAGGAGAGCCAGGTATGCTCCTTCCCTCTCCTCAATCTCATGTTCCCTTCCCCTCTTTCTCTCTCCCTCTCTCTCTCTCTCTCTCACACACACACACACACACACACACACATAGTGTTTTTGAGAGAGAGAGAGAGAGAGAGAGAGAGAGAGAGAGAGAGAGAGAGAGAGTACAAACAAAAACAAAAACGCACACACACATACATAAACAAACAATGCACACACACATTGAGAGAGAAAAAGAGAGAGAGAGCATGCATAAACAAAAAACGCACGCATTGAGAGAGGAAAAGAGAGAGAGAACATGCATAAACAAAAAACGCACACATTGAGAGAGGAAAAGAGAGAGAAAACATGCATACGATCCAAAAAAACGCACACACATTGAGAGAGAAAGAGAGAGAAACTAATTTAACGTCGTAGGAAACTAATTAAAATTAAAAGACCTAAAGATCTAGCCGACGAGGAGTTGAACTCAAGACCTATTATTCAAGAGGGAAATGGCATAATCAATCTATCATACTTGGCATGGGTGATAGAAAGGTTATACCATTTATCTCTTTTTATTGGCACACACATCCAGACACGCGCACACACACAAGAAGAAGAGAGTTATAACGTCGTAGGAAACTATCTTAAAAGACGTTAAAGATTAGGTTATATGTAGACTTACATTAAATTAGATTTAGGTTTATTTTTAACTAGATTTACGTTTATTTAAGCTAGATTTAGATTTACGTTATATTAGATTAGATTTAGGTCTCCATAGACTGCGATGCCTGCATGAAGCGGGTGAAGAAAGCCCTCAATGGAATATAGGGTATTGCTGCCTTCACTCATGGTGGGCTCCATCGATCCAAAAGTACTGGTGAAATGTCTTCAGAAGATAGGGAAGAAGGTGGATCTTCAGGGCGGCAAGAGTCACTACATCCCCGACACAATGACCATCTAGACAACCTCTAGTCATTAGACTTACGTTAAATTAGATTTAGCTTTATTTTTAGTTAGATTTACGTTTATTTAGATTTACGCTTATTTACGTTAGATCGAGTCCACGCAAGAATTACTTACGGTTTAGGGTTTAGAGTTAGACGAACAGTGAAAAGATCTACTGTGAAAAGATGTTAAGATGAAGTGAAGTGCTACAGCTAGAGAAGAGGCAAAGGGGTTTTGTCCACTACATGAAGTATCATGTAGACGTGGGTGTGTAGATTTCTTGTACCCACAAATATAGGTATTGACCAATAAAGACGAGATTATAACCCGGTGGTTCTGATCTCCGTGCACCTCTAGACCGAGGTGTGCGGGGATTGGACATGACTAGAGAATGTGAGGTAAGAGAGAGAGAGAGAGAGAGAGAGAGAGAGAGAGAGAGAGAGAGAGAGAGAGAGAGAGAGAGATAAGACGAAGAATGCCAATAGAATATTAAATTTGTTGTCCAGGTTATAAGTTTTTTATCCTCATTATGAGTAGCGACGAGGATGTGGGACCGTCCAACCGAAACACCTATCTCTCAACGAGGGTCTTATGTCCTTGTAATCAATGCAAGCATGCTGTGCGACGGACAAGACGTGTTTCTTTGCAGCACGTTCGCGAATTTGGCGAGTTCGATCCATCTATTATAGATCGAGTTGTTGCCAATTATAACTCGTCGGACTCTGACGCTGGCCAACAAGCAGCAATCTTGCAACCCAATAGACCTGTTCGTAGGCGCTTTGGTCAAGCAGCATATGTGAGGCCACAAGATGTAGCCTCTGACAGCTCGGGGGATGATCATGCAGAGCACATTCCCAACGAGGCAATGTTTGAGCCCGAGATTGATGAAATGATCGAGACGATCATGGATTCAGAAAGGCTTATCTATGATGATATGAAAAGTGAAGCCGATACGCCATTGTATAATGGAGCACGTATGTCTAGATTCTTCTCAACATGCAGGCAAAGTTTGGATGGAGTGACACTAGCGTCACAGCGCTTTTCAGGTGATCTATTACAATTAGTTTACTTTAATAGAACTCTAAATGTATAATGATCTGATAGATTTTTACACGACTGTATCATATTTTTATGTTGTGTAGATTGCTGAAAGAGCACATACTACCAGCTGACAATGTGATGCCAGATTCCCGAGATGAAGCAAGAAAGATTTTGCGAAACTTGGGGATGGATTACAATTCTATCCACGCTTGTCCTAATGACTGCATTCTTTTTAGAGGGGAATACATAGACATGGAGAAGTGTCCGAAATGTGATTCCGAAAGATATCGAGTAGATCTCCACGGGACAAAAATTCCACAAAAGGTTTTGCGACATTTCCCTCTGCTTCCTCGCATCAAGCATTTCTTCGAATGTAAGTCCATGGCCGCCCTAGCATCATGGCATGAGGAGAATAAATCTTCGGATGGTGTGCTACGAATTCCTGCAGATTGCGTAGCGTGGAAACATATAGATGGAACATGGTCGGATTTTGCCAGGGAAGCTCGAAATTTGCGCTTAGGTTTGGCTATGGATGGCGTAAATCCATTTGGTCAAAGATCAACATCTTACAGTGTATGGCCCGTTGTCATCCTCAACTACAACATTCTCCCGTGGTTGACTACGAAGAAGGGGCACCTATGGCTAAGCTTGATTGTGCCAGGGCGATATAAAGTGGGGAATATGGATGTGTATCTTCGTCCACTATTGGAAGAGCTACAACAATTGTGGATTGGCATAGAGGTGGTGGATATGAGCCGACACACAGGACGACGGAATGCTTTGATCAGAGGCATTCTAATGTGGACCATGCATGACTATCCCGGGCTAACAGAATGCTCAGGTGATCTATTGACACTCCTCACTCAGACACTGTAAATCTTGGTTTTTCCCATAGTTGATCTATTATCATGTGTATACATGCAGGGCTTCAAACAAGCGGATACAGAGCATGTGTCACATGTGGACCTAGACTGAATGCACGTAGGGCACCCTCACTGAAGAAGCAAATCTACGAAGGTCATCAAGCGTATCTTCCAGAGAATCATGTGTTACGCGACGGCTTTTTGGGAAGAGAGCCACCAAGGATGTCTGCACAAGCATGGTTAGAGCAGAAGGAGATGTGCGATGACGGATTGCCTCCAGGGATGAAGAGACTATCTCTATGGTACGAGTTACCATACTGGCCCCGACTCATGATCAATCACTTGCTCGATCCAATGCACATATTCAAGAATGTGGGTAATCTACTATGGGACCATTTGACCGGCAAGAAAGATACTTTGGGAGCCAGAGTTGACCTTAGAAATGTGGATCGTATGGAGCAATATTGGTCGCAAACAGCGTCTGATGGATCGATAAAACTCCCTAAAGCACCATGGATTTTCACAGGAGCCCAAGAACGCAAAGTAAAAGAGACCATTCGATCTTTGCGGACCCCCACTGGCGTAATGCACTCGCTCCGAACGTGTTTTACTAAAGAAGGAAAGCTTACCGGTTTGAAGTCACACGATTGGCATAAAATGTATCAGGTACGTTCATAGTGGACTTTAATATCATTGCTGCACATACTTTACAGTTTATTTTACCGGTTGCCATTGAGGGATGTTTGTCTCTCGACATCCGTAACACAATCTACAAACTTGCAAAGCTGGTGCAATGGATCTCACAAAAGGAGATCAACGTAGACTCCATACCATTCGCCAAACTAAATGCTGCGGAGCTTGTGTGCATGTTTGAGAAACATTTTCCTACTACAATGCTAACCATTCAGGTGTATCTTCTTGTTCACATAGTTGATGAGGTGGAAATAGCTGGCACAGTTCATTCCAGATGGATGTTCTTCTTAGAGCGTTTCATGAAAACGCTTAAGGGATATGTGCGTCAAAAGGCACGTCCGGAGGGTAGCATGGCAGAAGGTTGGTTGGTATCAGAGTCCCTAGTGTACATTGGAGAGTGGCTAGACGGATTTGATAAATCCCGGGACACGCTATGGCGAACCATAGATGATGAGCGCATATCTGGGATTGTCATGTGCAATCTTGGTGTTGAGAAGAAGATGACGGAAGATCTAGAGGCTAAAATCAACCGATTTTGCATGCTTCACAATCCAGTGATGCAAAAGTGGATTTCACAATATGAGGATGCAAAGCAAGAGCGACAAAGGGCACGAATCGAGTGGAGACGGGGAAGACGACCACCGATGCACTATCCAGCGGTTCTGGAGAGCCTACCTACCTTCATGAGCTTAAGATGGTTGCACAACCAATTGAAAAGCGCACAACAATGCGGTGACGAAGTGAGTGAAGAAGAGTGGGAGTACTCTCGGGGTTGCGCGACCAAGGTAAGTTTGCAATGTACGACTAGCAAGTGACTTTATTTATAAACGTTTGAACAGCCACTCATAATCTTTGTTTGTTGTAGTATAAGTCATACACAGCAGCATGGTGTAAAGGTCGACATTTTAGGGTGGAACGAATCGACAAAAAGCGTTTTACTCAAGATTGTGGAATCATGGCAAAATTTGAACAGTTTAGTCGACGACGTTCCTCTGATGCAGATCCTGTGGTGGCGGAACTCACTTACTTCGGCACGCTGCAAGAGATTTTGAGGATCGATTACAGAGGATTTTTTGTCGACTTGTTCGACGTGCAATGGTTCAAGATAATCATGGAGGGTCGCAACGCTACTGTGCGTAGAGGAGAGTCTGGTTTTCTTGAGGTGGATTCTACTAAGAAATGGACTGACCTAAGAGACACTTTCGTACTACCCGAGCATTGTGAACAAGTAAGTATGTAAATAGTTAACATCCCCCTTTTACAAGTTATGTGCTTGAAAGCTCTCATGTAAGTTATGTGGCTATGGCAGGTAATATTTCATCCTACAAAGTCTACATCAAACTGGTGGTATGTCATAGAGGTAGCCCCTTGTAGTGCAAGGACGTATGAAGGCTACCATGTGCCAATCACAACGACATCAATGGAGGAGATCAGAGAAGATGCTCAATCAGAAGCCGCTGCGGTGGTCCCAGACGAGCATCAAAATGCTACTACTCTATATGGGGTGCATGCAGAGGAGCTACAAAATGAAACAGAGGATATGTGTTTAAACGGAGAGCTCTATATAGATATAGGAAGTTATGCTGAGTTATGCGAGGATGAGAGAGAGATCTCTTAAAGCCACAAATATTATATTTGAACAATTTTGCTCCGTGTTGTAAAAGCTCTGGCTCTCTAAGTACCTTCCATGGTGTATAACGCTCTTTTCTACTCGCGCTCACATCTTTTGATTGAAAATTCTGAGTTTTCGACTTGCCTCTTCTATCACTCGATTCATTGCGTCATTGTATTTATATGCGTCATTACGTCATTGTATTTAATGGTCTTTGCGTCATTGTCTACTCTATTCATTCAATATTAAGTTTAAATATTCGTGTGTTTAATGCAGGTATGGATGATGAGGAGTTTCTTTCTTCTTTGTCACCGCAGCAGAGACAGTGGTACGTGGAGCGTCATCGCTCTGGCGCATCATCGCGCGTTCCTACTCCATCCGCATCTCCCTCTCTTTCGGAGCATTCGGCGCGCTCCGAAGCTTCGGCGTCGACGAGACGAGCTTCACACTCGTCTAGACACCGGCGCTCTAGTGGTGGCGGTGGCGGTTGTTGTGGGGATTCCGCCACCGATGCCTCCACACCGCCTCGTGTTCGACGAGGCTCTTTACCCTCCCCTTCTTTGCCCGCCCCCACACCAGCCACAGCATCGCCATCTACGCCAGGGTTTGCACGACTGACTATTCCTAGAAGCTACACACCTCTACCTACTCCGCCAGGAGCCACCCCACTCGACACTCCTCGCTTCGGGGCCCAGACGCCGGTGGAGACACCTGACGTCCGTACCCCCATCGACACGCCGCTAGAGACCCCTGCCGGGACACCCAGGTTCACGCGTCATCGGCCAGAGGGCTTGCCTTACTCCGTCGACATCAGCGGCGGCATCATCATGGATGATGACGGCAAGAAGGTGATCTCGCGCATGCGTGGTCTTTGCTCTCAGCTGTTTAGACACTACATACTAAACAAATGGAGTGAAGTACCAAGTGATTTAAAAAAAAGAGTCATCAGCATACTTCATGATGAGTTTCCCGTTCCAACACGGGATCAGCGCTTCAATGAAGACCTGATGAAGATTCGAATGCGCGAATACTGCAAACACAAGCGTTCCGAAGTGCAAAAAGCAATCAAGAATGGGTGGAACAGGCCAGATTGGCTGGCCAAAGAAGATTGGAAGAATGCGAAGAAAGCAGCGCGCGAGAATCCCGACAAGTGGAAGCAACAAAAGGATGCAGCCAGAGCGCGAGTAGAGGCAGGGAGCTCGCACCACTTGGGGAGCGGTGGATGGGCATCATTTGAGGCCGATTTTGTAAGTGTTTTCACATTGCTCTTTATGCATGTTCGATAGTTTAGGGTTTATGAGTTTTTTAGTTCTAACATAATGAAATCTTTGTATGTTTTGACAGTGGTCGATGACAGGACGTGATCCCACACCGTACGAGCGCGAGTACGCAGGCAGGAAAGGCTTAAACGCCCTGATGGACATTCTCAGTTCTCGCGGCGGCATGGTTAGTATTAGGGTTTACTCTTTTTTATTTTTTGTATTGTTTTAGAAATGTCGTTATATGTTTATACTTACTGAAAGCTGTCTTATTGTCTTTTTTTGCAGAATCCGACAGATACGCCGCTTGGACGCGATGAGACGTCTGACTAGACGACGTCAGTTTAGCCGTAGCTAGATAGCATTAGTTTAGGGTTTCTCATAGCTTATGTATCATGAGACGGATTTTATACGTCTTTTTGAACCATGTATATTATTACATTTGTCACCGCAGTTCCTTTTGCCAATCAATTCTTTATGCCTATGATGTTGTACAATTGCCATTATTACATTTGCCAATCAATTCATTTTGCTTATGATGTGTACAATTGTCAATTTTGCAAACAATGCGTCTTGTGGGTGACTATTTTGGGTCTATTATCTACCTTTGCACTTTTTTTAAAAGTGAATCAAGTACAATATGGTTGATGGGTGGGAGGGCATTCAATGCCCTGCCACCAAAAAAAATTTCTCTCGGGCGTCGCTATAAGCGTCGCTATTTATGGCTCTGTAGCGTCGCTATGAGCGTCGCTATAGTCTTCTGTGTAAACGTCGCTATAGGCGTCGCTATATGCGTCGCTATATAGCGACGCATATAGCAACGCATATAGCGACGCCTATAGCGACGCTCTCGTAGCGACGCTCGTAGCGACGGTTTTAGCGACGCTGGGGGTTATAAAAACCCAGTGTATTTCCGTCGCTAACAGCGTCACAAGAGCACACAACCTCTTGTAGTGCTTGTGCTTCCCACACTTCAACACGCTAGCCGTGAGGCGCTTCTGCGGCTTGAGGGACACCATGGTCGCCCACTCTCACGAAACCCTAATGGGATGAAGGGTCTTCTTCTTCTTCTTCTCCTCCTCCTCCTCCCTCCCTCTCTCTCTCTCTCTCTCTCTCATACTACATACTGGAAGTTTTCAAGTACTATTTGCCTGAAATCTCCAGAGATTCTCTTATTTGATTCCTTGCCTTGCTAGAGGAGTAAAACTCTAATGGTAAGTGCCTCGCAGGCCTTGAACTCGCGTTAGCCTGAAAGAACGTGAGAATTTCTCTAGCCAGCTTGCACCCATGCGGCCAATGAGGCTTTAGCACATAGAAAAAGAGATTTCAGCCAGCTACATGCTACGTTGCTACCTACCGCGCCATCTGCCACCCCCTCTCCGTGCGTGTTGTCTTGCCCCTGGTCTGATTGTTGCATCGCTCGACGTCCATCATATGTAAAATGGGTTGTGAATACCAGCATCTCCACCATCACCAGAGTAGCCATCAACAGATTACGCGTCACGCTGCATGGGAATACATGGCCACCCACTTGAAATTCACGTATTGAAAGAAATGGTTTCACTTAGGCTTCTTAAGAGAGATTTAGAGTGTTAGGGATAGAACTAAATGCTTTTCTTTGCTTCACCCGGCAGTCATTATTCTATTTAACTCTTTGATATGCCAGGGAAATGCTTCTTCCAAGCGATCTGTATATTCTGGTGGCAAGTGACGATACCTTCTCTTAATTGTTGTCTCCTATAATATTTCGGGTCCATGATTCAAACATTCATTGGTTGTCTGGCTGTCTCATTAGTTTACACTGAAGGTAGCGACGAAGGTGTCACGGAGGAGGTGCTTGATCTAGATTTTGGTGAGGCTGCCATATGTCGGGTAGCACTTGTTGATTCAGGTAATAACAACAAGTTTAATGCGAAAGTTGTAACTTGTGTCAGAATTTGCATGCTTGAAAGTTGTTGCTATATGTTTTGTAACTGTATGTGTGGGATGTTCTTGTTAATATTGTTGGCATTATGGTGGAGAGAGATGTTGTAACATCAAGCTCAATACTTGTTTATGGACTTGTTTCAGGCTAGGGTTATGGTGGATTATTCTTTTGAGAGCTTATTGCAAGCACGTCACATGCGACTATGCTTTGCAAGAAAGAGTGGATGTTCAAACTGGAATAAAGTTAATACTGAAGCTATGCTTGACATATGGATTTGACATGTTCCCCACCTTACTGGTTACGGATGTGTCAGTTGATTGCTCTACGTTTAGCATAAGTTGATGAATAGATGAGCAACAAAGTGCCCAAGGCTGAACTCAAAACCACTCTTGAGCCCGACCCCAAGCTCGAGCTTAGAGGTGGTGCTCAGAGTCTCTATAGGGTCTCCTCCAACCAGGTTCCCATCTTGCAAACCTCGGAGACCACAAGTCCTCATGCCCTCAAGTGGGTATGGACTACATCAAGGCTCACAAGCTCCAGACTAGTACTGAGAAATCGCAGATCTTATGTGATCCTCTCCTTAAGAAGGCATTTGGATGAGACAATGTTAAGGTGTCAGAAGTGCTCAAGTACTTGAGTCCCCACTTGTCATGACATTTTTCTGTTGATGCTATCAGGTTGTTGGCGATGCATATGGTAGAGGGCAAAGAAATAGAACGAGTAAACATCAAAGTGGACATGAGGGTAGAAAAGCTTATGATGGTTATAATCCTCAATTAACTATGCCACGGCTTTAGTGCAACTAGCTGCTTGCACTTTTAGCAGAGTGTGTGAGGGGATTAGTAGTAGACAACTCAATGTCGAGGGAAAAGCATTGGGGAATATTGCCACTAGTGCAAGTCATGGTCTGATGAGCCTTTCGATTCAGTCACACTCCTTGTCTAGCTCTGTTGATAACCTATTTGAAAATTTGATGAGGCAAGCATTTCGAAATGATCTGTAGACAAATAGAAACATCTCTCAAGGCCGATTCAACGTAGAATATGGTGATCTTTTACAAGTGAACTCTGATCTTTTGGATTTAGGAGGTAGTCTATCCATTGAAAACTCTTTTTTTTTGTAGTGCATCAATATATAACAAACATAATTATTATGTTGATGATAAAATTTACTATATTGCGTACAAACACTTGCTCGGGTTTGTCTTTGCTCGGAAAAACTCGCTCGATGCATGGTAAGACTCACAAACTGGTAGATTACCCTATTTTAGGTAGGTATTGGCTTATCTTTGCAGTTTAAGTCATGCGACCTGGGAATGCTTTGTTGGGTAGCTACTGATGTTGTATTTTTGATGTAGTGCCTCTAGGGTTTTGGTATTAAGCTTACTCAGGTACGGTATATACTTGTAGATCGTAGTGTGACAGATCATTGGCAAAGCTATTGTGACCAAATATGGTTATGATTATGGTTGTGAAAGGTATGAAATGTGGCCAATATGTTATGCATGGTACCTTATGGCTGCCCATGTGACCGAATATGGTTGCTAGTTTTGGATATGACTGCTCATATGGCCAAGTGGCTGTGAATATGGTAAGAAGGATTGTGGCTGAATTGGGTTTCCATAATAGACTGCTTTCGGGCCATTTCCAGGCATTCCAATCAAACTCCGATTCACAGATTGGCATCACTACATTGTCAAGCTCCTTCATCACTTTGTGGACAAGTAAAACCTCCAAGCCATTCAGTTGGTACTAGGTTACCAGAGGGTCAATAGTTTTCCAGCTCTTGATGTCACCATCCCAGAAGTGCCCAAGTCGATTCAAACCCTTATTATTCAGTTTCCTGGCTGTTTCTATCCAATAGGGATTTTGTGGCAAATTTACAACTTTGGAGAGCCAGGGGGACCAATGCACAATGGAGTTCTTGAAGTATCTGGTTTCTTCCTCCCACTTTAGGACTCCTGCTGCTTTGTTGCATCTCCTTACCAATTACCCTGAGCTGCCTCCCAGACTTAGGTAGACCACGTTGGGGCTAATAGTTTGTCATGAACCTCTACCACTCTCCACTTTCCACCTTTTGAGCCAAGTTTAGATGTTTCTATCATATCTCTGATCATGATGGCCCAAGCTTGATCCTGTTTAGCCAAGGAGACTACAAATTTGGTGCAGCGAGCTTTTGCATGGGCCATAAGGTTGAGAATTCTGAGGCCTCTTTGATCCAGTGACCGAGCGACTGACTCCCAATAGGCCCATTGCTATGGCCTAGAGGATTTCGTTTTGTTTTTCCATAAAAATATTTTTACTAGTTTTAAGAACTCTTTCCAGTGACACTTGGCCATCTTGAGAAGCGGGCTAGTTTGAGAAGCGGGCTAGTGAAGGCAATATAAGGGAGCATAATGGCATTAATCACTTTAATTCGGCTTGGGAATGGGAGAAGAGCATACTCCCACCTACTCTCCTAATCCTCGCCATCTTATCATATGACTTGTCAAGAACGAAATTTATACCAAATCCAACAAGGGCATTGTGTAGAATGTTTTTTATGCCATCTTTTGCCACCTAAAGCAATGAGCTCTATATGCATTCCTCTTTAATGAGCACTACCTTGGTTTGCCTTCAAACTTAAAGTTTAGTCTTTTCGAGCATAGTTCAATCCCAGCCCTTGGGGCAATGCAAGTAATTGAAAAAAATTCAAGGTTTACCGTAATCCCACTTGCAATAATTTGAAATTAATCTCTATATCCTAAGTTGAAAAGTAGGAAACCTACATAACTTGGTGTAAAAATCTTCAAATAGATTGTGTAGTATGTGCCTACAATCTTTTTTTTCTATTTGTTTTAAAAGGAATCAAAGGAGATCCTTTGGGGAAAATGGGAAAGCAAAAGGACATATTTGAGTTTGCCTGCAATTCGGTTCTGTAAAGAAAGAGAGAGAGAGAGAGAGAGAGAGAGAGAGAGATTTTGCGCGCTATTTCGCAGACTCTGGCTGTGTGGTGGCACGACAGATAGCGAAAAGAGGGAGGATCGCGCGCATGGATTCATGAGGTAAATCGAAGCAGGAAAGGGTACATAAATCGTCCAAGCCGTGAGGTGTGGAAGTCAGATGAAGATGGGATAAGCACAGAGGGACTGAGAGAGAAGGAGATGCTCTCTCTGTTTCTTGCTCTGCTGCATTCATTTGCAGGGGATGAGCCAAAGTGAGAGAAGGGGATAGTATGTTAGAGGGCGGAGACGAGAGACAGATTCGTCAGTTGTGAGGGCGAAGTTGGTGCGAGAGAGAGAGCTGCAGACCGAGGCTTGAAGGAGGAGAGTTGACAGTATTGGACCATTGAGTAGTTTTCGATGGCCTGTAGGAAAGAGAGAGAGAGAGAGAGAGAGAGAGAGAGAGAGAGATGGGAGGCGCATGCTTCCTTGGTCGGGAGAAGAGGCGAGGGATTCATAGAGCGAGCCATGGCAAGGAGGGAGGGGGCTGCAGATACTGGATGACGGTACGACAGGCTGTGATAGCGCGCAGAGGGTGCGAAGGACTCAGTCAGGGTGAACTGGGGCAGAAGTTTTTTTTTAATTTTGATTCAAAAGATTTCGCTGGAATCTTAATAACAAATTAATGCGTTCTTGCAAGTGACCCAGTATGCACATGGCTCTCTCCAGTGTAATTACCAGCAAAAGCTTCAAGTTTTGACTAAAAACCGGTAAAATTTCCAATTTGCCTTTTTAAAGAAAATTGTTGTCTCTCTCTCTCTCTCTCTCTCTCTCTCTCTCTCTCAAAATAAAGATGCTAAATAATCTCTGACATATATACGCCACAAAGAAAACTGCCTCTTGGCAACTTGCAGGCTTTTCGCGGGTCATACGAGGCAGGAGAAGTATTTTGAGCATTGCACAATGCAGCTTTTGAGAGAAATCACGTGCGCTCCAGCCACAATCGCAATTCGCAAGTGTGTTGATGTGGCAACGAGCCCCCTCATGCCATGCTAGAGGGAGCACTCGAAATCTATCCTTAGCCCCAACAAGGCCTGGGTAGGGGGTCGTTTGGGGGTTGTTGGGCTCCGGGGGCTTCTCCAACAGGTCTTTCGTAGCAGATACATCGTCGCGGTAAGGCTTAGGAGCACCGCATACTATGCCGCTTCCCAGCCCCTGCTATGCACACATGATCAGTGTTCCCACCATAGCCGACGCCTGCTCTCTTTCTCTTTCTCTCTCTCTCTCTCAGTGCACATCGATGTGTGTTGCTTAAGGAATTCTAATTTCTCTCTCTCTCTCTCTCTCTCTCTCTCGTTCTCTCTCTCGGAAATCTCATGCTACACAGCGACAGGTTTGAAAGCACAAGGAGCTTTGGACACACTTCTATATAGGAAAAAATTATATAATTACTAAGCAACTTACTAGATGGAGTACACATATCTAGTAAGAGTGCAATCATGTAATAATGAGAATACTCATAGATGGTTGTAACCACAATATTATAGCTATATAGGAGTTTTATTTAATTATGCAGTAAGGAATTCTTACTAGTTTGACACTAGATAGGGGTAGCAACAAAATTCTACATTTATGGGAGTTTTATAATAAAATCACATTAACAATCAATTTAACATATCGTACACAACATAGCACATACTTTTTGAATAGAAGGGCTAAAGATTAATTGACAAATTATGAATGGTCACTTAAAAACACAAGGAAGGGCCTGCTTCTGTATAAGTTGCAACCAACCATCGGCCTAGCTGGTGTTGTAAGCTTCCATTTGGAAAAAATTAAATGGTGTACAGGCGTTAACTCAGTATGGCATCATTTTGATCCGACTGCCAATGGACATCTAAATTTGACAATCGAACTCTAGTATATTGCAGCATAATAAGAGAGCAACTAGCATTAAATAGATTGCAACAACTCTGACTTAACAAAGAAGACAATCATCAACACAAAAGAACTCCAAAATGCAACAAAGAGGGCTAAGATGTCCCTTGCCTACTACCAGAATGGCCAATGCAAACTAGCCATAGCAAGAAAGTTTCCAGAGTTAACAAGTGCATCTTGTCAAGACAAATCAAAGAAGTTGGGACTCGGTAGTCAGTAGGATGTCCAAATATGTTATAGGCCTTTAGAAATCAGAATGCATAACAATGCTAAAAGACATGCCCATGTTAAATCATATGCAAGAGCCCCAACTTGGATTCACATTTGTTATAATCTCTGATAAGAAGAAAAAATGAAGTGCTAAGTTACCGGCCCTAGCAAACAGAGACAGGTGGAAAAGACTGGCTGATGCTTCGAAGCTAGCAAATGGTACTCTGTGGAGTGCTACAGTTGGTGGGGCCAGTAAGTCGGGATTTGATGAATTGGAAGGTCGAGGAAAGCGGCTATTTTTGCTAATGCTGCAACATTCCTCCTCGGCACCTTCCTCATCGTCTCTTCTGTGTGATGCCTGATCCGCATGCTCCTTTAGTCCTTTCATTTCTACATCTGCGTGCACCTTTGCCTCTAATTGTTTGATGCACATATGCTCCAAATTAATTAAAGGCTGCTTAATTCCGACAATTACAGATTGTTTTTTGGTAGGGCATCCTGGCTTTGATGTACTCATTGTTTATGCGTAGCAATATGCTTTTGTCCTATGCCGAGGCAAAGAGGGGGAGGAAGCCAAGGCAAAGAAGGAGAGCAAGGGAAGTACCACGTTTTTTGAATTCTTGTCGAGGATTTCACAAGGGGCTATTGCAAGGCTTCATGAGACTTCCTCACAGATCGATTTCCATCAGCATTCCACAACAATATGTGTCGCATTAGATCATAACAAAGTAGATGACTGTTAGGCAAGCAAGAAGGCAGTGCTGTAGTTTTAAACTCCCCAGAGCATTCATCAACAACTCATTCGACCATATTGCTTTGGTGGAATGGCAGTACAAATCCACCTGCACCAGATTCAAGAACTAGATGAAAACAAAATGCGCAAGGAAGCTGCATGCTAGTGCAACATCATGTGACTGCAAGATACTTTCAGTACTTTTTTAACAGACACAATAAATCGAATACATCAACATACCTTGAGTAGCATGTAACATGTGAAGCTGGTAGCCAGCCTGATAGAAACACAAGAAGACATAACTGAAGCAAATGTTCTCCACTCGGTAGAAGAATGATCAACAGTGAGGGCCAAGATTGTGCAATTCTAATCCCTCAATGAACACCCGAACACAAATGAAGACCAACTAAGATTAGGTATTTGCACTGCAGGCATCCCATCACCAACATCTCCCCACTCAAAACCTATGAGACTTGTACGAACCTCTCCTACCATAGCTACAACAAGCCTGATGAAGATCTTTCTGAGTGAAGAAGCACGTGTGCGTGTATAGAAGATGTAGAACCAAAAAAGTTATCTACTTCAACACGTAGAAGAACAACAAAACTGACATAATAGCAGTCCTACAATGAAAAACAAAGCTTTAAAGAAAAGAGATGTATCTAGTCTCAGAGCAAAAGGGATAGCTTCCACCAAAACCAACATCATGTAGGGAAAAAACATTGGTACATTGGTGTCCACTCTGCTTCGGGGAAGTCTCGGGAGAAGTGACCAGATTTTTCGCAAGTGTAGCAAGCATTTCCACCTCCATCTATGCCTCCACCACCGTCGCTTGAGCTATAACCTCCGCCACCACCTCTCTCTCTCTCTCTCTCTCACGCACACACACACACACACACACACACATGGTAAGAGTAGAGGTGGGCAAAATGAGCAATAAGTGGATTGAGTAATACATGTCATGCATGCCAACCTGCCTGTGCAATCCCATGCCTTGCTGCTCCCGATGTTCCTGATCTACATGTCTCTACTTGCGTGCGCTTGCCTCGCCAAAAGCTTGGTTTCATTTGTAACACAAAATATGTGAGGGAAACTCTAAAAGATCTATGCAATGAGTTTTGAGCTCAAGAATTGCTTTTGAGAGCCCCGTCCCACCTACGGGCTGGGTAGTTACGGCTTGTCATGTCCCCTAAGTAGTTCATTTACTCACACTAGCAAAGACTTTTTTGGAAAACGCAATACAAGGTACTGGCTACAGCCATTTTACCAATTTTCCTCAATTTTGGTGTTCTTTTTGCCAACCACCTTCTAACATAGAGGGAGGAAGCTCTGCTCGAGATAGTTATCCACATTTGTGCATTGCACAGAGAGAGAGAGAGAGAGAGAGAGAGAGAGAGAGAGAGAGAGAGAGAGAGAGAGAGAGAGAGAGAGAGAGAGAGAGAGAGAGAGAGAGAGAGAGAGAGAGAGAGAGAGAGAGCTGTATGTGAATTCTTGGAGTGTAACCAGAGAGAGCTCTATACAGTCCTTCATTTTTTACACACACACACACACACACACACGTGCACGCACGCGCACACACACGCGCGCGCACACACACACACACACACACACACACACAGAGAGAGAGAGAGAGAGAGAGAGAGAGAGAGAGAGAGAGAGAGAGAGAGAGAGAGAGAGAGAGAGAGAGAGAGAGAGAGAGAGAGAGAGACGGGCACAGGTCGCCATGGAAAATAATGGGGAGCAAAATGCATTGCTTGCCATCATCCCAATTGTCATTATTGCGGCAGAGCAAACCAAGGAAACTTGCGAGACAATGTTCTCGCCTTCGATTGAAACTGAAGATAATGATTCCATTGAGCTCATCTACAAGCATGTTGCATCTTGCACAACATGATGATGGATCTAGGGATGGAGCAAGAGGTCGAGGTGTGTCAATGACCCACTGCTTGGCATTATAGCCTTCACAAACATGTTTGATAGGTGCTTCAAGAGGCAGCAAAGAAGCAACCATATAAGATTTCTGCAAACACAACAAACTGGTGGAATTCACATGCCCAAAACCTGCATGCCAAAGTTTTGCATCTAAAATAGCCTTAGAATCCACAATTGCATTTGCAAAATTCTATCCGCACTTGTCAAATAAAGTGAGCTTATACAACCCATGGCTTAAAATGCCATATGCAACAATTTCATCATTGAAACTGAGATCATGTACTGAACATCTGTCATCCACAAATTGGACTACAAGACCAAGTCTAGCAAGTGCAGATATAGACACAAGATTCTTCTTGATCCCAGGTACATACAACGCATCAACAAGTGTGAAAGAATAGCCATTTGCAGCAGTAAGCACAATATTTCCAACTCCCTTGACCGGATAAGAGGCATTGCTGGCACAAGTGACTGAACTCCCATGAGGGACATCCTCTAGAGAGGTAACAAGTCACGAGATGAGACATAATGTGCTTTGTAGCACCACTATCAAAGTACTACACTTGAGCATCTACAGGAAAAACTGACAAACATGCATCATGGATAGAAGGATCATAAGTGCACTCTGCACTAAAAGCCCATTCTACATCAACATCAACATCATAGTTTCCTTTCACAGAATACTCGACAATAGCTGCATTTGTAGTGGAACCAGCATGAGTCGTGGAACCAGCCTCTTTCGTCTTAGCCTCTTTGGCCTTCAACTTAGGACTGCTTGATCAAATGATCGTTAGCTTTACAATAATGGCAACACATCTTCTTTTTGCCCTTATCACCAGAATTCCCAGAAGAATTTTTGCCAGCAGAAGCATTAGGAATAGGCGATTTACCACTCGCACAAGAACCATGAGAAGTGGCTATATTGCTGTTACCACCTTTTCTTTGAGCAGCAATAAAGGCATGTCAACTGCACACTGTCTAGTCCATGTATTTTTTGGAAAGTGACTCTTGCACCAACAATGTGCATAATGTTGGGATTTAGGGGGGATTCGAGAGAGAACCATTCATGGTGCAAAAGTAATAATCACAATGCTTAATTACACAAGAGAAGTTATGAAGTGAAAATAGCAAAAGTGGGTAATCACATCGTATGTATATGCTTCTCATATTTATCATACAATTTGTGAAATGTATATAAGAGGGCTCTTTATATAGAGCTTACTGTAGGTAGCTTTCTTACTTCATTCCACTAGCAAAAGTCTGATAAGAATTTGGCAAGGCATCAAGAACAGTCTGCACAAGGGAACTATCTTAAATGACTTCACCTACAGAAATAAGTTGCTCATTGGTATCCTTGACACCAGCAAGGAAAGTGTCCATGTCATCTTCCTCATGCATAATCTTTGACTCTAGCTCTTTACGCAGCAATACAATTTTTGCCTCATTGCCACTTGCATAAAGACCAGCTAGAATATCCCAAGCCTATTTTGTAGATTTTGTTGAATGACTGTGAGGAGTAATAGTGCACTTCACAGACAACGCAATTAATGCATGAATCTGTGCATCTTTCACACCCCAATGAACTTGCTCAGCCATAGGCAAAACAGCTTTGGCAGCAGCAACCCTACCACAAAAACCTGTAACATCCTTAACATCGCCTACATCCTCAGAACGAGGATGTACATCAAGGCCCTGCACAATGTTACAAATACCCTTTCACACAAGGACATGTTGCATCATGTAAGCCCACATAGGGTAATTGTCCCCATCCAACCTATCCTGAGCAGCAAACATCTTAGACACATCTGTGTTGTTGTCAGCCATGGCAAATGATGCACCTGATGTGAAAACTGCCCAAAAAGAGGAGAAACATAGTGGGAACAACACGTGCTATATAGCACAAACCATAGAAGATTGTACGGGGCCTGTTATGCAGAAAACGACACTGACAAAAATTCTACACAAAATGACAAAATAGCATGCTATGTAATGGGGACGGAGGCCAAAATGAGCCCAAATCAAAAATATGAGCAAATCGTACTCTACGAGCTCACCCAAAATATTTGTCGACCTACAAACGCTTGCCAAAGCTCACAGAAATCCGAGAAAGTGAGCAGGCATGTACTTGAGCTGCTGGCGACTAAGCCCGGGAGCATGCAACCTGCTATGATACCAATTGTTGGAATTAGGGTTGCAAGAAAACACACACAGCTTGGAGAAGACATAGAAAGCTCAAGGCACACAACAGAGAGTGTATTACTTAGTGTGCAATGGAAAGATAAGATCGCCCTAGAGTAATGAGCATATATACAATGCACACGGGAAAGAAAAAATACCTCGGTGGTCCTAAGTGTGTTCACACACTTAGTAGTGATGTGTTCACACACATCACTACTATATGTATATGGTAATAATTAAGTGCAACTGAGATCTCATGATGAACTAAAATGCAAAAGAGTCCCATTAAGTACAATCAAGTAGCATTTAATTTCAATCAAGATGTAATAAGGATAGCTAAGCGCAATTGAGTCCAATGAAGTGCAAACCAAAATAATTGGATCCAACTAGGTCACTTGAATTCAATTTAAAGAGAATTTGAACCATTGCATTGTTCTTGAGGCCTCAATTGTCTGCATTTCCAAGTAATCAAGTCAAATACTAGAACCAAATGCTTCCAATCAATAGCATTTCGAATAAAGTTACTCCAAACCCAAATTCTGTAAATTACAACCAAGTCTAGAGGCATCAAATAAGTGGCAGAAACAAGTTGAATTAAATTTCATGTCAATTGATCTAACACAAAGAACTTTTGAAACGACGTTTTCCTTTAGACTACGCGGGTTATTTTTAGAGAAAACGCGTTTTGCAAAAAATTTACACGATAGGACTTCTTGACTGTCCTCGTGCAGAAAAGCTCAGCCACACATCCACTTTCTTTTTTTATCACTAACCACATGGCCTTCACTTGTCCACTTTCTCTTCATGTCCTAAGAGGTTTTCCACATGAATAACCTTCTTTAAAGCGTCGAGCCTCTACCTTGATACACATAGCCACATAAATCATACACATCACGATCATCTTCATCAACACTGGGTCTTCTTTGACATCCGAACACATATCTGTAAGCACCTTTGATACTGCTCTTCACGCTTTCTGGCATCGACACCTTTTGATTGCACTAACATGTTACAAGTTCGAGTAACAATTGGTAAAACATGGGTACATGACCTTGATATTTTGATTGGATGTATGCATGATGGCATTCATATGTGACTATCGTTGAAAATGAGTGGACCTAAAGTGTGAATCACGTTTCATTCTATTGAAATGAGTTTGACTAACAAAGATTGAGTTTAGAGGTGTCAAACTAAGTGGCATTGGATCTACTTGAGCTGGTTTTGGTATACTAAAACCTCACTAGCTGTTATTGCTTGTAGTAACACTAGTCTATAAGGATCTATGCAACTAGCATTAATTGAGGTCTATTAAGCTATAATTGGTGCCATTGTGAGTCGTAGCTATATGAATGATGTAGATGTTTCAATTTGATATAGTTACATTAATTTTATTGAAAACATTTCAGCTATGAGAAAACAAGAGTAAATTTACTTATCTTTGTACTCAAATAAATGTTAACACTTTATATTTATTTCTAGATATACAAATATACTCTCAACAACTATGGTTTGAGAGCTTTGACTCATTAGAAACTCTTACTAGACTGTTCTAATTTTTACCACAAAAGAAGATCAGCTAAGATTGTTGAAAACTTTTAAGAGATATAGGTTTTGAATGCACCACCACATTGATAGTTTGACCTTTTGTTACACTTTTATGGCATAATATGAAAAATGTAGGTGTTTTGATTTAATAAACTTATAACTTGACTCTTGTGGCCGAAGCTTATGGTCATAGTTTGAAAATATAATGAGACTTTTGAATAATCAACACAACATGGACTTGTAGTGTATCCAAATTACATTTGCCTTGGATTTTTTCTTTGTATAGATAGTGATCTAGTTTGTGTTTAGCTTTGTATCATTAATATTCTTTGGGAGAATAAAATGTAAATTATTCAAAAAAAATTATGATAATCGCAACCATCTTGTAATATCTTTTACTCTTTTAAGAGAGAGTGTGAAGTTGTGGTATTTGCAAATTATCAATGTTTGAGTGTGTGAGATTTAACATGTTCCGTCGATCCCTTCACTTTTATAGCTTCGTATACATCCATGAAACTTTATTTTGTTTTCTTATTCAATTATATTAACAAATTGATGTATCCATTTAAAAACTTGGATAATGATTGAGTAGCCATGATATTTGTCAATAATTAGTTGTTTAATTATGCTTAATGAATTTTTGCTAAAATGAAATTAGGAGCAAAAAAATCACCAAAATAAGAGACTCCTTGATCCATAGTTAGTGCAAAACTACCAGATGAAACACCCCTTTTGTATATACAAGTTGATAAACTATCAAATAAGGATGCCAAAGAGCTAACTACTACATAGGAGTTTATGACTTACTAGATGAGGACGTCCAAGAGCAGGTTGATATATAGTAGTTTGTGACTTTTTAGATGAATTTACTAGATGAGAACATTCAAGAGCTAGTTACTATATAGGAGTTCATAACTTACTGGATGAATTAGAAAATTGCTAGCGTACTTGCTAGATTAAATATGAAGACTCCTATTTGTAACTAGGAAGTATTGAGCATGTAGTATAACTTGCTATCTAAAAACACATCCAAAGCTCCTTGTGATCATAAGAGACAAGGCTCCATTCTCTGTCAACGCTCTAACCTGAACAGTAGCACCACTTGCAAAAATAGCGTCCAAACACTAGACCTCTAGCACACATCCTAAGAGAATCTAGCCCTCTCTCAATTCTAGTCATGGTGTCTGGAATTCATGATCATCTCTCTCTCTCTCTCTCTCTCTCTCTCTCTCTCTCTCTCTCTCTCTCTCTCTCTCTCTCTCTCTCTCTCTCTCTCTCTCTGCATGTTGGCGTGTGGTGCTTGAGAGAATTCTAATCTCTCTTGGAATAGTTTCACACGGTGTTAAAAATTCCGGCCCTAGCTCCAAAAGCATTGCCTGTTGTGGAGTGCTTACTTAATTCAGGTTGCTCTAGGCATGACATGGAAGTTCAGTTGTCAATGGAGAACTTGTGGAAGGGTGCGAGAGGGTGATTAGATGCATGCAAGAAGAGAGAGAGAGAGAGAGAGAGAGAGAGAGAGAGAGAGAGAGAGAGAGAGAGAGGGGGGGGGGGGGTTAACTTTGTGCATGGTCAAAAGCACAAGGTCAGCAAGGCAGGGTAGGTCTTGAGGCCTTTGCAAGGCATAGAGAGAAAGAGCAAGCAGTAGAACAGGACGCAAGCTACAAAGAAGCATGGGGCGGGCAAGTTGAGCTCGTGATGGCCATTCACGGGTCTTTGAGAAGAGGAGAGAGCCAGAGAGTAAGAACTTGACATTGCTTATGCTAGGTGTTTTCCTTCCAGCATCCCCTCCATGCCTTCAAAAAAATTAAATTGGTTCCTTACCTTTTAATCTCCTCTCAACATCTCCTTGATGATAGTCAAGGGCAAAGAGAGAGAGAGAGAGAGAGAGGAGAGAGAGAGGAGAGAGAGAGAGAGAGAGAGAGAGAGAGAGAGAGAGAGAGAGAGGGGGGGGGGGGGGGGGGGGGGGGGAGAACTTGGAAGGTTCTTAACTTAGAAAGAGAGGGGGGGGGAGAACAAACTGACCAACAAGTATTTGCAAAATCTTCAAATGTATCTTATGCAAAGAATGTTTGTCACAGATTCAGCAAATCAAGGGGGCCAAGACTTTTGCACCAGTGTGTCTTTATGTCCATAAGATTCTCTAAACTTTCAACAATGTGTGTTTGTGCCCTCCATCACTCTTTGGAATTGCTAATATATAGTTGAGTACATGGAGATGTAGCATCGTACCATGTGACTTGGAATCTGTGTAGATGTAGCATTATACCATGTACATACCTAGGACTTGGAATCCCTGATGCATGCCTTATGCAGGAATTGCTAATATATAGTTGAGTACATGCAGATGTAGCATCGTACCATGGGACTTGGAATTTGTGTAGATGTAGCATTATACCATGTAGATACCTAGGACTTGGAATCCATGATGCATTCATTATGCAGGCAGTCAAATATTGTTGATATTGACTTGAAACGTTATAGCTCCGTATTCATGAGCTTTCATTTTACGAATCTTGCTCGGTTTTTGGTTTTCTCAAAAGTTTTTGCTCGAGGTTCGGTAGGACTCCCCACGTGCAAGCTTTCTTCATTGCTTATCTCATTCCCAAGATTTGCTCATTGTGCTATATAAGCACCATGTATCAAGTTCATTATCTAATGCATTGTTATTTTGTTTGCACACACATTGAGTCCATCAATTGATTAAGTTGTGACTAACACATCTGTTGGAATAAAGGGCCACATGCGGATGGGCGGTTGTATATTCGCACCCTTATTGGGTGGTTGTATAATCGTACACTATATCTATCAGAAAATACCTAAAGAGGTACAACACTTTTGTACCCACAAACACTTTGTCAAAGCTATCCTCTCAATCTCTAACTTCTATTTCTTTACTCTTGCATCTGATTCTGCAAGTACAATCAGTCTGCTGAGTCTGTATTTGATAGGCTGCTTTGTTAGAATTCTGCAGACTACCGAGTCTGAAACTTTAGATTGAACAGACTGTCGGGTCTGACTCTACAGTTTAAGATTCACTCAATCCTTACAAATTGGTATCAGATGTGTGGTTTCACAAGCTGGTGCGATGAGCTTGGATCAGCATCAGAGCTATGTTTTGGCAGCAGACTTTGTTTTAATATCAGAACTCTAGTTCAACATGAGAGTGCGCAAACAATTTTTTTCATTTTGCAGTAGTGTGTGAGATTCAGAGCAAGGTCATCTTGGTCTTACGAGTGGAGCAGCAAACCTGCACAGAGAGAGTGCTTTTGAGCTTTGAGCTCTCATATCTGTAATCTTTGTAACTCAGTTTTGAGTTAGGCAACGAATGAGGGTTTCCAGCAAGGGTTTCCTAGAGTGTGCCAAAAGTGCAGAAGATCTGAATCTGAATTGCTAAAGTTGAATCCGAATTGCTAAAGCCAAATTGGATTACCGTAGCTGAATCAGATTGTTGGATGATCTGAATTCTTCAGACTCCAGAGTCTGAGTCTGCCTTTCAGCAAGGGTTTCCTAGAGTGTGCCAAAAGTGCAGAAGATCTGAATCTGAATTGCTAAAGTTGAATCCGAATTGCTAAAGCCAAATTGGATTACCGTAGCTGAATCAGATTGTTGGATGATCTGAATTCTTCAGACTCCAGAGTCTGAGTCTGCCTTTTGAGTTTTTGAGACTGGCTAAGAACAATCTATGCAGCCGATCTTGTGCTTCTTTGTCATCGGCTATTTTGTTGCAGACCGAGTTGAGATTCCAATCAACAGAGGCTTCAATTTACTATAATTGGCTGAAGTCATGGCAAGCAACAGTGACAACAACAACCTTTTGCACATCAAGAAGCTTGAGGGAAAAAATAGTGCTACAATGTCTTGGTGCAGAAGAAATAGGTGAAGTCTATTAAGACAAAGGGGGTACGATCAGCAGACATAGAGCAATTGGATTGGGAAGATTTGGGTGAGCTTACATGATCTACGATAGATCTTTCAGTGTCCAACTCTTTGCTATTCAATATAGAGAAGTTGAATTCTGCCTATGCTATGTGGACTAGACTTGAGGAGTTTTATGCTCAAAAAAATGCTACTAGCAAGATTTACTGGTTGAAGAAGTTCATGGACCTTAGATAAAGGAAGGTATAGCCATGAGTGTACATCTTAATGAGTTCACTCGTTTTTCAGCGAGCTGGTTGCTTTGAAATTCAACATTGATGATGAATTCAAAGTTGGTTTCCTACTATGCACTTTACTTGAATGTTTGGATACATTCAGGACAGCCATGAGCAACTCCAATGCTATGCTGATGTATCTTGATGTGGAGAGCTCTTTGCTGATGGACGAGCTTAATAGACATAATATTGTAGCTAATAACTCTTCCAGTGCATTGCATACCAGAGGTAGATATCAGCAAAGGGGGAAATCGAAAAACAGAGGTAGCAACAAGTCACACTTTAGACAGACAAGGATGCTTACTTAGCCATCTCAATTAAAAAATGTGTTGCATTTTGAGAATGTAACAATCTAACTTTTCTTGGAGCTCTTTGGTCGTGGGAAATCTGTTGAGTGCCATGATTGTGGCAAGAAAGGACATTTCAAGCGTGATTGCTTTAAGTGGAAGAAAAAGAAAGCCAAGTGTAAAAAGTTTGATGATAGCAAGGATGACAAAAAGGATGGTCAATCTGAAAAGAAGAGCACGGTTAAGATAGAGGAAATCAATGTAGTTAGTCATGTGGATAGTGGCAATGAATTCTATTTGCTTCTTCTTATAGTGCACAATCTTTGGTTGTTGATTCTGATGATGACATGCACATCTGATTTTGGATTCAGGTGATTCGTTCCATGTGACACCACATCGAGAATGCTTCTCTAGCTACAGTGCTAGCAAACAGTGTGTTGTTCATTTGGGGGACAATCATGCATGTGATATTGAGGGAATCAACAGATAACACCTGAAATTTTTAGCATGGATCAGATTTTAATTGCATCATGTGAGATATGTACCCAATATCAAGAAGATCCTGATAAGCACAAGGCAGCTAGATGTTGATGGCTATCACACTACCTTTGGGGATAGCAAGTGGAAAATCTGCAAGGAATCTACGATCATTGTGATGTTCATATTCAATCAAAATTACAAACCAAAGACATACTCGCCAAGACAAGGACAACCTTGCCACCACAACAACAAGCTCAATGAACAGGACCACGCAATGAGTGTGGAGGTGATTATTGGGATAGAAATTGTCCGCACATGGTGACTATCACATGAGTGCAATAGAAGGGGTTATTAAATTTTATTTTTGCTCACATTTTCACATACAGAAGGATACTGTAAAATGAAATTGGAAAAAATAAATTACCAATTAAAAAAGAAAAGGGTGTGTTTTATACGTCAAAAGTTCATTGATAAGGAGTTTTAAAATAGTCCTTTAATGCACACGGTATACACAATTTGTACATAGTGACCCCCCCCCCCCCCCCCCCCCACCCCCCTTTTTTTTTTTAAACAGAAGTGAGGAAAATGCCTATGAACATTATAGAAATTCTACCGTATACAATTGCATCAAATATTGAGTGAATTGCTTTGATAAATGTGGTAATGAGAGCTCAAGCTAGAGATGTTGAGAATCAGAAGAGTGATAAGGAAAGAAATTATGACTTAAATCAAACTGAAACAAATGGCAACTCCATTAGAACTCTAACATAAATCTCGAAAAGCTAAAGAAGAGAAATTGAAAGCAAATCATAAGCCTACGCAAGCAACTATGACGCTAACACTTTCTCAAGCTCGAGAACAACTAAAAAAATAGAAGGGAAAGAAAGATTCACCATTAGATCCAAAGATTAGTGCTGATTAACTCGTGGAACTGCTAGATGCTTTATTGCAAGCCTATGAGGCCAGCTAACGAAACATTCAAGGAAAGATGGTTGAATTGTCCTCATTCTGAAGGAGAATGACAAAGCTAAGAAATGTGTAGGAAGTTGATCGACACTGCACAAGCTTTGGTTATGAACCTCCAAAATCCATCCCACCTCTTGAAACAAAACAACAAAAAATTTAACCTAAAACACCTAGATAAAAGGCTTTTGAAACAAACCAAAATCATGACTAGATGCTAAGGAGTGGCTAACACCACATATGATTTAACATCACATTTATGGAAACCATACCAAAAATGGAGGATCCGTGGCCAAATGAGTCGTGGAAAGCGATTAGGGATGCTAAAGAAGAAAGCACAACATACAAATAAGGCACATTTTGAAAGAGGAGTCCATCTTGATCCATCCTTAGATCTAGCCCAAGATCAAGGGCTACTATGTATAAGCTCCCCCTCCACATTCCCCACTCTCCTCCAACATCCAAAAAGTTCAAAAAAACCATCATTGCATGTACTTTTCAAGACCCAACTTTAAAAGGTCGTGGAAGACGACTCCTTTTTTTATTGGGAGATACTACTTGAAATCACATTCAAAAGATTTATTTCTGAAGTATCCAAGAGGAAAGCTAGTGGTGTACTCCAAAACTAGAATTGACTAGAAGTAAACCATGAAAGGCTTTATTTTTTCATTTTTCCCTCACTTTGAAGATGGAATCTAAGACTATTGCTAGCAAAAAATTAGGCATTTCACTAAACGTCCAAATGAAGGGCCCTTGGAGACCTCAAGGAGGCCCTAATGGATTGAGACTCACAAATACAAAACCTGTGGGAAGGTGGGATCCTTCCAAAGTAAAGTAGAGGAATCACTTGGTTATGTCCAACCTACAAAGTTCTCTTGGAAAGGGGGAGCTATTCCCATGACCAATTAGTGACCCCCCAATTTGAAACATTTTTTCAACTCAAGAAGGAAGGTTGAAAGAAGCGCAATTGCAAAGGGATGTTGAATTTGCGTAGAGATGTTAGGACTTTGGATGGAAAGATATAATTGATTATGGAGTAATGTGGCCAAGCACAAAGACTCGAGCAACAAAATGGAACCACAGCCAATCCAACAAAAGCACATCCCATACCTTCACACAATCTTATTTTCACATTCCCTCGCAGGGACAAGGTGTGGGCATGGTGAATGACAAAATCCATGCATTACAAAATTTCATCTTGCGGCTTGATGTATAAGATATATGCAAGATTGAATCCCCAAGAATTATATATTTTGTTTGGTTTAGCCTAGCAAATCACTTCAGATCATAGCCTTACACTGAACAACAGTCATACTTTGGTATGGGCTTTGAAAGACAAATTCATCTCCACTCCCAACATTTTCAAAATCAGAATATTTTGCTTATTATATAGAGCTAGTGTAATTCTCCTTTTTTTAAAAGTTGTCATCAAATAGATATGATTCATAAATATGAAGAATACAATATGTAGCAAGTTATAGGCGTTCTATGATAATTAATAGAGCACAATTTCAATCGTTGGTAAAATTGAAACTTAAAACTTTACATAAATCACTGAAAATATTATCCATTTTGATATTTCAAAACCAAATTTTTTATTCATAACCCAACGTTCCATCGAACAAGACCTCAAAATTTGTTTTCAATGCTTGCAAAACAATTGCAAAAAATTGGTAGCAAAACAAGACAGGTAACAGTGTCCAATTATAGAACTCGTGTAATTTCAGTATAGTTAACCCACTCAAGCACAAGGTTAGGTGTGATCATGCAGAGTTGCACACTTGTTAAAATTCTTCATGTGCACAACAATTGTAGCCCTCTTATATGTCATCACAATTGTTTTAGCACATGGGCTTCAAAGCATCCATGACCATACATCAAGAGCACGGAAGAGTGCAGATCTTCACATGACATTGTCACGTGAACCCCACTAATCCATTCATGCCAAGAACTTTAGTGTCTAAAATAAATGATCATTTTTGTCAGCATATCAGCTCATAGCCCAATGTCAAATAAAGGCATAACAAATATCCAATTAAAGGCACTGGTTCCCGCACCTTTCGTGGTACCCTCAAATATTGCTTTGGTAGGACATTAAGGGGGGGTTAGTAAAGCAACAGGAGTAAGTTCCATCCATCAGGATTTTAGGTTTTCCGCTTGAGGGTGGGTTATTTTTTTGAGTGGAAGACCGGGAAGGGGGATTCTCAAAATCCAGGCGTAATCACTTATAACTGTAAGGAGACAATTGAAGAATCATTCTCTCTTATAGTAGCAATCAAAATGAAATTTACCAACCATATAAAATGGCTGTACTACCAAAAGACAGTTGAATTTGCCAAAGAGTATTAAAGAAATTAGACAATCTCAACCAAAATAAGATGCACCATTATTCAAGGGGGTTGTTCAAAAACCACATTATTTCAGGAATTGCAAACATTCAAACCCAGACCCTACATTCAAATATATAAGCAGCCCGAGTTTTGGAATGCATCTTTGTTTTGGTAAGTGGTATAACAGAAGGGGTGACACAATCATAGAATGACAGAGGGAGAGAGAGGACAATGGGCCTGGGCCCTGCGCCACTACGTTCCTTTAAATCATAGGAACTATTCTCCACTGCCCTGATTCATCATCTAAGACTCCTACACACCACCCTGTTTGATTTGTAAGACTCCTTGAGGACATGCTAACCGGGCATCCTCAAGGACCCACAGCACTCAAAATTATGGACCTCTCTCTCTCTCTCTCTCTCTCTCTCTCTCTCTCTCTCTCTCTCTCTCTGTGTGTGTGTGTGTGTGTGTGTGTGTGTGTGTGTGTGAGAGAGAGAGAGAGAGAGAGAGAGAGAGAGAGAGAGAGAGAGAGAGAGAGATTGATTTTAATGTGTCCAGTGAAAAATACACGAGTCCCTTACTAAGCACATAACCCTTTGATCCACTATCTGAAAGAGTGTATCTGTCCAGCTACTAAACAATGCTGGGGGCATCCCCGACCCAGTTGCAAGTGGCTCGCTCCCATCGCGTTCTTATACAGTCTACAATCGGAGCATGCTGCACGGGTTCCTCTTTGGGCTTTTCTGTACTCGTATCCATAGAGCTTGAAGCATCGGTACCCTTCTCAGAGGCAGAAGACTTGATGTCCATCATGTATTCCTCAGGGGTCCACTTGGGTGGTACGGAAACACGCAACTTGGTTAATCTTGGCCGCTGCTGAATAGACGACGAACTATTGCCCACAGTCTTAGCTATGCCGTTAAAGTGATAAATCTCAAATTGCTTCGAGCCACCTGCTGTATCAGAATTCTTGAGTCCACCTTTGCTCTTCTCAATCTGGTGAAGTGCTTGGCAGAGTTCATTCCAGACCACAAACTCATTGGCGCACAGATTTTCTAGCATGTCCCGCGGCAAGGTAATGTTCATGTCGCGGAGTAATTGCTGCATCGAGCTCGCAACAATGAACCCGCCGCCCCCACTCTGATCATGCAAATCAAACGCTTGACGAATGCACCTCTCTCTATCTTCCAACTCATTCTCATCCTGGATGTTGGACTGAAGAGCAAACAGAACCGTATAATGTGATTCACTGCCTACTACCCAAATAGGAAACTTTGGACGCTTCAAGAATGGACCAACTGTGCAATATTTGAATGCTTCTAGAAGCGTCAGAAACCCCACTTCGACTTTAGAAGGAATTCCTTTCACGGTCATACCCCCACCAACATCCATGTTCCCATCAAAAACTTCAGGAACAGCATGTCCGCATATTAAGAGGTTAACAATTTCCTGCGCAGTGTAAGTAACATTGTAAACAAATAAAATGATTCAAAGTAAAGGACAGTAATCATTAACAATTGAGATTGCAAACCCACTTCTAACCCTGAGCCTATTAAATGTGAGAGAAAATTACCAGCATACCCCTGATTTGTGAAAATACCCCTCAAATTTTAATAAATCCCATTATACCCTCGTAACAATTTCTCATTGCTGCAAGTTTTGCATAGTTTATTCCTTTTTTGACTATGGCGATCTATCTTCAATTTTCTTAAGATCACCATCGAGCTCACAAATGGAGGCATTTCATCTCGAGAGTCCTAGTTCTACCATCTTCTATTGACAGCCAGCCTTCTTGTGAAGGTTCGCAAAGAAAAATATCTTCAAAAATGTGTGCGAGACAAGACTAACAAGGGATATTTTGGAAAAATCCACAGGCATTTGGGAATCTTTGAAATTTGCAAGGTATTTTCGAAATTTTCACAGATTTCAGGGGTATTTGGTAATTTTCTCTAACTTCAACCATGGCTATGTACCTCACTTTTAGTGTAGCCCTCAGAGGAACTGCTCTCTCTCTCTTCTGACAAATGTATAAAAATACTTGAGCCAAAAGCAGAACGGTTTGGCACCTTCACATTCCATAGTCCTTCCCAGGCACTATGAGTTGATGAAGAGTGACATTATTGAATCATAGCCCTCATACTATAATGGCAGTCTCAAATACAGAGACAAGCAGACTCTGTTGCTGTCCACAGACCTGATCAAAGGAATCCAATCAAAGCCATCAGCCATACCCGAGAAGAACTAAGGACTTGAGAAAAGGAGTGATCCAAAAACACAATCTAGAGACCACGCACAATCTAGAAAAAAAATTATCAGAATAATGCCACAATGAGCTATTTGTGTATCCCCTTCGTAATTTGAACTGTTCAGTTCAAAGCGCTTGTGCACTCCAGAAATCAAGCTCCTCAAACACAAAAGGGGAATATGGCAGCCACAAATAAGTGGAGCCCGGGAAATCTGTTGCATGTTATGTCATCTATATTATGAGCACGTTCCCAGAACTAGCCAATATGCTTATGACAAAAAAGTGAACCCAGTTCACCATGTGCTGCAATCCACAACACTCTTGCTAGTGTATTTTATCAATTTTCAATGCACACGTCACTCAAACAAAATGCCAGCTAAAACATAACCTAGTGTTAGTGAATGTGAGAGACCTTTTGGCCCAAGTTTCACTTGGAGCATGTGTAAATACCTACCCCATCTCTCCTTTCACTCCTTTCTTTGCATTGTTTCACCGTCCAGATAAAATATGTGCTCTTGTACAATGCCAGAGAGGGAAAGCAGAGAGAAACCACTCTGACGTCAATGAAATTCCTTCTTACTTTGCTCCAACCGACTGCTTCTGATGATTGTGTATAAGAAGAAAATGGGATGATATTATATTTTCTGCCCAGAAATCTCACAGACTATCAACTCTCACAGGCCCTACCAAATTTGAGAAGTGGCTTGTTTCTTGCATGTCTTAGGATAAAAAGCAAAGAATGGACGGCATGCACACACACTTATATCCCCCCTTGCTGCAAGGATGTTAAAGCCATTGTTTTAAGTATGTTTAAGCCCGTACTGTTGAATAATCATTCATTCGACTGAAGTGCATCCTGAAAATATGCTTTCCTTTGAAACAACCAATAATCAGTATTACCTCCACCTGTGCAAAATCATTGGGATCGAGTGAACGATAAAAAGTTCCTCTTGCAAAAGGTGGTCAGTCTGCTGATTTCCTTGAGCTGTCTCACTCAAACTATGTGAAATAAACTTAATACCCACAATCTCAGAGACTTGTCATTAGCGGCTTTGTAAATGTGATACTGCTCAGCTAGGGAAGGATGTTAAAATGGCACCACCACCAGATAGTTCCCTGCTGGCTTCTACCAGGTGGCAAGTTATCACTACGCGTTCTTAAAATTATGAAATAGCTTTATTATTTGGCCTAAATTGAAGGTGCTGATCACATGATATCTCCCTGACACATTGATCTTCCACAATATAGTTCTAAAACAACTTATATAGATTGTTTTCCAATATAAAATGAAGTACAGCATCCAACAATGCTTGAGATATCTTTTTTGACAATTACTTCCTTTCCAGATTATTTTAATCGGCAAACATGTCTGGATAATGAGAGATGCGACACGGCATACCCGAAGGACCTAGGAAACGCATGAGAGAGAGAGAGAGAGAGAGAGAGAGAGAGAGAGAGAGAGAGAGAAATGAAATAAAATGAAATGTTATATTACCGTCTTCAAAAGGCCAAACTGACCTATGAGACCAAAAAGTTACAATGTGGTGGATCTTATACAAAGTCAGTAACACAAATGACAAAATAAAATACTGTGGAATCCTAAACTGCTAGGTGTGAGTTAAGCAACTAGGTGGGATAGCTAAATCACAAATCACATAAGATCCAGCAACGGTCGTTGGCGGATCTCATCAATCTCCTCCATGGTCAATAGCCTAATCGGGCGTCGTGCATGTCGGGGCAAAGTGATCCGAATCCTCTGATGCAGCCTCCATCGATGCTATGTAGTACTCCGCAATCGTGGGCGTCTGGATCTCCCTAGCTCGGTCGCTCAATCGATCAGTGTGCCTTTGGTGTGAGGCGACGAGCTCTCCTGTGGTAGTAGCTCCTCCACGTGTCCAGTGTCTACTCTAAAGAAGTGTGTGATCCGTCTCTGAGACTGGCAAGCCTCTCCCCTCATCAGGCTCTCTCTGTGTCTGCGCAGCTCGAGCAAAAACAGACCAAAGCATCTCTACTCCTAATACCGCATGAATTTGGAGGGTGGTCCGAAGCCCTCTCTGAACAAGCAGTGGACGCGGCCACGTATCTCGTAGTAGACGGGGCAGTGGCATATCTAGTGCAGCTCTGTCTCAGGCTCCATGTCATACAGGAGGCATGTCCTGGCCTCTGCTGATACTCCGTTGTATCTCCCAGTCTCGATCCGTAGCTGGTGTGAAGATGTGCGCACCTGGCCAATATGTCACCAGGAGGTGTATTTTTCTTGTTGCCTTCAATAAATAAGTACTAGATATTTTTATTTATTTTTATTTTTACTTGTTTCCCCAGGACCCTTGAAAAGGTGCAACTGGACATTGCATGGTTAGTGTGAAACGGCTGCGGCCGAATAGGTTTCTCACATCGGGAGTCTGGGTCGGTCAGTCGGGGACTGGTCGGGCTAGTTAGCACTGAATTCTCATGAGTATGGAAGCCTGTGCCCACAAATGAAATCTGGGCCACTCGGAAAGTCACTTACAACTTCGTGAGTGAGTGGGAACTAGGGAATTAACTCAAAGGGGCAAACTGGACACTTGGCAGTTGTAGAGCCATTTGCAGGACACCTCAGCTGGAGGGGGCGCCCATTTGAGGCTGGGGCTGATTTTTGCTCAAGGAAAGTAACCTATAGTGTGTGTGTGAGTAGTGGGTGCAAGTCTACAGCTTTAATGGAAAGCTTGCCTTCTCCTCAGTCTCATGTAGCGCGATGACTTGCTCTCGTGCATCTCTCTCCCCCCTTTGGCACATATGGTAATGCCCCACTAGTTGGGCTACTCAGATGAACATGTACAGTTCTAGGGGTTTATGCGCGTTTGCCAAGGCAAGAGCCTTTTGAACAAGAACCGGATTAGCTAATTGCTAATCCCCCACAGGTACGTACAGTTCCATCGCGAAAGATTGCGAGTTCCGAGAGTTTTCTCGTGTGAAAACTCGTCCAATTCACAGGGGAAATGTCCCATTGCGTGCGGGAGCCCTTGGGACACGCGTAGGCGTGTTCGCTCCGCTTAAAAGGATCCGAAACAGCGAATTACAGCCTGCTGTGTTTTTCTGCAGGTTTAGGGTTTCGCACCTAAACTGCAAGGGAACCCCGGGGGAGCTCGTGAGAGCCTTGGGATGTGTGTACAGGCTTTTGGGCACCCAGCAGTGAAAAACAGAGAATTACAGCCCGCTGAATTTCTGTGACAGCTCACCGGAAAGCTTCCAGATAGCGAGGGAATCCGTCCTAGACAGGTGCTTTTGACCTACAGGGGTTTTTGCGTCGTTATGCTGCCAAAATCAAGTCGAAAACCTGTGTTTTCAGCCCTCGCCAGGTTTGGCCAGCTTTGTGAAAGCTTGTGCTAAGTGGTCGGATCATCTACCTTAATTTGAATAAAGAAATACCGAGAGGGGCGCCAGTCTTTGGGGCCTACATGGTGTCGGTCTCGTGTGCGCAGTGGCATTCTAGTCGCTGGACGCAACTGTGCTCTCTTTCCTTCTCAGTGCTCTGTGTAAAGTTAACAGGTAATTGAAAAAGTACCGCCCTCTACGTTGTACAGGCCCGTTATATGGTTCCATTGACGGGATAGTCACTTTTTCTTCAAAAAGTGCAGCGTGGATTGTTGTGGATGAAAGCAACACAGAGCTTGTTGTTATGGTAGAGAAGAGAGATCAAGTACCTGAAGAGGGATCTTCCTCACATGGCACGGAGAAAGTTCCTTCAACTCTTCAAGAAGAGGACAGGTTGTTTAGAACTCAACTGCGTTGTTGCATGGACATGTTTCAGCAGTTGGCTAACCAACCCAAGGTTGCAGGAGTTCTTACAGGCTCCGACACAAGGTTTTCAGCCTCCTACACAGGGCATGACTGAGCCGTTGCAGGAAAAGGAGATTTCCAATGCGCAGAGCACTCGTGATGCTAGAGGGAAAGCCCATGTGATTGAGCAACTAGCAGTGTCCAATGATCCAAAGCAACTTGCTTTAGCTGGACAGGAACAGTTTGTGAATGGTCAAGGGAGTAATGAACACGCTATGCGTCAGACCCTTCCATTACCTATTACTTATCCTCGTTATTTTGGAGGTGGTTCAATGTTTCAAGCTATGGCTGGACCTTCCACAGGTTATATGCCAGGGAATGTGTTCGGGACAATGCAAACATGCATGGGTAACCCTATGTACGCGAACATGGGTGTCCAACCGGGTTTTCAGGGTGCCTATGGCCAGTTTCGAGTGCTTGGAACACACTTTGGTATGGCTGGTTTTTCGCAGCCATACGTACAAAATGTAGATATGACAGGGAAAACAGTTGATGCCAGTGCTGGAATGAACACTCATGGAGCACCACTGTTACAGGCACCTGTTTATGATAATGTGGCTCCTTTGAGTCGGCTTAAGGATTACAAGGAAGGTGGGCAGGGAGTGAAGTTTGAAACTTTCAGAGGAATTGAGGATCAATTGAAGGCTTTGACCTCCATACAACAGTTCGACGCAGCTTATGCTGGAGGAAACTTCACGGAATCTTCAAAGATACGCAAGGCTGCCACTCTCTTGAGAGGGAATGCGCTTCAATGGTGGACCGCATTGTTGAACCAGGGTCAAGCCCCAACAACGTGGGTCCAATTCAAACAGCTTTTTGCGCCTGCATGGTTGACAAACACTTTTGAAGTGGATGTGATGACAGAATGGCACGAGTTGAATGCTAAACAGTGTGCGAACTTGGAAGAGTACAATAAACAGTTTTGGGCTGCACTATTGCCAGTCACCTCTTACAAGTTTGTGCCATTGTCAGAACAGATTGAGAAGTACTGTTGCGGATTGCCCAAGAAAATCGGGGACTACTACACAAAGACTACTGTCATGAATATGTTTCAGTTGATAGAGAATGCAAGAGTGGCCAGCAATCTCTCGAAGGGAGATTCCGATGGATTTAATAGCCACAAGAAAGGGTCCCAGGCTAAACAGTTTTCAGCCAAGGGCAATGTTGCAAGAAAGCCTTCTGAGCCTCCCACAAAGAAGCCCTCCATTGAAGAAGGTGATACGTCCAAGAAGCAGTCTAAGTCTTCTTCGGGACGAGGACAAGGACAAAAGAGGCATTTTTCTGGCAAAACTTTTGAAGAACGCAAAGCTCCTAGGGAGGCCAAGAAATGCTACATTTGTGAACAGGAACGACATTTTGCAAATGAATGCCCACAGAAGAAGTCACAGGATAAGGATGACAAGTCAGACCATAAAGGGAAGAAGCCAAAGCCAAGTGCAGGACTTGTTCCAGATTTCGTTGGAGACCAGCCAAACACAGATGCCACGGAGCTATGCAGAGCTTGGGGCAAAGTTAGAGACCAGACAGTGCTGGTTTTCTTTGATCCAAGAGCCCGTGCAGAGGAGATGGGTATGGCAGGGGAAGCAGGTTTGGCATGCCCAGGTCATTCAGAGCCTGTTACTCCCATTTTGGGGAAGCTTCGTCTGCACATTCAGAGCTATGTGGATGCGGAAGAATTTCATATTATGCCACTTGAGGACTGTGATGTATTACTGGGTATCCCATGGTGTTACAGGTTGCATGCTATGGTGGATACTTACAACAAAAAGATTACCCTTGTACATAGAGGAAAGACTCATGTCCTTGACGTAAAGCTTAAAGGCGAGTCTGTTCCAGTTGTTTCTGCTTCTGCTATTTCGTCTGTAATAAAGAATCATCTTTCTGCGTACTTGATCTTTGCAAAAGAAGTACCTCAAGTTGTATCTAATTTGCCTACCTTAGATAAAGATAGGTCAACTTTTTTGACTGGTTTCAGTGATTGTTTTTCGGACTCTTTGCCAGGGGAGTTACCTCCTGAGAGACCTGAGGATCATACTATAGATCTTGTGGCAGCCTCCAGGTTCTAGTCCACCGAATAGACCACCATACAGGGTCAGTGCAGCCCAGCAGAAAGAGATTATGAGTCAAGTCAACGAGCTTTTAGAGAAGGGGCTGATTCAGCCCAGTTCATCCCCTTTTTGTTCACCTGTACTCTTAGTGCAGAAGAAGGATGGTTCATGGCGCATGTGCATTGACTATCGCGCCTTGAATAAGAATACTATCAAGAACAGGTTCCCCATACCGAGGATAGATGACATTCTTGATCGGCTTGAGGGAGCGTCATTGTGTCGTAGCCACGTTGGTGGGATTGTTTAATCGTCCAACGCTACATTTCCGGAAGCATGTATATCTTCGATTCCCATCATAGAATATATGTGATATCAGGAGATACCGCATGTATTATTGGCATGCAAGCGAGGTCGCTTGCAGTATTTCAAGGGTGCGGTGTGTCACCAGGAGGTGTATTTTTCCTGTTGCCTTCAATAAATAAGTACTAGATATTTTTATTTATTTATTTTTTTACTTGTTTCCTCGGGACCCTTGAAAACGTGCAAGTGGACATTGCATGGCCAATGTGAAACGGCTACGGCCCAATAGGTTCCTCACATCGGGAGTCTGGATCGGTCAGTCGGGGACTGGTCGGGCCAGTTAGCACTGAATTCTGATGAGTATGGAAGCCTGTGCCCGCCAAATGAAATCTGGGCCACTCAGAAAGTCACTTACAACTTTATAAGTGAGTGGGAACTAGGGAATTAACTCAAAGGGGCAAACTGGACACTTGGCAGTTGTAGAGCCATTTGCAGGACACCTCAGCTGGAGGGGGCGCCCATTTGAGGCTGGGGCTGATTTTTGCTCAAGGAAAGTAACCTATAGTGTGTGTGTGTGAGTAGTGGGTGCAAGTCTACAGCTTTAATGGAAAGCTTGCTCTCCTCTGTCTCATGTAGCGCGATGACTTGCTCTCGTGCATCTCTCTCCCCCCTTTGGCACATATGGTAATGCCCCACTAGTTGGGCTACTCAGATGAACATGTACAGTTCTAGGGGTTTATGCGCGTTTGCCAAGGCAAGAGCCTTTTGAACAAGAACCGGATTAGCTAATTGCTAATCCCCCACAGGTACGTACAGTTCCATCGCGAAAGATTACGAGTTCCGAGAGTTTTCTCGTGTGAAAACTCGTCCAATTCACAAGGGAAATGTCCCATTGCGTGCGGGAGCCCTTGGGACACGCGTAGGCGTGTTCGCTCCGCTTAAAAGGATCCGAAACAGCGAATTACAGCCTGCTGTGTTTTTCTGCAGGTTTAGGGTTTCGCACCTAAACTGCAAGGGAACCCCGGGGGAGCCTCGTGAGAGCCTTGGGATGTGTGTACAGGCTTTTGGGCACCCAGCAGTGAAAAACAGAGAATTACAGCCCGCTGAATTTCTGTGACAGCTCACCGGAAAGCTTCCAGATAGCGAGGGAATCCGTCCTAAACAGGTGCTTTTGACCTACAGGTGTTTTTGCATCGTTATGCTGCCAAAATCAGGTCGAAAACCTGCGTTTTCAGCCCTCGCCAGGTTTGGACAGCTTTGTGAAAGCTTGTGCTAAGTGGTCGGATCGTCTACCTTAATTTGAGTAAAGAAATACCGAAAGGGGCGCCAGTCTTTGGGGCCTACAGGGTGTCGGTCTCGTGTGCACAGTGGCATTCTAGTCGCTGGACGCAACTGTGCTCTCTTTCCTTCTCAGTGCTCTGTGTAAAGTTAACAGGTAATTGAAATAGTACCGCCCTCTACGTTGTATAGTCCGGTTATAAATAGCACATCGTATCCCATGAGACAAGTGGGTGTCCATGTATCTGGGCCTCGTCACAAAACCGTCCTCCGTAAGCTGGAGAAGATGCTCTCTGTAGAAAGCCATCTTCAGGCCCAGCTTCTGTGCTAGTTGTATCCATTGCCTCCTGGTGTCTAGCTATGTTAGGTCGTGACGAATGAGCTTGGTGATCTCGGACTGTGTAAGAGTCAGAGAGGGTGCATCCAGTGAGTACTAGAAGGGGGGCAGTCTATCTATGTTGAACCCATACGCCTGAAACCATGATGTCATCTCCCCATACCAACATGCTGTATCTCCCTGCATGACTAACTGTCGAGAGGACTCAAGTGCAAGGCAGGCATATCTGTCTCTGGGAAGTTGCCACATGCGGTGTATCAAGGAGACAGATCTGGTGGGGGGGCAGCTAGCTCTGCTCGGATAATGGCACTTGGTACTGAAACCTTGGCTTTAATGAGCCGCGAGATCATAGAGACTAGTGGCTTCTCCATGTCCCCCCATCCATCAGTGCGACCTGTCCTCCCGTGATGGTCCAATGAAGGTCGCCAAATCTCAGCTCCATAGAGCAATGCAAAAGCCACCAAAGTGTCAAAGAGCCAGAGCTTCGTCCGAGGCTCCTGAAACTGAAAATGTGAACACATCCTCTCCAATCTACCCAATGTTGCATGGGCTCCCCAATGTTGCATGGGCTCTGGTCAATCTAGTCTCTGCTGCTCTCCTCACTGAAAATGCTGGTCCATTAAAAACCACTCCAAGGTAAGTATAAGCATCTATATACTCCATTGTCTCCTGGCCGTATGTGAATGCGGGCACTAACCTCCTGATCCACTGTCTGTGGGGTGGTATTAAATACCATGACCTTGGTTTTACCAAGGTTGACAGACAAACCACTTTCATGGGCAAACCGATGCAAAGCATCTAAGTGACCTTGCATCCCCTCCGGAGAATCGGAGATCAACACAATATCATGAGAGAGAGAGAGAGAGAGAGAGAGAGAGAGAGAGAGAGAGAGAGAGGCGCAATACAAAGGCCCACAGCCATTGCCTATCACATCTCAAAGTAATGCAACCAACATACACACTATGTTTTGCAAACCTCATACAGCTATCAGTCAGTCAGCCTGATTTGGTCAAACTTTTCACAATTCCCTATTCATCCTCCTAAGCCTTGAATTTCACTGAAATATTTTTCTAGGGCAACTCACTTTTAAGTTTATATTGTTGTTCATTTGGTTTTCTTTTGTCTAAAATGACAAAGTCACTTGAATGCAAAATATACTCGTCCTTTCCTCAAAAAAAAAGAAAAGAGTTATATACTAGAAACATCTCACAGACAACAAGAACCCAAGGCTTTGGATTGCATCAATAAGCCTTAATTGTTGTCCTTAATCCTAGCTAATTTCTAAAACTCCATGAAGCCTCGTGTATGATTAATTAGCTTTAATCTATGAGAAGTGGCAACGGAAGATGAACAGATAAGGCTGAAAACAGTGGCAACAGGTGCACAATCCCTCAGATCCAATGACGGGCAGCAACAACCTCCAAATGTAGCACCTCAGAAAGCAACCCTATCGCGCTAATATGCAATGTACGCGCAGAGGGACAATCAAAAGAAGAGAGATCTTGCAAAAGCGCAAAGGCAGATAGAGAGGTATGGCGATCTGGTAAAAACGCTAGAGAGAGAAACTTTCGGAGAGGAAACGTTGGAGAGAGAAACCCTATACACACTTTGATGATCACTGAACTAATACAATGTGGATGAAGTACAAGGGGGTGGGATCACTAAATCGGAACTTCCAAGATTTGTGCTACTCTTATCCCAACAAATAAGTAACCACACAACTCTAAACCAGGGGAAAAATCTAAAAACGGGCCTCTACGTGGAATCCAATGATATTGAGTACCAAGGAAAAATACTAAGCCTGGGGCAACCAAAAGGAACACTATATGACATTGCCAACGGTACACCACGAGCAAAACAATGGCGGGAACATGTCAATAATGAGCAAACTACCTCACATAGGCCGAGCACAACCACAAAACAACCCTCACTCCTATGATCAACCCTTGGGAGATAGTGGGGCACTAGCAGCTCCGCCAACACCAACCAGAGAGGTGACAAACTCTAACATAATCCTTGCTAAATCCTAAGCCCATAAGAGCCTAAAACATAGCCTCTCACAAAGAAGGAGACAACCCCAAACACATGGTATTTCTTTCTTCATCAAAAGTGTTGGCCAGAAACCTTCACTGAGACTCACTAAAGGCGAAAGTGAGAAAGGAGGCAACAAACTCGTGCTTATATCAACATCAAGTTTTATTTCTTTGTTTTATGGGTCAAAAGAATCTCACGATCATGAGATTGAAGCAAGGCTTCATACTTGTTGAAACATGGCATGCCAAGAAAGGCATCGCACCTGTCACAAATTGTTGACGTGTCAAGCCACTGTTATGACTCCTTGAGCCTAACCCTAGCCAACCTCAAGATTCCGGCCAAGGGGCCTAAACCCTAGCAAAAGCAAAAGAAGAAGTCCTCACTAACTTACATGTTCTTGTCGAGTGGCCAAAAAATACAAGGGGTTAGGATTTGATAGTCCTAACCCGACCCAACTTAACGTACCTCGTCCGATGGGGCCTAAAGACTAATAGCAGACACGCACTACAAATTATGTAGAGATAATGATGACGTGGTAGTCATACGAACGCTCTATATTTTGCGTTGGGAGTGATGACGTGGCAACAACATACGGACAGCCCATGGGTCGCTTGCTTTTTGACTAGTATCTTTTAGAATCGAGGCTTTCCATCTGAGATGCTTTTGTACAGACCAAGGGCCTTTAAATATGTGTTGTGGGCTCTTTCTCTGGCATTCAACCCGCCGGAGATGCAAGCAGAGCCATAGAGTTGTGTATCCTATTGAAGCAATATAAAGAAATACCGAAAGGGGCACCATCGTTTGGGGCCATTGCAGTCTCATGTTGGGTTAAAGGCCTAAATAACCCCTTTTGTACATTTTTATACTTTGTCCAGGTTCACATAGAACGTGGATACATTTTTTAAAGGTCACTTATAATAAAAGTGGGAAAGCCCAAAAACTAAATAAGTGAGTTTTCCCCAATCGTGCGAGCTCTCTCCCTCTCTCTGCTTTCGATCTGTAGCGCTTCTGCTCTCCTGCACTCACGCTTGGCTACACCCGGCCCAAACCTGCACTCCTTCACCTCGCGCATCTCCCGGTAGCCTCTCCTTCGCGCTTTCATCTGGGAATGGAACTCCGCCACTTCGTGTCTTGTGTGGATTCTCTCTTTCTTTCTGTTCAGTTGTTTTAAGTGCTAAACATCTATCTTAGTCTGTTCTTTCAGTTGACATGTGGTGCTCGTCTCATTACAACACCCTATCAAGTCCATAATGTGAAAGTCACCTTGATCCACAAGCCTTGGAAATGAACTTGAAGTGTGCCCACAAGTGGCGTCATAGACAAGAAGGTATCATTCGCCATCTGTGCTTCCATATCATTGCTTTTAGCAACAAATTAGCATATGCATCAATTCCAAATTTGGTGGCCAACTGAGGGGGGAGAGAGTAGAGCATAGAGCCAAAATCAAAGAAAATAAGGGCTTCTTGGTCACATATATGTCCCCAAGCTTTGCAAGGATTGAGAATGCGCAGAGTGAGAGAGAGTCTTGAGCGACGGATATGAGTCGAGAGAAGTTAACGCAGAGCTATTGAGTGTACCAAATCAAGGTACACCAAGAATATAAAAAAGGTGTTTTAAATATTAGGGTACAATAAGGGTGTGTTCCCACATTTATATAACATATGTGTATACATAGGAACGAAGGGACTTTACACCCAACAACCTCCCACTTAAGAGCCGCCAAGTGGTACCTTTAAGCTAACTAACTCCCACTAATCTTATGCAATGCTCATGTTGAGCCTTTGCAAGACTCTTAGTGAGAACATCTGCACGGTTATCTGGGGTTTTGATCTTGATCAATACCTGTCGTATGAAATTGTACCGAATCTATGTGTTTGATACATGCATGGAACATGGCATTCTTAGCCAAACATACTGCACTCTCACGACCAAGCACTGGAGCACGTGCAGAAAGACCAAAATCCCTGACCAGATGGCCAAGCCAAATAGCTTCTTTAGAAGTTCCTGTATATTCAGCCTCTATAGTGCTCAGTGCCGGTAAACACAAACCCACTGGTAGATTTCCTAGTGTCAAGGTCTCCTCCCATGTCCGAATCACAGAATCCCTGCAATTGTAGTGTACATTGTCCATAGCATATACACTTCTCTTGTGTACCTTTTAAGTATCTGAAGAAACATTTCACTACTTCCCAATGTGGCTTGCCAAGATTAAACATAAATCAGTTGACAACTCCCACTAGATGAGAAATGTCATGCCGTGTAGCAACCATGGCATACATCAAAGATCCACAAGTTGATGCACAAGGTATACCCTTCATAGCACTTGCAGCTGCATCATCCTTTGGGCAATCAGCTTTGCAAAGCTTTGTTTCTCCATCAATAATGAGGCTGCAACAAGGATCTCTTCAATGTCACGAAGCTCTGCAATGACCACACTAGATGCAACATTTGTCTTTGCAACTTCTTTGGAGGAAGAGTTGTCGTCTTCTTACTTATCATCAGTTCTTTTCTTTTCCCGTTGTTTCTTTCTTTCTTGTTCCTTTTTGTAGTACCTGCAATCGGGCTTCTTATACCCTTCCGGCCACACTGATACCAAATAACATCTTTTTGTTTACCCTTGCTTTTGCTCTACTTTTACCTCTATTTGCAACATTGTCCCTCTTCTCCGACTTGCCTCTTAACATGATAGGTTGAACTAGTGCTTTCTCCACTAGACTTTCTTCTTATCTCTTCATTGAGGATAGATCCCCTAACATTATCGAAGGTTAATGCACGGTTGTTGCTAAGTGAAACAACCAAAGTCCTCCCAACTACTAAGCAAAGTCATCAACAAGAAAATAGCCTTCAGTTTATCATTGAAAGGTTGCAAACCAGAGTCCTATAACTGGCTCAAAATCCCTGTGAAAGCACTCAAATGATCAGATGCTATCTTAGACTCGTCCAACTCCATGTTCACACAGGCTTGCGCATAAGATGCACTTGATTCACTAGAGTTGCATCTTCATAAGTATCCAGTAACTTTTTCCATATAGCATAAGTAGTATCAAGACGCTTAATGTCTCGAAGTACATCATCAAACACAACCATTTTAATGTATGGAATGGCCTTCTTGTTGAGTCTAGCCCAATCCTCATTTGTCATAGTTGCAGGCTTAGTTCCCAAGAGAGCATCATCACAGTCCTTGAGAAACAAAATGCCTTGCATCTTGTCTTTCCACAGATCAAAGTCGATGCCATCAAACCTCTTGATTTCAAGAAGGGATTTGGTGTTACTACTACTAGAAGCGTTTGTGGTCATTCTTCAGCAATACACAAAGAAATGCTGCAATTTATAACAGCAGATAGTAAGCTGAATATTCAGCCAAACTCAGCCCAAAATAACGGCAAAGAAGAGCAAGATTTAGTGTGACTATGTTACTGACAGTGCCCACATATATGTACAGCAGTAGAAAGGATGATTTTCAACAACAAAAACTGAAAGTTCAGCATATATTTCATGCATACACCATTGCCAGGTAAATCCCACTTCAGCAATAGCACCAAAATACATCTGCAACGCTAATAATCTCCAAGACTGCTGCAACATGAACATTCAGCAATACGTCAACTCAATGGGAACTGCCCAGCATGTATACTGCATACATATGTGACCAAAACAACTTCTGTTACATAGAGCACCAAAGATTCTTTGCGATTTCTCAAAAAACTCACAAGTGGGAGATGATCCCATTGCTTACAACACCAAGGTTACTTCAGCAATATCCCTAAAATGCATTTCATGCATCAACTTTGCCAAAATCCACAAAAGCCCCAAAATTTCATTCACAAATCTGCTTCAATTGCGTTAATATATTGTCACATGCGCATTGCAGTTGCGCCACGTGGACAAGTTTCTGCTTCAGTCTAGCGTCAATCTTAGCTTAAGATCTAGCCTGGCATTTTGTGAGCCTCTAGAAGGACGTGCATAATCAAGCAAGTCATAGTTGCAATGTGCAAACCCTCTCTTGCACAGTTCCCCCATCATAGCAGATTTCAGCCTTCACCCCATTAGCTTCACCACTGTTTCCAATTTTCAGCCCATCGCCGTCATCGACGATAGCAAATCAACCCACAGCCTCGTCGTCGTCGCAGTACCAAGCATCTCCAACAGAACCCATTAGCACCTCAGCAGCACCACAGTACAAGTACCCCTCCTCATCGTCGTCGACGACTACGACAAGAACCCATTAGCACCTCAACAACACTGCAATACAAGTACCCCTCGTCGTCGACGCAATACCCTTGCGTTTTGGCTTGGCTCTTGCCTAGCTTAGCGTAGGGATCATCGGGACCTTCGTGTCCTGAGCACCCAAGTACCTTCAATACCAAAGTACGCACAGTACCAAGCACCAAGTATCCGCAATACCTAGCACTTAGCCTCTTGAGTACCAAGCATCCAGTCACAAGACGGGCACCACGTGCCAATAGAAAAGAACAGACTGAACAGACTTTTAGCACTTTAATAACAACTGAACTGAGAGAGAGAGAGAGAGAGAGAGAGAGAGACGACACCCGACACGGAGTGGCGGAATTCCACCCCAGAGAGTATTGACCCCAAACCTTGGCGCCCCTTTCGGTATTTCTTTATGTTACTGCTGATTCGCAAAGTACAACAGCCGGGGAGCACCTGCTCTGCAATCTGCGCGCTAAAAAGTGCCAGAGAGAGCCCCCAAGGCTCATATTTAAAGGCCCAAAGCCTAAAAGCATCAAATATGAAAAGCTGACCCCAAAAAATCACTTTCCTAAATTTCGAGATTTCCCTAAAAATCCGCCGCGAATTCCGGATCGTCCGTACAGGTGCCACATCATCATATTTTGATGTTCAAAGTCTTTTGAGCGTGTTCTGCTTCATTTTTAATGCCTTTATGTCACTTGGGCCCCCATCAGACGGGGTCCCCATAAGTTGGTAGGACTTCTTCTTCTGTTACTTGTTCTTCTTAGGGTGTCTAGAATTAGGGTTTGCAGGTTTTAGGGTTAGGGTCTCTAGAATTAGGGTTTGCAAGTTTTAGGGTTAGGGTTTCCAAAATTAGGGTTTCAACAGTTAGGGTTTCTGGCAAAAATTAGGGTTAGGGTTTCTGCTCTCGGGCAACCACGTCATCACTTTGTGACACTTCTTCTGTTACTTGTTCTTCTTAGGGTTTAGGCCCCTTGGCTAGTAGCTCCGTTCTTCAGTAGGTCAACACGTCAGCAGTTTGTTACACATCCACTGCAGTATTCAATCCTTTGCCTCAGCAGTACCCAGCATCAATAGCATCAAGTACCCATTAGCATCTCAACATCTAGATCATTGTATCAGCATTGTGCAAGTACTTGCTCTAGAAACAGAGCAAGGAGGCCCTTGAGGGTGATTAGAACCCGACATGCGGTGCTGTCTCTCTTTTCTCTCTCGCGCGCGTCTCTCTCATTCATTGTGTTCAGTTCAGTTTCTCTTTCAAGTAAGTGAAGTAACCTTGTGCTTGTGTGGAGTACTAGATCCGAGCTAAATCCTTAAACACTTCCGCTTCACTTGACATATATGATCCCAAGAGAATAAATTGGGCTCGGCTAAGCAAAATTGCACCGATGCACCAAAGTTGTTGTGTGCTTGCCTACCCTCTATGTACAATGAAGTGCAAGAACTGACGCTCGTTGTACGCTCCTACCCTCGCCATCGCTAGCGCGTGTTGCGGCTGCTGCTGCCTGCTTTGCGCACAGTTGCCCCAACGCACAGCCTGCCCGCCTCTTGTTGCCGTCGTGGTTGTTGGGACAAGTGGGAGCGTTGCAAGTGTAATTTTGACTCTCGAGGATAAGGAGAATTGGTATGGCAAGGTTGTGGGGATTCATGTGTAGGATAGGCACAACAAATATGGCCAATGGACTCACAATCAAAGCATCCACCCTCAACACGGTACGGCAACAAGTGGAAGAGTTGCGGGTGTAATTTTGACTCTCGAGGATAAGGAGAATTGGTATGGCAAGGTTGTGGGGATTCATGTGTAGGATAGTCACAACAAATATGGCCAATGGACTCACAATCAAAGCATCCATCTTCAACAGGGTATTCTGCCATCTCTTATTGAGGAAATAAATTTGGTCATCAAAGAGGATATTCAGGTTGTTGAGGAGTGTCCGTTTGAGTGGAATAGGACATGGGTGCTCAACTTGTAATGGGACGGGCACCACGCGCTAGCAGAACAAACTTTAAGCACTTCAAAACAACTGAACGACAAGAGATGCAATGCATGGCACAGAGATACGGAGTGGCGGAGTTCCAAGCACTGACCCCTAACCTTGGCACCCCTTTCAATATTTCTTTATATTGCTTCAACTCAGTACACCGCCAGTGGCTCTGCTCTCACAAGAATGCCCCAGAGAAAGCCCACCCATTGTATTTAAAGGCCAATGGCCATTCCAAAAGCAGTACATGAAAAGCATCAAACTTCAAAGCGGAAATCCATACACTGCCACGTCAGCAGGGTGTCAGTGCAATTTTACAAGCGTTCATTCACTGCCACATCAACATGTCATCACGAATTGTGGAACGTCTGTACAATCCTACCACGTCATCAACTTCATGCGCAAGAAATTGTGTGTGTGTGTGTGTGTGTGTGTGTGTGTGTGTGTGTGTTGCTTGCTTACATCAGGGTTGTTCTCATCCGTTGGATGGAACGAGGCGTCCGGTGGCGTCCCGTTCGGTCAAGGCGTCCGATCCGTTCGATGGATTTTTTAGTCCGTTTGACCAATCAACGGTTAGTTTGACCGTTTTGAGAACTTTTGATTGCGCTTTGTTTTGGGAGGTTTTTGGGTTACCTTTTGGCATAGGATCCTTCCCACCTAGCCTAGGATCCCCCCCCCCCCCCCCCCCCCCCTCACCTCCCACATGCCTTGAGCTTCTCTCTCTCTCTCTCTCTCTCTCTCTCTCTCTCTCTCTCTCTCTCTCTCTCTCTCTCTCTCTCTCTCTCTCACACACACACACACACATTCATTGCTTTGGTCCTTAAACCTTGGATTTCATTAGGCCTCTCTCTCTCTCTCGACTCTTGAGTGTCAGCACTTGGCACTTGCAAGTTGCCTTCTTGTGATAATGAGTTGTCTAATTGTCTCAATTGTAAAATCTAGTCTTCTTGTCCAATGTGATAAAGAGTTGTCTAATTGTCTCAAGTGTAAAATCTAGGCTTAAGAATTGCGTGTTTTTATTTTTGAACGTACGTAACCATGTCGTACGACATAAATTTTCTAGTTCGATGAGTACAGTACGTCTTCGTACGTGGACAAAATGTACGAGACCACCCTGGCTTACATCAACCAACAAGAGGTTACTATGCCTGCGTTAATCACTAGAATCTATGAGGCAATTTGTCCCAGCCCCTGCACAACAATCTGGGCCTTTCTTGGATTAATATAGGCATATATAAAACTTCTTCGCTACCCATAACAAAGGCACAAGTTGAAGACTCAAGGTAGTCATCCACATGTTACCATCAGCATTCTCTCTTCATGTTTAGCATTACATCACGGCTCTTCTTTGATTTACAGAAAAAAGAAAAACTTTCTGAAAAACTTTGTATCTTATAAACAGGCGGAGATCAAAAAGGGAGGAGCATCTTACCTGAGATGCATGTCCAAAGGGAGCTGTGACCAAAGGCTGTCCAGGATCATCTCTATCCAGCTGGATGGATTCCTGCAGTTTGGAGCACACAGTATTCATTCTTCTTGGTGCTCCTTTAAAGGCAAATGCGAAGTATTTATCTTGTAGCCATTAGTTGATCATACCAATCCTCTCGACAAAAGGGCTGAAAAGAGAAACAGCAATGCACCCACATGGCTCCTAAAAACCGGAAGAAACATGGGAAGTTGATGCAAGAGTGAAGACATTGATGTGAATGTGCAGATTCTCAACTGTTTCTGCAAATCCATAGCCGAATTCAGTGCAATTCCCTCCAGCTTACGAGACATTGCCTGTTCAAGAACCAACACCAAAAAGTGAGATGGGGCCTAAAGAAACAAAGCACTTTCGAACAGATCAATGCGTACACGACCTGAAATGTAGATTACTGATAGTAAACCACCTCCCAGCACGATTTTCTTGGAACTTTCAATCAATAACTAGATCCTTTCAACCATTTGTGACAATCAAACTACATTGTTAAAGAGTAAGAAGTCCAATAATGTTCCATTAGCCAAATACTATTTCCTTTCCCCAAGCATGTACTACATAGAATCCTTAATCCATTGAATGAAAAATCCTCCAAGCTGGGCTAACTAAAGAAAGGCATCCATGTTCGCTACACAGCAGAACAAGAGTGAACCAGAAGTTCCAACTCAATAAATCCAGCTTGCTAGTATCAATGGCTCCTAGTTTTCATTGAAAGTAACTTGGCTTAAGCACTATCCCCTTACATAACAGCACACACTGTAATCTCTTTGAAACTATCTTCAACGTGAGTCAAACTACGCAACTCAAAGAACAAGAGGCTTTCTTTACGTAACGGGTCCATTTACACGCAGATTGTTCTCTTTTAACTCAAAACAAATCTGATTTCATTGAACAAACCAAAATAGAGACAAACAGTACATACTTCATCCTGCTCGTCCTCTTTCCCACCACCTCCTGACATCAACATGACAGTATCCAGAACAGCAACGACAGCCTTCGTTTTACCTCCAACTAGCCATAGTATCTCCGCAAACGCTGAAAGTAAGGCTCTGTACTAAGATCCAGTTCAATTGTTACATTTCAGCAATTCAAGTTTTTCAGAATCCAATAAAACAGCTCCATCAAAGTAGAGGTCTGTCTTGAAATAAGCATCTAATGATAGACCTTCATAAGGTCAGAAAGTCTAACTATAAGAGGCTAAAACATTTGCACAAAACAAAAAATCAACACACACAAAGAAAGAGTATAATGAAGCAAGACCAATCAAAAAAACAGACAAAATGGATATTACAGCCAATACTTGAAATATCTTTGACAAAGATCCAAAAGCAATAACCCCAAAATCTGGCACCCTAAGGGCTGCTCCGTACAACGCAGAAATCCGTACGTTGTGCCGGTCAGCAGTCAAAGCAAAACGCGAATATTTGTACATCGCTGCCACGTGTAATGCTCCACGTAATTTTTGGATCCTGCTTTTTATTTAAAGTGTTTAGGCACCACGGCCAGGTTGTGTCAGTTGGGTAGGGTTAGGTTTTTACCCTAACCCTCTTTGGGCCTCTCGGCCAGAATCTGGAAGTTGTTTGGGTTAGGTTTTTTAATCCCTAACCCCCACATGTCCTCTCGGCCAACATCTGCAGGTTTGAGCGTGCCAAGTCATCAGTTTGAGATAGGTCGACTTGGAGCATGACTTGCATAGGCTTGGGTTATCCAAAGAGTCTCGTTGAAGAAGCAAGGTGGTTAGGTACGTAGTGTTCAGTAGTACTAAATGGTTAAGTCATTAGGTACATAAAATTCATATGTATTTTTTAAAAAGCCTAAAATTTAGAATACTTCAGGAGGTTCATCATTTGTTCATAAGTATCACACCAAAAATGGTAAAACTACAAACCAAGACTGCCATTAACTATAAAAATTAAGGCTTTTACAGTTAACTCTCAAATGTTACATTATACATAAAACAACAAACTCCAAAAACTTTAGATTGCGTTGAATGATAGTCAATCATAGATGATAGTCTCATCGAAATAACAAGACGATAGTCTCTCTGTATTCAGTTTAATAAGGATCTACAGGCACCTAAAAGCCCTAAATAAGAGCGCTCACATGAATGGCCGCCAAAAAAAAACACCCCATCGAACCCACACACAGAGTACGGATCAACTCACACGTACGGATCCCTATTGCATAGAGAGCTATATCATGAAGTGCAGCCAATGTCAAGTCACTAGACAAAGCGCCTTTAGAAAGCTAACATGTTACATCCATAGGAAATCTCCGATTCCAAGCACTAAAGTATGTCTATGGATATTTTACTCGATTAGCCAGATACTAGCCGTGGCAATGATGCCATTTGGTTCATGGTTGACAAAGTCACGAAAATGGCAAAGCTTATACCAACAAATGAGTTAACGGATTTATTTGTCAATCAGCATCATAACCCTTATGGCTTGAAGAAGGATATTGTAAGTGAGGATATGCACGTGTCTGAGTAGCCAAAAAGTACTCCTTTGTTCTAGTATTTGTTTCAACAATCCTTCACCTTCTTACAAGATGGGTTCATAGAGAGGCCAAGATACATAAACTTATACATGCCTGATAATGCACAAGAGGCGATTGGACAACTTAAGTGTATTATCTTAGATTAGAGATTGTCGAGGCTGGTTGAGTTGCATGTATCCCCAAAGCAGAGAGGATATGCATTGTCAGAAATTGTTGACATGTCAAGCCATTGAAGACCTAGAGGGTTGGGCTACGCACACTAGCCAACCTACAGACCCTGGCCAAAGGGCCTAAACCCTAGCAAAAGCAAAAGAAGACGAAGTTCTCACCAACTTACAAATCCTTGCCGAGTGGTCCAATGGGTTAAGGTTAAAATCCTAACCCCTAGCAACTTATTGGACCCCCATCCGATGAGGCCTAAAATAAAAGGCACATACACCCACTCATTAAAGACCCAACGTGGAGATCAATGGCATGGCTGTTGTACGGAAGCTCACGAATTACGCTACATGCTAACATGGCCTACAATACAAATTTCCGCAATCTGCGCTGACATGGTAGGTTGTACGGACGCCTACGCGAATTGCGCTAATAGATGCTGACGTGGCATTTTGTGCGGATGGCCATGAGCGCTAGCTTTTGGAGATCAGATGCTTATAGACTATTAAGCTTTTCATGTAACTACTTTTGATGGCCAAGGGCCTTTATAAACGAACCAAGGGCTCACTCTCTGGCATGCTTCCACGTGGAGATGCAGAGCAGTGTTTCCAGTGTTGTATTGAGTTGAAGAAATATAAAGAAATAGCGAAAGAGACAACTTAATTTGGGGCCAGTACTCTCTTGAGGTGGAACCCCGCCACTCCGTGTCTCGCGTGGAGTGTATCTCTTTCCGTTCAGTTGCTTTGAAGGCTGAAGCGTCTAAAGCCTGTTCAGTCTGTTCTTTTCCATTGGCACGTGGTGCCGTCCCGTTACATGCATACTATGCACAGAGGACGTACAGAGCAAAGAACTGCAACCGAATCATCAACCTCTTACCCATTGGTTAGGTATCTCCGTCGACAATTCCAAGAAAGACTTGCATTTGCAAAAGGCACAACAGATCTGCCAATCCATCTCCTTGAAGAAAATACAGCCATAGAAATTTGCTCCAGAAGTGATGAAGAAGATCCTACTTCTGTCCAAATCCTTCACTCTGCAAGAGGAAGGCTGAAATGAAGCTCTCGATCCAAAGGCCGCATGCATGCTCCCCTTGCGACGAGAAGGCACGGCAACATAACTCCGTCTGGAAGAAACCGGAACAATCCAGCAACGCTTGTAGCCTCCATCTGGTTCCCCTCGGCGAAGAGGTCGGGGTAATCAAGGTAAAGAACAAGGAAGTCGTAGAAGAGGGTCCAACGTCTCTGCATACCCAAATCTACCCCAAACTAGAGAAAAAACATGGAAAAACAGCAAGCTTCAATCAAGTCCAAAGCGGCATCGGACCACCCAAATCCAAGCATCCAAGGTGGTCGTGTCATTGAGGGCTATGATACCATAACAAAGGCGGCAACGGAAGATGCAACGGAAATGAAGACAAGAACTGGCTCCCGATTCGGTGGACACCTCAACTTCGATCTAGAACACCTGCAATGCAATGCCACATACATGAACAAGGCACTCGTGGAGAAGACAGATCACTGAGGTAGAGAGAGCCAAAACATTTGAGAATGAGAAAGACAGAGAGAGAGATCTAGAAAAGGCTCTCCATGCTGATAACAAGCTGCTCATACAATTGACCAACCGTGATCGGGCATAGAATTGACATGCCCAATGGATAGACCCGAGGTACACATAACTGCGATTGCTACTGACACTGCCAACTACATGGGCACCACCTCCAGCATGCTCAACAAGCATAGATCTGGTGCACCTCCTCCTGGCTAGATCTAAATCTGGATCTCGGATGAGAAACCCTGCCATAGCATGATCACAAGGCCTCAGGAGGTATTGCACCGTAGAGAGGGTCTCCACACACTGCGCCTCTAATCCCCAACAAAAACGCTAGGGCTGATCTGAAAAACGCCAACGAGCTAGGCAAAACGCTAGGGAGGATCCTACTATGACTGCCAACCAAGGCCAGATCTGCACCCGAGGGACTGCTCCCTATAGGTGCCCCCTCTCTAGGCTCTATTGTTGTGTGTAAAGAGATCACCTCCGCCCCCCCCAACAATCTGGTTGTCCGACCAAGTCCCCTACATCCATGACCTAGGAAAATAGGAGGAACTACAAAGGGAAGGGCACCAGATACCCATACCGCTCATGGGAAAAAATAGGAGTGTCACAAAATGATGACATGGCAATACTGCCCGAACACACACAAACACACACACGATGGACTGATGACGTGGCAAACTGTACGGAGTGTCCAAAAATTGCATTGTCTAGCTGATGACGTGGCAGCTGTATGGACGCCCACAATTCACGTTGACATGCTAACGTGGCAGCTGTACGGAATTCCGTAATTTGCGTTGGCCAGTTTTTGAGGACTAGTTGCTTTTAGAACTTTTGCTTTGAGTTTAATTGCTTTTAGGGCTCTACTTTTGGGCATCCCTTGTAAAATAAAAGAGCCCTAAGGGCCTCACTTCTCAAAGCATCTGGATGCAGAGTCAGAGAGCGGAGGACCTTGCGGGAGTTGTACTTTGCTCAAGGATTAATATAAAGGAAATATCGAAAGGAGCGCCAGTCTTTGGGGCCAATCTCTCTAGGCACGGAACTATGCCAGGCCGTGTCGTCTTTTGTGAATTGTTTTAAAGTGAATCTCTGATGTGTCGCGGTAGAATCTAGACTTGGGGTGCCCAAGTTTGTGACAGAGAGCCTATGATAAAATATCCCATGCCAACAGGAGCCTACATGGCCATGGAACCAAGCCAAAACCCAAGGCTAAACATGGTTGGAATGTCCCGACATGAGAAAACTACCTCTAAAACCAGCCCATAGGCTCACTAGAGGGCGGTAGACTTTAGCTTTCAACCGATCTTTACACTTTTTAACTTTACAACACAAAGGAACTTCACAATGAAACCGGAATTCAACACTTCAAGGTAGCTAGAGCGCTCCCAAGTAGACGGCGACCCCCTATAGGCCCCAAAGATTGGCGTCCCTTTCAGTATTTCTTTATTCTTATTGCAAACAAACAATCCCGACACTTTCACCTAACTCTCACCAAGCTGTCCAAACCTGTCCATGGCTGTAATTGCAGGTTTTTGACCAAATTTCGGTAACCTAACGGCGCCAAATCCCCTATAGGTCAAAAGTACACGTCTAGGGCTTTCCGGTAAGCTGAAGATCAATTTTAGCATGCTGTGATTCCCTGTTTTGTCATTGTCAAGTGCCCAAAGCCTTCCTTAAGCATCCCGAGACTATCCTGAGTCCCCGAGTGAATTCTTGCAGTTTAGGTGCGAAACCCTAAACCTATAGAAAAAACATAGCCGGCTGTAATTTCTGTTTTGGATCGTTCTGAGCGGAGCGAACACGTCTGCGTGTGTCTCACGAGCTCCCGCACGCAATGGGACAGTTCCCCTTTGAATCGGACGAGTTTTCACACGAGAAAACTCTCCGTTCTTGCAATCCTTCGCAATGGAACTGTGCATAATTGTGGGGGATAAGCAATTAGCTAGTCCGGTTCTTGTACAGAAGGCTCTTGCATTGGCAAAAGCGCATAAAACCCCCTAAACTGTGCATGGTCATCTAAGAAGCCCAACTACTGGGGCATTACCATATGCACAAAGGGGGGAGAGAGAGCAAATCATCGTGCTACATGAGACAAGGAGAAGGCAAGCTTTCCATTATAGCTGTGATCACCTGTACCCACTATTCACACACACACCAATCACTTCTGAGGCCCAAAAATCAACCCCCTCTTGGATGAGACTTCTGGAGTGTGTGTGTGTGTGTGTGTGTGTGTGTGTGTTGGCTTGCAGGTTGCGATCCTATTGCCATGTGTCCAATTCGCCCCCTTTGAGTTAATTTCCTAGTACCCACCAACTTATAAAGTGTTGTGTGGGACAATGACTTTGAACTGAGCCTAGACAGCCTTTTACTACTCGGATTTCAATGCCGACTCTCCGACCTACTCGTGACGACCTAGCCTTCATTGCTACGAGTGAAACTCTCGGTCGTCGACTGTGTCACATTGGCCATACAATGCCTGGCCATTTGTGACTTTAAAAAGAGGGTACTAGATCATACATGCCATAGATAATTTAGTGTGATTGGTACTCTTTTATCATCACATGTATCCGCAAGAAGATCATGTAACATAGGTACAAATGACTTAATGAAACCTTCGCACTGTTGTCATTCCCATCTATCATAGAAGTGAGCATTGTACCTTTAACATTTGTAGAGCGATGTACACTTCTATTGCACTGAATCCCTATGTACATATGATGTGCTAACTCCATCATTACCCCTCTTTTGAACACGTTGAGTTGGGGCATATGTAAGTTGTAACCCAAAGGCCTCAAGGTAGAGTTGCAATACATTCGATGACTCTAGCAGTTCACACTCTTCCATCCACTTCGCATCCATAGGTGGATAGTTCTTGAACTTCACCAAATAGCGTAGTACAACTTTTCTCTTAACTTTTCTTCCCTTATGTGCCAAAATTTGCTCAAGGACCAAGATCTCATCTCAAGTTCCTCAACTTCTCGTTTATCCTCATCTGGCACATCACCCACAAAGGGTCTTAGAAGACTCATGTGGAACGCATTGTGAATCTTCCAAGTGTCAAGCAATTTCAGCCTATAAGCAACATCGTTGATCTTGTCAAGTACTTGAGGAGGCCCATAGTAGCGCATGCTAAGTTTTGGAAACAACCTTTCCTTACCCTTCGTCTTTTTTAATTTGGCCTCTTCAAAACCGCAAAAGAACCCAATCACCGGGTCAAAACAAGAGTTCACGACGGTGACAATCAACAGCATTTTTCTACTTTGCCCGAGTCTTCTCCAAGGCAAGCTTGAGTTTCTTATACATTTCATTCATGTTTTCTACATAGCGATCTGCTTCAAAAATCTTATCTTTTGTGTGCAAAATGGGAGGAACCTTTTTGCCACCTCAACAATTTCGCCTTGCCTGTTGGACGAATGCACCATATTGTTGTACGCATACTCAAGCTGTCACAAATTGCTGACGTGTCAAGCCACTAAAGAACGGAGCCATCCTACAGATCCTGGCCGAGAAGCCTAAACCCTAAGAAGCAGCACCAGTAGAATAAGAAGCAGAAGAAGTTCCCACCAATTTAAGGGACCCTGTCCGATGGGACCCAAGTGAACTAAAGATATTAAAATAAAGCAAGACGTGGCAACAATACAGATTTTTGGATTTCGCGTTGACAAGATGACCCAAGAGACTGTACGAACAGTCCCGGATTTTGCACTAAGAGGCTGTACGAAATTTTGAAAATTGCGCTAACAGCTTTTGGGCGCTAGCTTTTGGACCACTTGCTTTTGAGTTTGAAGCTTTTCATGTAATTGCTTTTCATGGCCAAGGGCCTTTAAATATGAGCCAAGGGCTCATTCTCTAGGATGCTTCTTAGAGAAGGTGCAGAGTTTGGAGTGTCGGCGTTGTATTGAGTTCAAGCAATATAAGGGGCACCAACCTTTGGGGCCAATGCTCTCTTCGAGTGGAACTCCGCCACTCCCCGTCTCATGTCGTCTATCTCTTTCAGCCAAGTTGTTATTTGAAGTGCTTAAAGTTGTTCAATCTGTTCTTTTTCGTTGGCACGTGGTGCTGGTCTCCGTGACACAAGCATGGATAAATATTGTTCCACTTGCCCTTCTGATTGTCCCAAAAATCGACTTCATGTAAAGATAAACCTCCAAGATCGAGGGAAAACTCGAACATTTCCCGTCAATAGAGCGCACTATCAGGTGCAACGAAAGAGTTTAAGGATTTACCTCAGATCTAGTACTCCATACAAAACACGAGGTTATTTTACTTCACTTGAAAGAACTGAACTAAATGATAGAGAGAGATGAAAGAGACGACATCGAATGTCAGGTCCCAAACCCTCAAGGGCCCCCTTGCTTTGTTGCCAGAGCAAGTATTTTCTTTATTCTTGCACATTGTTGATACAATGATGCTAAATATTGAGATGCTAATGCTAATGGGTATTGACACTAGTGATGTTGGGTACTACTGAGGGTATTGCGAGTACTGAGGGGTACTGCGGGGTGCTGAAGGTACTGATGGGTTCTATGTCGACGACAATGATGACGATGACAAGGTACTCATGGGTTCTATGTCGACGACGATGACAACGACCACGAATGGGTTCTATGTCGTCAATGAAGACAACAAGGTACTGAGGTTCTGTGTCGACGACGATGAGGAGGCTATGGCGGAATGGCGGGAAACACTAGCGATGTCGATGGCTAGAATCTGCAACCATGACGAGGCTAAGGCTGAAATCTGCGGCGACTAAGATGCTTCAAAAACGCTAGGCTTCTCAAGATCTGCTGGCTGAAATTTGCAATCTTCTGCGGGCTGAATGTTGAGGGTTGCTGGTGATGATGTCTTAAAAACACTGAAGTTGGAAGGTCAAAACGCTGGCTGGCTGAAGGTGAAAAAAACGCCAGGACTGCTGGAGCCTAGGAGGCTAGGTGCTGAGGGTAATGAAACCGACCCGTAGATCAGTAGACTTTTGGCTTTCACTCGAACTTTACTTTAGACCTTTAGGACACAAAGAAACTTTGCAAATAAAAACCTGTAACGGGAATTGACACTTTAAACACACGGCTTGGAAGCTAGAGCGCTACCAAGCAGATGCCGACACCTGTTGGCCCCAAAGACTGGCGCCCCTCTTGGTATTCTTTATTCTTAATGCAAAGAAACGATCCGATCACTCTCACCTAACTCCTACCAAGCTGTCCGGATCTGTCCATGGCTGTAATCGTGGGTTTTTGACCCAATTTCGCCAACATAACAATGCAAAATCCCTATAGGTCAAAAGTACACGCCTAGGATGCTTTTCCCCGCATTCTGGAAGCTTTACAGTGAGCTGCAGGTTAATTTCAGCATGCTGTAATTTTCTGTTTTGCCATTGTTAGGTGCCTACAGCCCTGTACACGCATCCCAAGGCCTTTCCGAGGCTCCCCTGGCGATTCCCTGCAGTTTAGGTGCGAAACCCTAAACCTGCAGGAAAAACAACAGGCTGTAATTATCATTTTTGGACTGTTTCGAGCGGAGCAAACACATATACGCGTGTCTCAGATGCTTCCGCACACAATGGGACAGTTCCCCTTCGAATCGGACAAAGTTTTCACACGAGAAAACTCTCCAATATCGCAATCCTTCACAATGGAATTGTGCCTACCTGTGGGGGATTAGCAATTAGCTAATCCGTTTCCTTTAAAAAGGCTCTTGCCTTGGCAAACGCGCATAAACCCTCAGAACTGTACACAGTCAACTAAGTAGCCCATCTAGTGGGGCATTACCATATGTGCCAAAGGGGGGGGGAGAGAGAGAGAGAGAGAGAGAGAGAGAGAGAGAGAGAGAGAGAGAGAGGACGCGAGAGCAAGTCATCGCGTTGCATGAGACAAGGGAGAAGGCAAGCTTTCCATTAAAGCTGTGATCACCTGCACCCACTACTCACCCCACACACTATAAAGCACAATGAGCTGCAAATCAGCCTCCTCTCTCAATTTGAGCGCCCTCTCTTCTAGCTGAAAGTAGCAAATTGCTGCAGAGCCTCCATGTGTCCAATTTGCCTCTTTAGAGTTAATTCCTAGTACCCACCGACTTATAAGTGTAGCAAGGGGGCCTAAATGACTTTGAACTGAGCCTAGACACCCTTTTACTGCTTGGATTCCAGTGCCGATTAGCCCGACCATCTCGTGGAGACCTGCTCTTCCCAACTACGGCTTAAACTCTCGACCATTGGCCGTTTCAAACTAGCCACACAATGTCCGGCCATTTGTGACTTCAAAAAGTGGGTCCCAAAAATTAAATAAAAATCATCGGAAAGAAACCAACAACTAAGGTTAGCAGTTGCTACGTCCTCGTGACAGGTATTGCGGACACTTGCCCTTCTTCTGCCTCCTGCCTTCCAAGCGCTGCCTATTGGCTGCTTATAAACCAACCAGAGGCTGGGTCGAGTAGTTATAAGTCCAGCCCCATGACCTTGCTAAGAAAATGCTGAAAATCAATTATTAATAAATGTCATGCTAAGGGGCAGTTCACACGCAAAAAATGCTGGAATGCTAGAATGACTGAACTATGCAAGAGAGGGTATGCAACTATGACCGGCATGGGCATGCACATCTTGCTAGAGGCTCACGAAAGTGCCAAGCTTTCGGTGTCATCTCTTTCATCCCTCTCTTGTGTCTCTCTCTTACATTCAGTTCAATTCAGTTCTTTCAAGTGAAGTAACCTTGTGTTTGCGTGCGGAGTACTAGATCCTAGCTAAATCCTTAAACTCTTCCGCTGCATCCTTAAAGAAGCTTCACGTCCCTACCCCGGACTTATTAGCCTCTCAAGACCCTCAATATCAAGCATCAAATACCAGCTCCCGTCTTCATTGCCATATGGATCTTTGAAGGAAGATCGACATCGGATACATGAAAACCAGATCTTGAGTACCAGGATCTACTTGCCTAGTATGCGAATATGGAAGGAATTAAAGAAAGGGGCTTGCGCATTCGCATGTAGCGTGCATCCACTTCCATCGACAAGCAATCCTTGGAAATACCTCCGAGCACCTTTACCTTTCATCTTTACCCGCAATGTTTTCACGACAGGACTATTCGAGTGGTCGTACTTTCTCACAAGGCAAAGTCAGCATCAAAGCTGGTATTCTGCGACAGTAGTAAGGCTACCTAGCAACTCAATTGGTCGGTGTTTACATCGCAACAGTACCTACATTTGTAGTATCCACAAGTTTGGAGGAGTTTTCATCGGCTTATGCATCCACAAGCATCAGAAGCATTCAGCATCAGAAGTACAGGTAGAAGTTCGGCAGTTGTGTCTCACCTTTAACACGGGGGGACCATTGTGCACTTCACTTGCACTACGTGGGCATGCTTCTGCTACAGTCTAGAATGAGTCTTAGCCAAACCCTCAAGGGCCCCCTTGCTCTGTTGCCAGTGCAAGTACTTTCTTTATTCTTGCACAATGCTGATACAATGATGCTACATGCTGAGATGTTGATGCTAATGGGTACAAATACTACTGATGCTGGGTACTACTAAGGGTACTGCAGGTACTAAGGGGTATAGTGGGGTGCTGAAGGTACTGATGGGTTCTATGTCAACGACGATGACGAAGACGACAAGGTACTGATGGGCTCTATGTCGATGATGATGATGACAAAAACGACGAGGTACTGATGGGTTCTATGTCGACGACAATGACGACGAGGCTATGGCGGAATGCCGGGAAACGCTAGCGATGTCGATGGCTAGAATCTGTAACCATGACGAGGCTAAGACTGAAATCTGCGGCGGCTGAGAAGCTTCGAAAACAATAGGCTTATGAGGATCTGTTGGCTGAAATCTGCAATCGTCTACGGGCTGAATGCTGAGAGTTTGATGCTGATGGCTGGTACTGAGATCGCTGGTGATGATGTCTAAAAAACGCTGAAGTTTGACCCTGGTTGGCTAAAGGTGAGAAAAACACCAGGACTGCTGGGAGGCAGGGTGCTGAGGGTATCGCAGGCACTTGCCCTTCTTCTGCCTCTTGCCTTCCAAGCGCTGCCTATTGGCTGCTTAAAAACCAACCAGAGGCTGGGTCAAGCAGTCATAAGTCCAGCCCCACGACCTTGCTAAGAAAATGCTGAAAATCAATTATTGGCTGCTTATAAACCAACCAGAGGCTGAGTCGAGCAGTCATAAGCCCAGCCCCACGACCTTGCTAAGAAAATATTGAAAATCATTTATTGATAAATGTAATGCTAAGGGGCAGTTCACACACGGTAAATGCCTAAATGCTAGAATGGTTGAATTGTGCAAGAGAGGGTATGCAGCTATGACCGACCTAGCATGCACGTCCTTCTAGAGGCTCACAAAGGTGCCAGGCTAGGGACTAAGCTAAGACTCATGCTAGACTGTGGCAATAGCATGTCCACGTAGAGCAAGTGAAGTGCGCACATGACAACAACCATCCAATAACCCATAAACTCACTACATTGTAATGCCTGTAAATATCCTGCCATAACCTGTAAAGCAGCAAGTACTCCACCAAGATCATACGGCATGTAGATCAACTGCCACAGACCAAGCATATAACCCTATCCTCCTGGATCAAATAGCATCTAGTACTTAAAGAACATGCTAATCACATCTTTGTACCATCCCCTATACTCGCATGCATCACTATTTGTTAGAAGATCATAAAACTGAAGCAAATAGAAGATCACTATTCTTTTGAAGATCATAAAACTGAAGCAAATAGGTAGACATCTCCAACCCTTGCATAAATGCTACTAAATCGACATCACCCCCTTTGGCATGGAGGTATCAACATGGAGCAAGAAACCACCTCTGTCTATAGCATTTAAAGCAATGTTTAGTACCTGAAAAGTTGTAGGCATGTCATCTCCGGTAAGCTTGAAATCCTCTAGAGCTTCATCTAGTATCTCCATAAGTTTTTTTGTTTTGTTTTAGGAGTCGGGTTGGGCACTCCCGGCCATTCCCCTCATACACCAAAAAAGTGCACAAGAATGACGACCGGGACTATGCAACCAGGCTCCTACGGCAGACGCTTTTGTCACTAGTTTCCTTTGGTCTACGTGAGGCTTTGCTTCCCCAAGAGGCCAGAATTATCTACACTCTTAGAGCAGTGCCCTTGAGAGACCTATCTCGCTGACTAGTTATGGGCGTGAGCGACCAAGTACCTTTGTTCAAAGGCCCAAGTACTGCAGGACTTGCTTCGGTCTTCCCTTCGGAGTTGCCTCCTCCAAGTAACTTATCGCTCACCACACTAAACTGCCCTTGTGACCCAACGGTTGTCCCCTAGGAAATGCCATACCCACTTGGAAGGGCGTCGGGCTCACAAGTGACGTCCGCTGAGGTTGGTGGTGTCTCCCTTTGCACCTCCCAACCCCTTTTTGGTGAGGTTGCCCTCCCCCCCCCCCCCCCCAGCTTTCCGTGATTTACGCTGACAGCTTTTTGCCTTTGCTTTTGGACCAGATGCTTTTGAGTTTGAAGGCTTTTTACTTTAAACTTCTTTTGGGGCCTAGGGCCTTTAAATATGAGGTTAGGGCTCATTCTTCCTGGAGAAGGTGCAAAGTCTGGAGTACCAGCTTGTACTGTGTTGATGCAATATAAAGAAATACCGAAAGGGGTGCCAAGGTTTGGGGCCAATACTCTCTGGGGAGGAATTCCGCCACTCCGTGTCGCGTGTCGTCTCTCTTTCAATTCAGTTGTTATTTAAGTGCTAAAAGTCTGCTCAGTCTGTTCTTTTCTATTGGCACGTGGTGCCCGGCTTGTGACAATTACCTCTATCACCACCAAACAATTTGCATGGCGGAACCATTGAGAAAGAAAATCATGGAATAAGCACATGCTTCACCTTATGCGGATCATCGGGAAATTCTCCCTACGACTTTAGCATTGGAAAGGTATTTCCTTTGGCCAAGCCTTAAAGGCTAAAGCAAACATTGATCAATATGTTCGGGAATGCTTAGTTTGCCAAAAGGTAAAGTACCTCGACATTAGACGCCTGGGTTACTCCAACCTCTACCTGTGCTCATCAACCAGAGTATTGCCATG